>NC_091458.1:149147745-149493995 GCF_027789765.1 Dendropsophus ebraccatus
TAGTTTTTTACGGCCGCTATTCATTGAATAGCGGCCACAGAAAGCTCTGTCAGTGCACACTATGGAGCGAGCGGCTCCAGCTGCAAGCTTCATAGTGTGCTGTGCTGAATTCTGATGCGGGCGCGCATGGATGCACCCGCATCAGAACTCTGCGGGCCGAAAGATCATCCGGTATGATCTTTTGAGAAACCGGCCGCTCTGTGACCCGCCTGAGTCACGGAACGGCCGGTCTCTTACGCCATGTGAACATGGCCTAAGGCTATGCTCACACACTGTTAAAGTGACAGCCGCTTTCTACACAGCTGTCTTTTAATGGCAAATAACTCCCATTATTTTAAAAGAACTGCCGTTAATTGTCAAATAACGGTCATTGTTTTAAAATATCAGCTGTTATTTGTTGTTAAATGACAGCCGTCCATTAAAACAGACGTCATTTTGATGGTGTGTGAACATAGCCTAATAGTGGACGTTACACATAGGGCCCTATTCCACCGGACGATTATCGTTCGCATAATCGTTAACGATTAACGATCTCAAACGACCGCTATTGCGAAAGACCTGAAAACGTTCACTCATTTCCATGGAACGATAATCGTTACTTATGATCGTAATTGCGATCGTTTTTCTTCGCTATTTATTCGCTGATGCGTTCGTATCTATTGCGAACGACCGAACGATATCTTATTCAATGCGAACGATTTGCAAACGTTTTGCGAACGAGCAACGATAAAAATAGGTCCAGGTCTTATAAAGCGATCAACGATTTTTTTCGTTCGGTCGTTAACTGCATTTCAAGTGAACGATTATCGTTTAGATTCAAACGATTTAACGATAATCTGAACGATAATCGTCCAGTGGAATAGGGACCATAGTGGGTCTTAGAAATATGCAAATTGAGAATATTCAGTGCTCTGGGGGCATTAATTCACTTGTCAGTGCATCAAACGGCCACCTGCCTGCTCTTCTTACTAAGGTCCTAATAAATACTGAGTAAAAACTCAGTAAAAGGGGGGTGATAAGGCGATGGGCAGGCGACCTTTTGGGCGCAGCAAGGAGTAAAGTACCCCCTGATGCACCAGAACACCTTATTATTAGAAAAATGTTTATTTCATAAAAACTGGGTACAGGAATGTCACTAAGTGGCTCTATGAGTAAGTTAGGATGCTATAACCGGCTGAGAAATTGCCTTTAAAGGGGTGCTCCGGCTGCACTGTATGGGGAGGGGGTGGGTGAAAACAATTACATGCACCAACCTCTCCGGCTCCAGTGCTGCCGCCCGCATTCTCCATTCCCCTGGTGTCCAGCCACTTCCTGTCTGAGACGGGACTTGAGACAAGACGTGATAGGCCCACATTCAGAAAGGGGACACCGCCACAGCTGCTGAATAGCTGAGCAGGCCTGCCACACCACGTCTCAAGTTCCCATCTCCGACCAGGAAGTGGCCAAAGTGGTGGAATGCAGGCCGGAGCGCTGGAGCGGGCAGGTTAGTCGATATAATTGTTTTCACCCATCCCTTTCGTGGGCATTGCAGAAAAAGTGGTTTCGGTCAGGAGTATCCCTTTAAATAATGCCTTCACCTCTACAGCAGACCTTGTTGCATTAGATGTAATGGTACTGATTGGACATACACAGTAAAGAACATAAGCCAGTTTATGAAGGGACACAGCCAAATGGTAGGCAGTCATTTTGATTCATTATTACAAATTCAACAGCGTTTCCTGTTTGGGGCTGCTCACGTGATTCACAGATAAGTGCAACGACTACATGTTTTCATCTATAGTCCTGTTCCACATAATACTAGACATTTTCTGAAGTTAAGTGACACTTGGTATATTTCGATGATCTCGGTGTGCTGATGAGTGACAGCTGGATACTTAAAATATGAAAATGCCTTAATGAAAGTCTTGTTGGCAAGGTCTATTGTTCCTTCCGAATGGAAAAAATTCCAAAAATACAAACAAAAACTTCAAATCCCCTCTTCATACTAGTCTAAGAGTGGTCTATTTGACATAGACTTATACTAACAAAAAAATCTTGCATTATGTATCTAGCCTCTGGGGTAGCCTCTACTCTCCAGCGATCAATGTTTGACACATAGCCAGTCACCACGTAACCAGCCAAGGCGTACCACAATACTGGCAGTTTATGCCTTCCATAATTAAAAACATAGCTGCAATGCTAAATGCATGCAACCAGTCCAGACACATCTGAACATTACTACTGCTGTGTTCTGGTGTTTTAAGGCATTTTGACCACTGATCAGGAATATAAGTGGGGAACCTAAATGACATGTGAAGGGATACAGGAAGGGCTTCGACAGGGTAAGACGTGTAGTAAATGAAGGCTTGTGAAGTAGGTCTAGCCAGGCCTGCAAAAAAGAAACATGCAATAAATTAGCAAAAAAAAAAGAACTAACCAGAAATACAAAATACAAAAAGTATGATTACAAAATACCTATATAGCACTGAAAATACTTAGGCAGCAAAGTTTTGTTTTGAGGCAGCTTTTACATCGGCAGAAAACTGTGTGATTATGTACAAATTGCTTGGAGCTTGTTCAAATGATCTTTTACAGGACTTATTAACCCCTTGGGGCATACATTTTCGCCTGGGCCTTGGCGCAAAAAGCGTTAAAAAAAAAAAAAAGATTGCGTCTGATCTAGAAAAAAAATGTGCCTAATAAAAAAAAAATGGCACCCCATATGACCCCGTAGGTGAAAAAATAAAAGCGCTATACAGGGTCACAATAGGGCCATTTTAAATACACCTATTTTCAAAAGAAAAGTTTTACTGCTAATAAAAATAGTAAAACGTTAGAAAACCTAGTAAACGTGCATATCGCAGTGTTCATACTGATCTATAGAATAAAGAAAAAAACGCCAGTTTTACCGTAAAGTGCATTACGTAAACATGGAACCCCCCCCCCCCCCAAAAAAAAAAACTTGTGGAATCACAATTTTTTTTACCTAAATTCATCCCATAAATGATATTTTGGGGGGTCCGTAATTCATTTTATGGCAGATTGAAAGATGTCATTACAAAGTACACCTGTTCCTGACAAAAACAAGACCTCACATGGGGTAGAAAAATCTAAGAGTTATGCGACAATTGGCCCGGTCCTTAAAGGGGTAAATTGGGTGAGACTAACAATTCCTTCCATACTTGTTATTATCTATCAAGTCTCCTTCCCTCAGTTCTGAGCTGCTGCTTTCTGCTAAAGATACGAAAATCTGTGTGTGAGTCTTTTTCTCTGTCTCCCCTCCTCCTCCTCCCTTCTGAGACGGCTAATGTAAAGTCCCTGACTGGATTTATATGAAACATTGTAGCTTTTTGGAATGCTGGGAGGGTTATTCTGCGGTCAAGTTGCTTATGAACTCACTGTGATTAACCCTCTCGGCATTACAAAGAAGCTACAATGTTGCAGGTAAAGCCAGTCTGGGACTTGTTTACCTCTGTCTCAGAAGGGAGGGGGGAAGAGGGGGAGACAGAGAAAAAAGCTCACACACATATTTTTGTGTTTTCAGCAGAAAGCAGCAGCTCAGAATTGAGGGAAGGAGGCTGAATAACAAGAATGGCCACATGAGTGATCGTTTGATTGTTTGTTTGGCCATTCACTTTCATTACTGTCAGCAGCATGTTCCCGGTTTACACAAATAATGATTTATAGGGTTGCTAAAAGAACATCTGCTTTTTTGTTAGCTGATTGCTGGGCCTTTTACACGGTGCAACAGGCATTGTGTATGTAGCTGGCTCTGCTCCATGTATGTCTCTATAATGTATAACAGGAAGGGGCATAGAAACAGCGAAAGTAGTAGTAGTTACTCAATAAAAAATAAATTGATGATATGTGTTAGACACTGCTGATTCTATATTTTGGCTGGAGAACCGGGGTGCTGGACCTCAAACCTGAAACAGGGTGTCAACTGGTTTCAGAAAGCTATATAGACTTGAAACTTAGTTCTATTTAAAGATCTCCAGTCTTCCAGTACTAATCAGCTACTGTATGTCCTGCGGAAAATTGTGTATTCTTTCCAGTGTGACACAGTGCTCTCTGCTGCCATCTCTGTCCATGTCAGGAACTGTCCAGAGCAGTAGCAAATCCCCATAGAAACACTCTCCTTCTCTGGACAGTTCCTGACATGGACAGAGGTGGCAGCAGAGAGCACTGTGTCAGACTGGAAAGAATACACCACCTTCTGGAGGGCATACAGAAGCTGATAAGTACTTGAAGACTTAAGTTGTTTTTTTTTTAATAGAATTAAATTAAAATCTATATTACTTTTTGACACAAGTTGATTTGAAACATATATATAATATATTGAATATTCTCAGACTTCTCTCTCAAAAAGTTTGTACTTAAGATTAAATGAGAGACGTACTTGTACAGCGGCTGCAACTGGAGGTGTGATGTCTTCATGGGAGCCTGATATCCATAGGAATCATAAGAGCCAATGAAATCAACTGTACAGAAAAAGAAAATAGGTGTAGTGAGTAATCAGCCTATAGGGTAACACAGTAATCAGGCTATAGGGTAACACTGTAATCAGCCTATAGGATAACACACTATAAGGTAACACAGTAATCAGCCTATAGGGTAACACAGTAATCAGCCTATAGGGTAACACAGTAATCAGCCTATAGGGTAACACAGTAATCAGCCTAAAGGGTAACACAGTAATCAGCCTAAAGGGTAACACAGTAATCAACCTAAAGGGTAACACAGTAATCAGCCTGTAGGATAACACACTATAAGGTAACACAGTAATGAGCCTAAAGGGTAACACAGTAATCAGCCTAAAGGGTAACACAGTAATCAGCCTAAAGGGTAACACAGTAATCAACCTATAGGGTAACACAGTAATCAGCCTATAGGGTAACACAGTAGTCAGCCTATAGGGTAACACAGTAATCAGCCTATAGGGTAACACAGTAATCAACCTAAAGGGTAACACAGTAATCAGCCCATAGGGTAACACAGTAATCAGCCTGTAGGATAACACTCTATAAGGTAACATAGTAATCAGCCTAAAGGGTAACACAGTAATCAGCCTATAGGGTAACACAGTAATCAGCCTAAAGGGTAACACAGTAATCAGCCTATAGGGTAACACAGTAATCAGCCTGTAGGATAACACAGTAATCAACCTATAGGGTAACACAGTAATCAGCCTATAGGGTAACACAGTAATCAGCCTGTAGGATAACACAGTAATCAACCTATAGGGTAACACAGTAATCAGCCTATAGGGTAACACAGTAATCAGCCTATAGGGTAACACAGTAATCAGCCTATAGGGTAACACAGTAATCAGCCTAAAGGGTAACACACTATAAGGTAACACAGTAATCAACCTAAAGGGTAACACAGTAATCAGCCTATAGGGTAACACAGTAATCAGCCTATAGGATAACACAGTAATCAACCTATAGGGTAACACAGTAATCAGCCTATAGGGTAACACAGTAATCAGCCTAAAGGGTAACACAGTAATCAGCCTATAGGGTAACACAGTAATCAGCTTATAGGGTAACACACTATAGGGTAACACAGTAATGAGCCTAAAGGGTAACATAGTAATCTTCCTAAAGGGTAACACAGCAATCAGCCTAAAGGGTAACACAGTAATCTGCCTAAAGGGTAACATAGTAATCTTCCTAAAGGGTAACACAGTAATCAGCCTAAAGGGTAACACAGTAATCAGCTTATAGGGTAACACACTATAGGGTAACACAGTAATGAGCCTAAAGGGTAGCACATTAATTAGCCTATAGGGTAACACAGTAATCAGCCTAAAGGGTAACATAGTAATCTTCCTAAAGGGTAACACAGCAATCAGCCTAAAGGGTAACACAGTAATCTGCCTAAAGGGTAACATAGTAATCTTCCTAAAGGGTAACATAGTAATCTTCCTAAAGGGTAACACACTATAAGGTAACACAGTAATCAGCCTGTAGGATAACACAGTAATCAACCTATAGGGTAACACAGTAATCAGCCTATAGGGTAACACAGTAATCAGCTTATAGGGTAACACACTATAGGTTAACACAGTAATCAGCCAAAAGGGTAACACAGTAATCTGCCTAAAGGGTAGCACATTAATCAGCCTATAGGGTAACACAGTAATCAGCCTAAAGGGTAGCACATTAATCAGCCTATAAGGTAACACAGTAATCAGCCTAAAGGGTAACACAGTAATCTGCCTAAAGGGTAACACAGTAATCTGCCTAAAGGGTAACATAGTAATCTTCCTTAAGGGTAACATAGTAATCTTCCTAAAGGGTAACACACTATAAGGTAACACAGTAATCAGCCTATAGGGTAACACACTATAAGGTAACACAGTAATCAGCCTAAAGGGTAACACACTATAAGGTAACACAGTAATCAGCCTATAGGGTAACACAGTAATCAGCCTATAGGGTAACACAGTAATCAGCCTAAAGGGTAACAGATTTTTATTATTTTTTTAATCTTTCCTTTAAACAGCATATTCGTTTGGCACTGGTTAAACATTTTTTTATATTTTTTATTTATTTATTACTATTGATGGTTAGCAATATATCCAGACACCCACTAGCATTGTAATCATGTGGCCTGGTATACAATAAAGTTCCCTTCAGAGCTGCTTTTCGTTCTAGGCAGCAGTGCCATTGTGTAGAGGAGATTTTTACCACCAACACAGCTGCTAGAACTTCTCTGTCCCTTACACAGTCAGAGGGGAATGTGGGCAATATGGATATTTTAGTTTTATATGTATAGAAATATAATTTATGAGCAGAACCATTTGTACTCTATATAGCAATATCAATACATTTAAATACTTCATTTATGTAATATGTGGTTGCATTATGCAAACCATATGTACCAATATAATTCATACATCATATGACTTTTTTATTTATGTAAAAAATATATATATATATTTATTTATAATTTTTTTGGCACAAACTGAATATAGTTTACCCTAGTCTATGATCACATTTTGGAGGAACCCCATCTTATTACTGAGGGCCATTGCTAGGCTTATCTATGTATAACATTACACACTACATAAATATCTTCTTTCCTGTGTCCCAGTTCCAAATATTCACATCTCTTCTTATAGATCATGAAGGCACATTATAAATAATACTCACAGCTGTCTTCTTCATCCATGAAAACTTTACTGACATAACAGGCATACACAAAGCCAAAGAGCTGCAAGTAGGCAGAAAAAGGAAAGAAAATTCAAAGGAATATAAAAAAAGGAGTCACAGGTTCAAATGTAGAATTGTCAGATATGTAATAGATTAAAGGGGTATTCCGCTCAGCTAAAAAAATATGTATATCACTCCCCCCCCCCCAGAGACTAACAATACGTTATCATCTTTTCAGTCTACTTCTCCCAGTTCTGAGCTGCTGCTTTCTGCTGAAGACACATGCACTTGTGTGTGAGCTGTTTACTCCATCTCTACTCTGATCTCCCTCATCCCTCCCTTCCTTCCAATAAGAGAAACAGATCGCTGATCTCAGGGAGACCAGCCAAGCGATAACACTGCTGGCTGCTAGTGAAAGTGCTTAATGCAGTGAAATCCTAGGTGCATTGCCCCCTGGGAAACATGAACATGCAAAAGAAGAGCCCGTGGAGCCTTGAGGCTTCATGGGCAATTCTTTTGCATGTTCCCTTCCTTCCAAGATGGCTCATATAAACAGCATCCCTGGCCGGTCTCTACACTCTGTAATGCCCAGAGGGTTAATTACTGTGATCACCAGCATTACAGAGGCATTACAGAGTGCAGAAACAGCCAGCCAGGGAGCCATAAATAGAGCCATTCCAGGAGGTAGGAGGGAGAGATGGAGAGAGCAGCTCACACACAGTCTTCTGTGTCTTCAGCAGAAGGCAGCAGCTCAGAACTAGGGGAAGGAGACAGAAATGATAATAACAAGTATCGAATGAATCATTAGTCGCCAGGAGGGGGGTTCTACAACATGTACCCCTTTAAGTAAATGGCTGAATGTAGGAACTTTCAGAACATTAGAAAGAGCTCTGGGTTCTGTTTATAGGCAAAGTAATTGCTAAGTGAAAGCTTATGTGCTGGTGACCTACAAGCGCTAAAGCAACCAATTGTATTTGCAACGGGAGGATTATTTAGCACCTTGAGCACTGTCTCGGCAATTATAGAGTATTGGTACTTTTACATGAAGCGATAATTCGCCCGATCGCACGATTAACGATTTTGAATGAACGTTGTTTTTATTATAACGCTCAGCGTTTAGACAGAACGATACATCGTACGGAAAAATCGTTATGCAATCGTTTAAGCCTATCTCACACATGGGTGAAATCGTTGAAAGACTGTTTACACTGAACGATCAGCAAATTTTTTGCGAACGACCAACGATAATTTGAGAACATGTTGAAAGATCAAAATGAACGATTTCTCGCTTGTCGTTTGATCGTTCGCTGCGTTTACACGTACGATTATCGTTCAAATTTGATCGTTATCGTGCAAATTCGAACGATAAATCGTTCCGTGTAAAAGGACCATAAGTGTCAGCCCTTGGTGTTCATTCATTGCCTGTGATAGCGCCTTGTGCCTTGACTTAGCATTTCTCTTACCAGTTGTTATAGTGATTCTGACCTTTGAATTTCGTGACCTCGACCTCGCTTTTTTAATTCTGTTTTTGTACTTTCGCTGCCCGATTGTTGCCGACCCTGACCTCTGACTATTCTCTTATTGTGTGAGTCTGTCTTGTCCTTGTTTTATGTTACACCTGTTACAGTATAGGGAACGTCGCCCAGTTGTCCGCAGTAGCCTTAGTACTGTTGTGGCAAGTAGGTAGGGTCTGCTGGGGCGGGTGCCAGTTACAGGGCTGCACTCGTCTGTTGTCTTCCCAGACCCCTACCTGACAGTAGTCCTCTCCATTATGTGCATGAGCTCAGTAGTCCTGGATATTCATGAGCACCAAAGAACTCCACCCACCAGCTGCTGATTGGCACTCATCTATCCATGCAGTGTATAGGCAGTCAACTGTCAATCGGCAGCTGGAGGGCGAGGGGAGGGGTGCGGCAAGAATCCTATTATTCTGGATATTAGGAGAATGGCTGAACAGAATGATGGAAGTAATACATCGATCTGTTCAGCATTCCTGTCACTAGTTTATGCTCATTTATGGTGGAATAAACCTAATGACTGATTCCCTTTAAAACGGTTGTCTAGTGAAAATTAAGTTTTCCCCTATCCACAGGATAGGGGACATGTAAGAGGGGCCCAATATGGATATGGGGGGGGGGCATTGTGGTCCAGAGGTCAGACTGCTCTAAATCTGTTACTTGTCCCCTATCCTATGGATAGAGACAAGTTAATTTTCTCTGGACAACTTCTTCCAATATATTTAAATACATTGAAGGAACTGATGGTGACAACGGTATATCTAACCATTTTTATACAATAGCTTAGAGAGGGTCCATTGTCTGCTCCACTGCTGCTTAGAAAGTGAAAAAGTATAGGAAATAAAAAAAATAGTGAGGCAGCGGTAAGAATTTCCTTTCATTTCCATCCCTCTTGGACACTACCGAAGTATAATTATGAGGGTTGGGAAATCAGCAGGATCCATAATTAATAATGTTGACTCTAAAACTAGAACAACTCTTATGACTTTATCCATGCTTACCGCCAGAAAGATCTGTAGTGCACTGCTGAGAGCTTCAATGTAGGGATAGTCAAGAAGACAGCCTGTCACCGTGACCATGTGATGATCCGCTAGTGACAGAGGTGGTGAACGAACGGGTGTCACCAGGCAGCCTGGTCCGTTCTCCATCCACCACGACCGATGCAAGGAAGTGTTAAAATTCATTATCAGGTCCCTGTGCTGGAAACATATCAATGACATGAATACACAGTATTATTAGAGAAATCATTGGCACTATGTACACACAGCCTGATGTTCTACAGAACACCACTCCCAGCAAGCGCTCTAAGGCCATGTTCACACAACGTAAGTTTTGCATAAATCACGACCGTCGTTGCAATTTGCAACAGCGGCCGTGATTAATGCAAAACATACGTTCTATGTGTATGAATGGAATCCCGGCCAGAGCATATACACATAGTATACGCTCCGGCCGGGGTTCCAACCGGCCGCACGAAAAACTGACATGTCAGTTTTGTGCGGCCGCTATTCATTGAATAGCGGCCGCACAGAACATATCAGTTCACACAATGGAGAGTGCGGCGCCCGCATCCGACTTCAACAGAAATTAAGATCATCTTCACAGAACGGCCAATGTTATACGGCGTGTGAATGTGGTCTAAGGATATAAGAATTATATAGTGGTGCTCTACCCATAAAGAACATAGTCCATATAAATAATAATCCATAAAGTGAATAAAATAGGTGGCACTCACCATACACATGGTAGATGACGTGTATATGTGTAACTCTGTGCTTCAAGGAGACCTATCATTGTGTGGCCTAACATACAGTATGTACAGCCCCTTACTTCAGAGAATATTGGGCTTACAAGATGGGCGCTACTGCACTATGTTCTCTGAAGTGAGGGGCTGTATGTTAAACCACACAATGATGGGTCTCCTTGAAGCACAGAGTTACTGCAAAATGGACATAATGTCCCTATTAGGCTGGGTTCACACTGCGTTTTTGCAATCCATTTTTTTCATCCATTTTTTTTGCAATAAACGGATGAAAAAAAACGGATGCATTTGTGTGCATCCGTTTTGATCCATTTTTTCCATTGACTTCCATTGTAAAAAAAATAAAAAAATAAAAACGGATCCATTTTTTTTGACGGACACAAAAACGTAGCTGACAGTACTTTTGCGTCCGTTAAAAAAAACGGATCCATTTTGAGACGTTTTTTTTTTCACAATGGAAGCCAATGGGAAAACGGATCAAAATGAATGCACACAAATGCATCTGTTTTTTTTCCATCCGTTTTTTGCAGAAAACGGATGAAAAAAACGCAGTGTGAACCTAGCCTTACACAGGACGATTATCGTACAAAAAATTGTTCTATTCACATTTAAGCAATAATTGTTTCATGTAAATGCAGGCAACGATCAACCAACCAACGAGAAATCGGTCATATGTCGTTGATCGTCGATTTTGTGCTGACACCAAAATCATTGTTAGTCGTCCGCTAATCATTCTCTGTAATTCCACATTGTTCGCTCTTCTGCTGCGATCACATGGAGTAAACAATCGTACTAACAATGTAACTAATGACTATCGTTCTGTGTAATATGGTGAACAATTTCGGCCACTGAAGTATGTTAAATAACGGCCGTTATTTTGAGCACCAAATAATGGTTTTCAAAATACAAGCGCGTCGTTGGATCTGTGCTCGGCTCCTCAAGCCGTCGGCCTTTCAACGCTGCTCAGCCCCCTACCGCTCTGCCCCGGGTGCTGGGAAAAGCTGGATTCAATCCTGGGAAACTGGGAGAAGTTTCCCAGGATTGGATACAGCTTTTCCCAGCATCCTTGGAGAAGTGGCAGGGAGCGGAGCAGCGGCGAAAGGCCGGCGGCTCAATGAGCAGATCACCGATCGAACAAAGCGCTTTGTTTAGATGAGCGATTCGACCATCTCTATCATTGTGTGAACATAGCCCAAAATATGTCCGAAAATTTACCTAAAAACTGCACATTTGAACTCAATTACATATCTGTATGTACATATCTGATTTTACCAACCTTTCTTTTTGGAACAACTCTCTTATTTTAATATATATATATATATATATATATATATATATATATATATATATATATACTAAAAGCTAAACTCTGACTGGATGTTATGAGCAACAAAGAACATTCTTATCATGGGACTGCTTGATAAATCTCCCCCTTTGTGTATGGAAAATTGTAGTTAATTCTTACCTGTGATAAATGTCCCACTTCCAGGTAGAAACAAATGATAAAGGCATTCCATGCCACCCATAATGCCAACCACACAGAATACTGCATAAAAAACAGAATAGATAAGAATGGACACTTAACAAGAACAGGTTAACATACTGGGTTCCCTTATTACCATGCCCGTATGGCTCTGCTACTGTTTGTGTAGAAGTCAAATAGACATTAGATTTGGCTGGTAACACCAATATTGTTGGAATGACCAGTAGAAATATGTATTGCTTTAAGCCTCTAAAACAGGGATGGGGAACCTTCGGCCCTCCAGCTGTTGCATAACTACAACTCCCATCATGCCTGGACAGTTCAGGTTTTTTTCTTGCAAATCAACTGTTGCCAGAAAGTGCCAGAGATTTGTAATTTAATTTATTTAAAAAAAAATCTCGTTTTCAGTACTTATCAGCTGCTGTATGTCTTGCAGGAAGTGATGTATTCTTTGCAGCCTGACCCAATGCCCTCTGCTGCCACCTCTGTTCATGTCAGGAACTGTTCAGAGCAGTAGTAAATCCCCATAGAAAACATCCTCCAGCTATTTATACGTGTCTAATATTTGACATCTATCTATGTTACAATCTTTTATTCTTATTTTTGATCCATCTTACGTGTTCTAATGTGCAAAATGAAGGCCTGTATTGTTGTTACAAAAATCTAATATATCTTTAAAAAAAAACAAAAAAAACATCCTCCTGCTCTCCAGACTGGAAAGAATACACCACTTCCTGCAGGACATACAGCAGCTGATAAGACTCTGTAAAACTTGAGATTTTTTGATAAAGTGAACTACAAATTTTGGCACTTTCTAGTACCAGTTCATTTGAAATAATTTTTTTCCTTTTGCTACCTCCAGTAGCATTCATTGAGCATTTCTCAATCCATGCCTGGTCCCGGGCCTGCATTGGCTCCTGGCTCCAGTGTTCAAGTAAATAACTAGTTTGACAGTGCAGTGTCAAAGAGGAGGGGGCTAGATTATCTGTGCCCTAAGTCTGTGGTGCCTCTCTCCCCACCTTTCTTCTTTGTTGTCACACCCCTGGGCTGGGTATTCATCTTCTGCAGGCCTAGGGCACTGATGCTCTAGGCCCCACCCTTTTGACACCAGAATATATGTATTTTTTTACCCGAATACCAGCACCAGGAGATAACGGAAACCCAGGACTAGTCATGTATTGAGAAAAGCTAACGAACGGTATCGGAGGCTTGGGGGCAGTGTCCAGCAATATAGATTCGCTTTCAGAGATAACTGGTAACTGTCAGCATATGTATATACATATATGTGCTGGTAAATTCCTATTAAAGGAGAAGTCCAGCGAAAATTTTTATTAAAGAATTGTATTGCCCCCCAAAAGTTATGCAAATCACCAATGTACACTTATCACGGGAAATTCTTATAAAGTGCTTTTTTCCCTGCACTTACTACTGCATCAAGGCTTCACTTCCTGGATAAAATGGTGATGTCACTTCCTGGATAAAATGGTGATGTCACTTCCTGGCTAAAATGATGATGTCACTTCCTGGATAACATGGTGATGTCACTTCCTGAATAAAATGGTGACTCCCAGAGCTGTGCGGGCTGTGGCTGCTGGAGAGGATGATGGCAGAGGGATGCTCAGTGTCCCTCCAGAGCCCTGTGCCCCTAAGTGTCCCCCCTGCCATCATCCTCTCCAGCAGCCACAGCTCTGGGAGTCGGGTCATGACATCACCATGTTATCCAGGAAGTGACATCACCATGTTATCCAGGAAGTGACATTACCATGTTATCCAGGAAGTGACATCACCATGTTATCCAGGAAGTGACATCACCATGTTTATCCAGGAAGTGACATCACCAGGTTATCCAGGAAGTGACATCACCATATTATCCAGGAAGTGACATCACCATGTTATCCAGGAAGTGAAGCCTTGATGCAGTAGTAAGTGCAGGTAAAAAGAACTTTATAAGCATTTCCCGTAATAAGTCTATATTGGTGATTTGTATAGCTTTTGGGGGCCATACAATACTTTAATAAAAAATTTTAGAAAATTTCTCTTTAAGGCCATTTTGTCAGCTATTTGTTGGTGCAGTTACATGTACTCTGTATTATCCCGCTTTATTGTTTCCCCATATATTCTATATTCTAATTTCACTTTACAAAAAAAATAATGAATTTATAACAACACAAAATTAGTTCCATTCCAATGAAATAAATATAATATTGTTAGCAGAAATGTTATGAGCAAACATATTACTTACCAAGATCAGGTATCTAGATCTGTAATGTAAAGTGCCGAATATCCCCAGGATGACAGCCATAATGTGCAGGAAATTGGCTAATATTGGAGCCCACTGGTAGCCAAGGAAGTCAAATATTTGCCTCTGTAGAGCAGCTGCCTGTCATAATTTAATGTAAAAATCCATGAGATAGATGGTCAGACTCAAGGTGGTAAAGTGGCCAAAGATTATGGTTTGATGGATTGAAGGGATCAAAGTGACCTAATGATGATTCACAACTGAGCATTTCATCCAATATTTATGGGACCTTTAAAAATGCTATTGAACGAGGGAACCCATGTCCACACAGAATGAATGAGTAGATCATATTGCAAAGGTGCAGGGAACAAGGGGGTTAAAACAATACTATCAATAACACTGAGGAAGAAGAGGGTAATTAAAAAGCTTTTAACCTCAGAAGCTCACAGCTTTAATTGGATTATTGAACAGAAAATATTCAAGCAGCAGAATGCCCTCTTAGATACTGACTACAGGGCACTTTAAGGGTATTCATACTGTTTTCATCATCTGTTTTTTAAAAAAAATATAAATGTCAAGGCATTTTCTTCCGAGTTGTGATTACATCTTAGGAGAATGCCTGTCCCTGCTGATGGACAGAACGCTCAGCCAATCAGTGACTAGAGCGGCGTCCCGCCCCAGTGCCCTACCGTTTCGAAATAAAAAAAAAACAGAGGCCGGACTTCTCCTTTAAGACAAGGGCTGCACAGACAATGCTAATGTGTATATATACAGCCTGGCACCTTTAACCCCCCGAATCCCGCCCCCGCAACCTCCGGCCCGCAGCATACATTAACTGCTCAGCGCCGCAGCTGTGTGTGAAATCCGCTGTGGATCCGGTATGTGTGAAGCTACCCTTAGGGCCCTATTCCACCGGACGATTATCGTTCAGATTATCGTTAAATCGTTCGAATCTGAACGATAATCGTTCGGTTGAAATGCAGTTAACGATTAACGACCGAACGAGAAATCGTTGATCGCTTTATAAGACCTGGACCTATTTTTATCGTTGCTCGTTCGCAAAACATTCGCAAATCGTTCGCATTGAATAAGACGTCGTTCGGTCGTTCGCATGAGTGAACATTTTCAGGTCTTTCGCAATAGCGGTAGTTTGAGACCGTTAATCGTTAACGATTATGTGAACGATAATCGTCCGGTGGAATAGGGCCCTTAGAAAGACATTTGGATCACACTGTGTAGTGTTCCATTGAGAACGTGTTGAAAAAAATTCTATATCTAGAAGGGTTATGCAATGCGATTCATGCCACCATTCAGAGGTATATGTAGTGTCCCAGAGCAGGTGTGCCACTACATTACTATGCCGCCTATCGCAAGGTACTTATGTCAGGTGTCACACCCTGGGCTAAAGGCTGCTGTTTGCACTTTCACCACTTGGTGTCTCACTCTCATCTGGAGTATGTGAAGGGTTAACTATGTTATATGTTCTGTGTTTCCTGACCAATCAGTAGCTTGGGTGCCTCACACTACACCACCCATCAGACACTTACACCTACTTTCTTCTAGCACTTTCCCCACCAATAGGAGGTTAGTCCCAGTCACCCCGATTTAAGGATAGTTAGTTCCTGGTGGGAGGCTCTTTTCTTAATAGATGGTGTTGAGAGAGAGAGACAGATCTGAAGTTCAAGTTTGGGCCTGGCCTGGAGGCCAGGACCCCTGCAAAATGATTGTCGTTTCCTAGTTGGAGCTTTGGGGGGGGGGGGGGGGATTAGTTTTGTTGGAGTTGTCTGAAAGATTATACAGTGCATGATGGTGGGGTAACTGTCACCTGGGGAAACCTTGTCTACACCTGGCACCTGTGGTAACATCTACCTAACCTAGTTAGGACAATCCAACTCAGGGATTTGTCTGCAGCGGAGCAAAGTGCAAGTAAGCCGATGAACTTTGTTGATACCTGTTCGACCTACTCAGGGAACCTTGAGAGGTTAGCTTCACCCGGTTGTTCAAGCCCAGGACTCGTCATACCAGACCTGACACTCCATATCTATTCTTAAACAGTGAGTATGAGAGTCTCCAAGCAAGTCACTTATACACAGTACAAGTTTGCCCAGCAGTGTTTGGCACTTATTAGACAAGTCCCCACGACAGCCCCTTTCAGTTGTCATCAGCTTTTCTATCCTTTTTTCCAATAAAAACCATCAGTTGCCATAAGTTTATTCCATGAGTTGTCAGCATTACAGGAGGCCATCTATTATAGGGGGCAGCAGCACAGGAGACCATCTACTTTAGGGGTACACCTCACAGAGGGCCATCTTTTATCAGACTGACACATGCTTTGAACTATCCTATTGAAAACAATGGGATCAGTTCAAAGTAGCCGCAGCGCCGGATGAGTGTAAACCCGGCCTTAAAGTAACATTCCTGCAATTGTTTGCCTGCAAATGTAGTGTACACTCGCCACTACAGCTAAGCACAACTGGAGCATGCTCAAGTCCGATTGTTCGGCATTTGATTACCGGTGGCTGAAGAAGTTGGATGCGGCCCTTGGGAATCCTTGAAAACACTGATACAGCCATAGGCTCATCTCTACTCACCACCACTATTCTTTATGTGTCATCTGTTTCATGTGACTATTGATCGGCCGTTATCTTAAGTTTCAGATTGTAAGCTGCATTCTCTCCCATTCATATCTGCTATCAATCCCATGATGCATCGGCACAGCCTCACAAAGGCAGCTAGAGCCATGACTAATACTAATGTACATTGCCCCTATAAAAGGGGTATATTTTGACCCCCAGAACGCATTTGGATTTATACAGATACTCTCAATATACAGAGGGTCAATATTTGGCCTGCTCATAATACAATATAGACTGTTAAGGGCCCCACACTACAAAGACTTTACCACTCAGCATGACTGTAGGTGCTACGCCAGTTGCGTTGTCCTTACTCCCACCAATACGCTGGTTAAGGCCAAAAATTAGGACCTGCTGTAATGCGGACTGGGTCGCTATGCTAAAGAAGCGGCAATGCAGTCACCTAAATTTTCTTTTACTGATTAGAGTCAGATACTAAAACTTATTATTGTATTCTAATCTGTTTCTATTTTCTAACTTAGTTTTTTTTATTTCACTTTTTACATTGTTATGGGGGCAGCCATATTGCCTGGATTGTTCTTAACGGCATTTAGTGACATGCTTTACAGCAAGACTCATGGACATAGACGGCAATAGACATATTCTGTCCCCTTGAGATGAATGTGAAAAATTACTGAGCGCACTCTTTGACCTTTGAAAAGGTCATTCCACAGGGAGAAGCTATTGTGTCCTGTATCTACCGGTGTCACATGATGCTGCAATGCTGTACAGATCACTTTACAGCAGTCTCCTCTTTTTACTATAGACAAAACAGGAAGTCTCAGCTTTGTTTTAGCCCCAGTGGTGAGAATGAAAATGGCAAGATCTCAGGATTATTTTAATATATAGATAGAAAAATGGAAAATTAGGAAAATGTCACCAAAGTCTTAAAAAATGTTTAACATAAAAAGTTTTTTTTTTAAACAATAGGTCATTGTCTCATGACAGCTATCCTTTAAACTGACAGCACAGATACATACATATCTATCCTGTCAGTTTTCCAGGCTGCACAAACTATACAAGGATTGTTTGTGCAGCCCGACCACTAGATCCCTCGTGTTGTGTAAAGGCACCACAAATGAGCACCAATTTAACCAATCGGTGTACGTTTGTGACCCCCAGGGTCGAAAAGCCTGTTCATCTAAAAGGACCCTCAGGGTGCGTTTTGGAAGCCAAAGCCAGGAATGCATTTGAAAAGAGGAGAAATCTCAGTCTTTCCTTTATGACCTGTTCTCTGTTTATAGTCTGTTCCTGGCTTTGGCTTCAAAAATCTGTCAGATAAATCTCTCTGTGTAAACACACCATTAGTTGTTGTGCACTTTTGCAATATGACATTGATCCAAAATACATCTAAGGCCATTGTTGCATTTCTGAAGAACAGGGTTAGGCCATGTTCACACTTTGTATACGGAACAGCCGGAGTCAGACAGGATCATACCGGCCGGTACTGCAGTAACGGCCAGATGATCTTGACCGCCGCTGAATTCGGATCGGGCGCATTCGAGCGTGCCCGCATCCGAATTCCCCGCTGCTCTCAATGGAGCGTAGGCCGGAGCCGCATGCTCCATTGTGTGAACTGACAGGTTTCTCTGCAGCCGGTATTTGCTAGGGATCCCGGCTGGAGTGTACACTATATTATGAGTGTATATTATGCTTTCATATACAACGTGTGTGCTGTATAAATCACAGCACTAATTTATGCTAAACACTGTGGGGGAGATTTATCAAACATGGTGTAAAGTGAAACTGGCTCAGTTGCCCCTAGCAACCAATCAGATTCCTCCTTTCATTTTCCAAAGAGTCTGTGAGGAATGAAAGGTGGAATCTGATTGGTTGCTAGGGGTAACTGAGCCAGTTTCACTTTACACCATGTTTGATAAATCTCCCCCTGTATGTGTAATCGGTTTAATGGATAACATGATCCACATTGGAAGTTTTAACTTTTTATCCAAATCCCATAACAACACTGCTAAAAAATGTAATAATCAAATATTAAAGGGATTGTTCACAAAAAATTTTTTCTTTAAAATCATCTGGTGCCAGAAAGTACCAGAGATTTGTGATCTACTTCTGTCAAAAAATCTCAAGTTTTCTAGTACTTATCAGCTGCTGTATGTCCTGCAGGAAGTGGTGTATTCTTTCCAGTCTGGAGAGCAGACTATTTGCTGCTGCTCTGGACAGTTCCTGACATGGACAGAGGTGGCAGCAGAGAGCACTGTGTCAGACTGGAAAGAATACACCATTTCCTGCAGGACATACAGCAGCTGGTAAGTACTGGAAGAATGGAGATTTTTAAACAGAAGTACATGAAACATCTGTAACTTTCTGACGCCATTTGATTTATATACATTTTTTTCCCCTCCGGAGCACCCCTTTAAGCTGCCCATAGCATCACAGTTATTTTTGCAATACAAGCCTATATCATTGAAGTCGATTATTTTATATAAATAAATGTTGTTTTCATGCTGTGCACACAAGCTTCTTGCTGACTATAGTTTTTATTACATCTCACCCAGAGCAAATTATCATAGAATGAAGATCAAAACTGGTGTTTGTTTCTACGGCAAATGGTGATACAGTGTCTATATCAGCAAGAAGCTGTCTGCATCTCCAATACTACATGTGTATCAGTGAATGAGCGCTCCCAGACTGAGGTGGATTCCAGGAGTACATAATTAGTTCACACAACGTATGTTTTGTATAAATCACGGCCGTTGCAATTTGCAACAACGGCCATGATTTATACAAAACATACGTTGTACGTGAATGAATGGAGACCCATCTGGAGTGTATACACATAGTATACGCTCCGGCTGGGATTCCATCCGGCCGCCGGAAAAACTGACAAGTCAGTTTTCTGCGGCTACTATTCATTGAATAACGGCCGCACAGAACATATCAGTTCACACAATGGAGTGTGCGGCTCTGGTTGCACACTCCATTGTGTGCAGCGAATTCACCAGAAATGAAGATCATCCTGCCGACACTGCAGTACCATCCGGAATGATCTTCAGTTACACCGCCTGTATTGTGACGCGGCAGGGTCACAGAACGGCCAGTGTTATACACAGTGTGAACCTGGCCTTAGGCTATGTTCACACATTGTATGACACCGGCTGTTCCGTGACTCGGCCGGGTCATGGAACAGCCGGTGTCAGATAAGATCATCCCGGCCGGTACTAGAGAATTCACCAATTCAATGGAGTGTGTGGCCAGAGCTGCACGATCCATTGTGTGAACTGACAGGTTCTCTGCTGCCACTATTCAATGAATAGCGGCCGCAGAAAACTGACATGTCAGTTTTTTGCAGCACCGCTAGAGATCCCAGCCAGAGCGTATACCGTATACTACAAAACTACAATTCCCATCATGCCTGGACAGCCAAAGCTTTAGCTTTGGCTGTCCAGGCATGATGGGAATTGTAGTTTTGCAACAGCTGGAGGAATGAAGGTTCCCCATCCCTGACACAGACTGTAAACTAACATTTCGAGTTTATTCATGAGTATCTGTACCCAACTGCCAGCTGCTCCTCCATACAGGACTAGGGAATTCCCTGCATAGCCCGAGCATCATGGCGAGGGGCTCATTACACAGATGTGACTCCATATTACACAAAGGCAAATATTTGTAAAGGAATTATGGGTAATTGAAGGAGGGATTTACAAGGAGGCTTCACTCCTATAAGAAAGCAGAATTAGCATAGATTGAAGACCCCCTGCTCATTTCCAGGTTTTTATTAAATAAAATGAAGGAATTTAATATAATAGGGTCTAAAGCAGGGAATCTTAGCTCTCCAGCTGTTGCAAACTACAACTCCCATCATGGATGGATAGCTAAAGCTTTGGCTGTCCATCCATGATGGGAGTTGTAGTGCTGCAACAGCTGGAGAGCCAAGGTTCCCTATTCCTGGTCTAAAGAATACACTTCTAGTGTAATAATCACAAAGGTTTATGCTGCATTTACACGGAACGATTATCGTTCGAATTTTCGCATAAACAATCTCATTTGAGCGATATTCGTACCGTGTAAACACAGCAAACGATCAAACGACGAGCGAAAAATCGTTCATTTTGATCTTTCAATATGTTCTTAAATCGTCGTTCACTGAAAATTCGCAGATCGCTTCGTGTAAACAGCCTTCTACCGATTTACCTTATGTAAAAGATGGGCTTAAGCGATCTTAAAAACAATCGCAATAACGATTTTTCTTACGAATTTTCAAACGATTTTTCTAACGATCTATTCGTCTAAACGCTGTGATAAATAATTAAACTTGAAAAGTTTTCATTGGCCGGGTCTGAGTGTTCTCACCCTGACCGATCGTGAGAACAAGCTGCCGCACAGTCCGTTCCCTGCTCAGTGTCAGTGAGATGAGTCAGACCCCCTTACATTATAAGGCTATGTTCATACAGCGTAAGAGACTGGCCGTTCCGTGACCCGGCCGGGTCACGGAACGGCCGGTTTCTGAAAACATCATCTAGCAGCGGCCGGATGATCTGCTCGGCCGCAGTGTTCTGATGCGGGCGAATCCATGTGCGCCCGCATCAGAACTCTCCACTGCACGCTATGGAGCGAGCGGCCGGAGCCGCTTGCTCCATAATGTGCACTGACAGGGTTTTCTACAGGCGATATTCACTGAATAGCAGCCGCAGAAAACTGACATGTCAGATGTTTGCGCCGCCGCTAGGAATCCCGGATGGAGCGTATACTATGTGTATATGCTCCAGCCGGGATACCATAGATGGCAAGGTAACGTATTTTTTCGTAATAATCACTGCCGTTGTACAACGGTCGTGGTTTTTACAAAAATATGCATTGTGTGAACATAGCCTAAGTTTGAATGATCACACACGCAGACTTCCCCTAATCGGTACGGGTGTGAACACTCAGACCCGGACAGATTAAAACTTTTGACATGTCTCTCTGACATGTCAAAAGTTTTTTGAAACGACAGTGACACTTTAAGCTTAAAAAATTAGAGGGGTAATTCCTGTAAATTGATGAACAAGGAAATCCTGCACCTCAAACCACTAACAGGACTAGATAGGTGACAAAAAGACACCTTTAAACATCTCCATGTTGTTGATCATACTTTTAGTATAACCGAGAAAACTTCTCATCCTTCTTGCACTGTATGCTAATGAGATGTCAAGTGTCTGCTGGGAAGGGAAGGGTCCGGACATCATCTGGCAGTGACAACCAGCTCAGCCAATCACTGGCTGCAGAGCTGTCAATCTCAGTCAGCAAGTGGCTGAGCAGGCTGTAACTGCCAGACTATTCCGTTGCGAAAGTGGAGGCGGGATCGCTCAGCCAGGGACCGAAGTTGATGTAGGGGGCAAAGGGGGAGCGCAGAGAAGTAAGAATAGGCTTTGGGTTATGTTCTGCATCTGGGCAGCAACATATTAAACATTAAAAGGGTTATCCAGTCAGGTAAAATACATGTTGAATCATCCCCCCTCCTGGAGACTAACAATTCCTTTCATACTTGTCATTATCCCCCAATTCTGCGTTGCTGCTTTCTGCTGAAGACACAGAAAACTGCGTGAGAGCTGTTCTCTTTGCTCCCCTTCCAAGACTGCTCATGTAAACAGCGTCACCTGGTCGGCTGTGCACTCTGTAATGCGGAAGTTAAGTTACTTGTGATGCAGAATCATCCAGTCAGAAACACTGTTTACATGAGCAATCTCAGAAGGGAGGAGGGGAAGAGGAATGAACAGCTCATACACAGTTTTCTGTGGCTTCAGCAGAAAGCAGCAGCTCGGAATTGGTGGAAGGAGACTGAAAAATGTAATGATATGTATGGAATGAATCATTAGTCTTCATGAAGGGGAATAAGCCAACATATATTTTACTCAAACGGATAACCCCTTTAATTCTGAGCCGGATATTCCTTTATTGATGAGTATCTCCAGGAGTATTCTTATTGTGTGCTGACTTTCCTTTATTGTATTTCATACACTTGTAATGATGCAGTAAAAATATTATTGTTTATTAAATGTATTAAAAATAGTGCTCAAATGGGCAAAAGTTATTGATCAGAGCGGGTCTCACTGCTGACCCCCACTTTGACCAGAAGATATAAACCGGGGAAAGTTCATGGCAGCACGATCCACACCCCGGCCAGCAGCTTAGAACCTCATAATTTTTAATAGAATTCTACTATAAAATTTGACGGACTGTGATGCCATGATCTCTCCATGGTTATATCTCCTGATCAGTGGGGGTCAGCAGTAAGGCATGCTCTGATCAATAACTTTTGACATGTCTGATGACATCTCAAAAGTTAGTGACAGGTTCTCTTTAAACATTTGCATACCTATACTGACAACTGCATCAAAAAAAATGTGATACGCATCGGGCCTATATCGCTTGCTTTATAAAAAAAAAAAATTCAAATCTTCCAATCTTATGTTACTGGGGTCAACATATTAGACAGCGTCTATCAGTGGCCTCCATAGTCCTGTGCTTCACACCTTACTGTAGTCCCATAGATTATATAAAGCTAAAACTTTTTTGTATTTTTAATTTTTTTTTTTTTGCCAAGTGAGTATCTTAGGGCCCTATTACACGGGACGATTATCGTGTGAAAAATCGTTAAATCATTCGAATTTAAACGATAATCGTTCTGTGTAATTGCAGCCAATGATTGAAAAATCGTTTGTATGTCGTTGATAGTTTATTTAGATCTGAACTAGAGATGAGCGAACCGGGTTCGGGTTCGAGTCGATCCGAACCCGAACTTTCGCCATTTGATTAGCGGTGGCTGCTAAACTTGGATAAAGCTCTAAGGTTGTCTGGAAAACATGGATACAGCCAATGACTCTATCCATGTTTTCAACATAGCCTTAGGGCGTTATCCAAGTTCAGCAGCCACCGCTAATCAAATGCCGAAAGTTCGGGTTCGGATCGACTCGAGAATGCACCAGGTTCGCTCATCTCTAATCAGAACCTAAAATTAATTGTACGCTCATCGTTCGCTAATCGTTTGCTGTAATTCCACTATTGGGTAATAGTATCCCTTTATGTCTGGCTATGCCTCTTGATACATGAGGGGTACTCAGGCATGGAAAAAAAATATTCTATTGCTGCAGTTATAAGGAAAATAATAAAGAGGTTCACTGCGCCCCTGTTGTCCTCCTGTGGTGCCTCTGGGTCCCCCACTAACCGGAGTCAATTCTTAGACGGACTTGTATTGACAGTGACAGCCTGCTCAGCCAATCACTGACTGGGAGGGGACAGCACCACGGCCAGTAATTGGCTGAGCAGGCTGTCACTGCTGAGTTTCGTCTCAGGAGTGGTGGCAGGATCGTTCATCCGGGGACCCGGAGACACCGCAGGAGGACACGGGGGGGAGCATGGTGAGGTAAGAGTAGCTTCTGTATTATGTTTTTTTTTCCCCCTTATAACTACAGCAATATTTAAAAAGTTTTCCCATACCGGAGTACCCCTTTAAGACCAACATGTGAGATCAACATTTTTCCCAATGTTTTGTGTATTAAACCACCTACATAAATGTCATTATATTTGGTGGGTCCTGATGCATCATACCCTGCCACTGTCAACCAATACAGTATTCCTCCCTTTCCTTCTATAAGGGGGCTATATCTGACACCGGCACCATCTCACTTTTCATGGAGAAATGTTATATACTCAGCTCAAGGAGATGATTTCTTCTAAGAAGAATACGTGGACCTTATATTGTAAAGCAATTATTCCAAAACAGTTGCCTCTCCATTTATGTTGACAAAGCCATTGATTATTACTGGGGTCCATATACTGCATGTATACATTAGGCTGAATTACCCTGAACCAACAGTCATGTTATCCCACCCACGGCGGCATCTCCAAGCTCAGGATGCGGCCTTCAAATTCCAGCTGAAACCCTATAGAATGAGTTTCTTTAGGAGGTCGATACAAATAGACCTGATTCACAGCAAAATTACTTTGGCCACAATCCGGGCCCAGACAATAGTCTGACATGGGGCAAGTTCTTACATTGTAAACCTAGCTACTAGTAAATAGAGAACAAAGTTCTAACCTCCACTCATTCCACTAAATTGTTTGTCCAAAACCTGAAGAGCCATATTTCTAACCTGCACGTGTGTTCTTCTTCAGGGTAATGAAATAGTATACAGTATATACAGTATACAGCCTGAAGGAAGGCTCTATTTTATGACAAAAGTCTCTGTCTATGACTATATAACCGGGCTTACCATATTGGGGAATTGGAGTCATATAATTTATGTAAATATTATTATTATTATTATATTAATATAAATATTCTAATAATTTACATATAATAATAATAATAATACTTTTATTTGTATAGCGCACACAAATTCCGCAGCACTTTACATAGATACATAGTAACAATTAATAAGGCTGAAAGAAGACAAGAGTCCAAATAGATACATCAAATAAGTACAATCAATGCATAATGTTGATGCATATTCATTGGAAACATTATATAGCATGCACACAGTGTATTATTGTATTTACAGATGCATCGCATTACACGTGACAATGGGATTCATGTGCATTCATAACATAAGGGTTTTTTTTTTTTTGCAATATTAATATTAATAAGTGTCTAGGCGTCTATAGAGCACTGTATACAGGGAGACCTTGCCTGTACAAGTCTTACAATGGGAATAGGGTAGTAACAGGATGAGGCGAAGTCATTGGATAGCATCATTAGTGTAAATTCAGCAATGATGTGTTAATCTTGTTAATGTTTCCCAGAATCCCATCAGACCAGTTATTGTTTTAACTCACCAGCTGCAGGCAGCAGATCCCAACCAAGGTACATCTCCCAGTGCATTTGCCCATAGTAGACAGCTTGTGATCCTACAAGCAGCAGGCTTTGGTGTAGACAATCCTGATAAGGTGATAAGGTAAATCCTACCAATGTCAGCTCCTCAGCCTAGGATATTCTTCATTTTCCCTGTAAAGAATAGGCCCGATGGCTCACAGGACCATGTTTAGCAATTCCACCCTACAAATCTACATGCTATATAGGAGAGGAGGAGCAATCAACCTTATGTCCTCTTTGTGTTGGTCTATTGTGTGTTTTGTGTATAAGAGGGGGGGAGGATAGGCGTGGCAGGCACCTACCCACCCACCCTATAAGGATTCATCCTCCCCTCCTCTTGGATAGTAGGGAGCATGCTATTCACTCCTTCCTGGCCAGGGTGTGGAGAGAAGAGGAGGAGGAGGTGGTAAGCGACAGCCAGAGAGGGGGGCGCACACCAGAAATCACCATTTGCCACCCTCCCTTTTTAATACCCATCAGAGAACGAGTGCCAGCTGCAAAGGCTCTTTTGTTACGTTGCAGAAGAAAAGCAGCTTCATTGAGCGCGGCGTTGTACAGAATGTGAATATTGGTCCTTCACCTCTCTCCTCTATCCTGAGATCAGCAGCATCACATCCCATGAGCTGATCCCTGAGCGTATGATGATGGATCTATGAATCGCTTTGTTCCATACAATGGGAATGGCTCAGTAACCCCTGACCTTTTATTCGCTAGGCCTTTCTGTAATCTATTAAGGTCACTTTAGTCTATTATTCTCCCTTCTATCACAAAGAAGGGACGGTCGCTTCTAGACAACCAGGCGAGACTCCTCTCTTGCCCCTTTTCACCTTTTTACCAGCTCCGTGTCTGCCGCAGACCTTAACCAGCGATAATCGTTCCGTGTAAACACAGCAAACGATCAAGCGATGAGCGAAAAATTGTTTATTTTGATCTTTCAACATGTTCTCAAATCGTCGTTCATCGTTCGCTAAAAATTCGCAGATCGCTTTGTGTAAACACTATTTCAAAGATTCACCCTGTGTAAAAGACAAATTTTCTTACGATTTTTCTAACGATTTATTCGTCTAAACGCTGATTGTTATAAAAACCAAATCGTTGCTTCAAAATCGTTAAACGATCGATTGGGCGAATTATTGCTCTGTGTAAACCCAGCATTTAGACGGATAAATGGTTAAAATAATCGTTAGAAAAATCGTTATTGCAATCGTTTTTTAAGATCCCTTAAGCCCATCTCACACATAGGGTGAATCTTTGAAAGACAGTTTACAACAAAGCGATCTGTGAATTTTTAGCGAACGACCAATGACGATTTAAGAACATGTTGAAATATCACAATGAGTGATTTCTCGTTTGTCGCTTGATCGTTCGCTGTGTTTACACGAGCCGATTATCACTCAAATGTGATCGTTATTGCGAAAATTCGAACAATGATCGTTCCGTGTAAACGCACCATTAGGGTCCTATTACACGGAGCGATTTTTAGCGATTTATCGTTAACCTGAAATTGTTCACCATATTACACAGAACGATGGTCGTTAGTAACGATCGTTACTATGATCGTTATTGCGATCATTATTATGATCGTTTACTCCATCTGATCTCAGCAAAACAATGAACCATGTGCAATTACACTGAACGATTTGTAAAAAAAAAAATGCGGAAACGAATGTGGAATTACAGCGAACGATTAACGATGATTTTAGGTTCAGAACTAAATCAACGATCAACGACACACAAATGATTTTTCGAACGTTGCCTGCAATTACACAGAACGATTATCGTTTAAATTCGAACGATTTAACGATTTTTTGCACAATAATCATCCCGTCTAATAGAGTCCTATCAGACAAAGAAATTTCTAGTTTCCACCAATTAACGAGAAACGATTGCAAATGAGAACGACCTTAAAATCCTTCACCATTCTCGATGGTTCCTACACTCTAGTTTACAAACATTCGTAATTACGGACAAACATTGTGTACATGCACCGAAAGATTTGCGAACGATTACTAACGATTTTAGGGTCAGCTCAAAAGGTGCGGCCAACGACACATGAATAAATTTTCTTTTGTCATTTACCCGTTGCCTCCATACAATCAGAAAGATTGTCTGTATATCACGATATAACAATTTTTCACACTTTCCGCGTAAAGGCCCTATTGCACGGGATGATTATCACGCAAAAAATCGTTATATCGTTCGAATTTAAAGGGAACCTGTCACCCCCCGTGCCAGGGTGACAGGCTCCCGACCCCCCTTTGAGCCCCCTATACTCACCTAATCCCGCCGGGTCCCACTTCTGGAGGTGGTCGGGTGATGAAGATCCCAGCCGCTGCAGCCCGGCGCGCGCGCTAAGAGATGAGTCCAACGCTTATAGAGAGTGACCGAGCGCTGGACTCTCCATCATTCTCTATGGGTTTTGGACTCATCTCTCAGCGCGCGCGCCGGGCTGCAGCGGCTGAGATCTTCATCACCTGACCACCTCCAGAAGCGGGACCCGGCGGGATTAGGTGAGTATAGGGGGCTCTAACGGGCGGTTGGGAGCCTGTCACCCCGGCAAGGGAGGTGACAGGTTCCCTTTAAACAATAATTGTTCTCTGTAATTGCAGGCAACGATCGAAAAAAATCGTTCATATGTCGTTGATCGTTGATTTAGATCTGAATTTAAAGTTATCGTTAATAGTTTACTAATCGTTCGCTGTAATTCCACATTCGTTCGCTCAAGTTCCGCATTTGTTCACTAATCGCTCACTGTAATTGCACATTGTTCGTTGTTTTGCTGGGATCAGAAGGAATAAACGATCATAGTAACGAGTGCAATAACAATCGTAACTAACGACCATCGTTCTGTGTAATATGGTGAACGATTTTAGGTTAATGATAAACAATCTAATTTGCGATCGTTTGTCGTTAATCGTGAAAAATTGCTCTTTGCAATAGGACCCTAAGGGGTCGATTATCATTCGCATAATCGTTAACGATTAACGATCTCAAACGACTGTTATTGCGAAAGACCTGAAATTGTTCACCCATTTACATGGAACGATAATCGTTACTTATGATCGTTCTTGCGGTTGTCATGTCGTCACTATTCCGTTCGTCACTACTGGGAACGACCAAACGACGTCTTATTCAATGCGAACGATTTGTGAACGAACAATTCTAAAAATAGGTCCAGGTCTTATTAAGCGATCAACGATTTATCGTTCGTTCGTTAATCGTTAACTGCTATTCAACCGAACGATTATCGCTTATGCTGCGTTTACACAGAACGATTATCGTTCGAATTTTTCGCAACAACGATTACATTTGAGCGATAATCGTTCACAGCAAACGATCAAGCACTGAGCGAAAAATCGTTCATTTTGATCTTTCAACATGTTCTCAAAAAACGATCGCATTAACGATTTTACCTACGAATTTTCTAACTATTTATTGGTCTAAATGCTGATCGTTATAAAAACCAAATCGTTGCTTCAAAATCGTTAAACGATCGATTAGGCGAATTATCGCTCCGTGTAAACGTAGCATTAGATTCGAACGACTTAACGATAATCTGAACGATAATCATCCTGTGGAAAAGGGACCTAAGGGTCAGTTCACACTTTCTCCTTCGGGGACTCCGCAACGGTTTCCGCTCGGAATTTTGGCGCTAATTCCTCAGTGTGAAATGACCCTAAAAGGGCCCTTAGATGTTCCCAATATTGTAAGCCCCACTGGATTTTCCCAGATATGTAATATAACAAATATACACGTGCGTGTATTGCGTGCTATATTTTGCATGAAAACTGTGCCCCATCATCTTCAATGGGAATCTGTACTGTAGTTTAAATAGCTTAGGTTTCTCCTATATGGATTTTTAAATCCATGTGCAGAAAACAGAATAAAGTGACAAGTGAAGCATTTCCACCCAATTTCTATATGAAGCCTGCACGCAGAAGCATTCGAGTTGCCGAAATGCCCAGTAGCCCCGTTGTGTGGGGCTATAATCCACATCCAAAATTACAACAAAATCTGTGGTTTAGATAGTGTAAATCCACATTGGAGATACAAGTATAAACCCTGGGATACAAGCAATGTAATTTTTCTAACAGAAAATCCTTTGTCTGCATGGGGCCTTACAGTAAGCGAGTATAAGGATGCCAGTCAGCGCACACAATCCACCCCACCAGACAGTGTATCCGACTGGGTTCATAGTATTTTTTTTAGCCAAAATAAGGAATGGAATCGATGCAGAGAATAACTATAATGAAAAGATTTGCACCCTTTTCCGTGTTTTTTGCCCACAATAAAAATACTTGATAATATACTACATATAATATACAGGCTGCCCTGCCATGACATTGGGCTCATTCTAATGTTACTTTTTAGTCTCAGCTATTGTAGCAAGTATTCGCCTAAAGTTTTGATACATGCATGATATTCTATGGCAGGGGGTCCTAAGGGGGGGGGGGCACTCATAGGTACCTGAAGCAGCAGCACCATCGGCTCCCTCCCTGTCAGTCACTCTTGTGGCTGCAGCGGTCACAAGAGGCTGCTCTGTCCTGTCTCTTGTTTTGGCGCTTGAGTGACGTCACTGGAGCGCCGGCGCCAGGACAAGTGGAGAGCGGCCTCCTGTGACCACTGCAGTGCGGCCACAAGAGGGAAAGAGAAAAGGAGACGCCCGTACCCAGGTCAGTATAAGTGGGGGGACTATATAATACTGGGGGAGCACACAGGGGGGGCTATATACTACTGGGGAGCACAAAGCGGGGGTCTTTATATTACTGGGGGAGCGCACAGGGGGCTATATACTACTGGGGAGCACAAAGCAGGGGGCTATATACTACTGGGGGAGCGCACAGGTGGGCTATATATGACTGGGGAGTACACAGGGGGCTATATACTACTGGGGGAGCGCACAGGGGGCTATATACTACTGGGGGAGCACACAGGGGGCTATATACTACAGGGGGAACGCACTGGGGTCTATATACTACTAGGGGAACCTACAAGGGGGCTATATACTACTGGGGGAACGCACAGTGGGGCGATATACTACTGGGGGAGCGCACAGTGGGGCGATATACTACTGGGGGAGCGCAGAGGGGGACTATACACTACTGGGGGAGCACACAGGGGGGCTATATACTACTGGTGGAGCACACAGAGGGGCTATATACTACTGGGGGAGCTCACAGGGGGGCTATATACTACTGGGGGAGCGCACAAGGGGGCTATATACTACTGGGGGAGCGCACAGGGGGGCTATATACTACTGGGGGTGCGCACAGGGGGACTATATACAACTTACCTCTCCCTGTGCCTCCTCAGTGCTGCATCGCTGATACGGGACCCCCACTGGGTTTGGGGATTTCAACCAGAGCTGACAACACGACACGGTCGATTGGCCGGCTGCTCAGCCAGTTAGTGACTGGAGAGGGATGGCGCTGCAGTCACTGATTGGCTGAGTTCACAACTCGAAGGAAAATACCTTGCATTGGGAGTCCCGGGACCCTCCCCCCCCCCCCCCCCCCCCTTAAAAAAATAAAAATAAAATACTTGGCCAGACTTCTTTAAAGCAGAGCACAGGCAGGGTGGGGGAATATAATAAAGAAGGTATATTTACCTGACCCAGTACATGCGTCCTGGTCCTGGACCCCATCCAGCAGTTTTTCTAGCTCCCCTGCAGCTGTGTCACGACCCCGCTGACTGCAGGCACTGATTGGCTAAGCGGGCTAAATCCCACCTGTTTGTGATGAGTCGTGACATACCCTGAAGCCAAGAGAAGATGACATCCGGCGGGGTATAGGAGCCCAGTGATGCAGCGCAGACATGGGGGCCAGTAGGCATACTGTCTTTATTAGGTTTCTCCCACCCCCTGCGGGTAATAATTTTTTTCTCTTTTTTTTAAATCTTTAATCTCATTACTAGATACTAGCAGTAATATACAGGAGACTGGATACATACATGGGGTTTATATTATATAGGCTCTAGGTTTCAGGGGGCCCTTGAGCGACAAAGCCTTATTGGCCTCTTTACAGTACAACTTATGCAGTGGAAGGGGAAAAAAAGCAGAAACTACAGACACCAAATGTGATTGCACCATCCTGCAGCTTTGCATTGCAAAGGGTAAAAGCAGTAGATGAAACCCACAAGAATAGCTGGCAAGCTTTGGTAAAACCTGCAGTGCATGTCACCCTGCACTGTGGGGTTTGGTTAGTGGCAGCACTACGCTGCTACTGTAGATTACAGGTGGTTGCTTACTGGCAAATTCAGTATACCAGGTCCGTGTACAAGGGGCAAATATTCCACCGCACTATGACCACTGACATTACCATCATACTGTTCCTAAATTAAGTCCTATACTATGCTATATCCCCCTATACAGTGACCATATATTGGGAGATACCAGCTGTACACAGGCTCTACAGTCTATACAATTGATGACTTACATCCAGTGACTCACAGGGGGCATCTGCTTTGATTCATGTTTCTTTTCCATCTGGGCCTCGATTCTCTGCAGAATCTGCCAGTGAAACTATTTATGTCTTGTACTTCAGTACAATATATTATTAGGCCCCTCTGTACCCCTATATATTAGTTAGACCTATAGTAGCAATTACCTTAGGTAGGCAATCCCCTGTGTAGTTAGCCTCCCATGTTCAGTGTTTAATGGACAACACAGATGTGGAAGGCCTGTAGTGGATTCCCCCTCCTCCAGCCCCTTTGTCTCTAATATGATATTAATATGTGCGGCACTGTAATGAAAAAGTAGTGTGGCGGAGTCATTACAGCGCAGAGCATATTCATAGTTTCCCCGGGGGAGGGGGGCTGGTGTTCCACTACAGGTCTTCCAAGCCTGTGTCGTCTGTAAAACACAGAACATGGGAATAAGGCCTAAGGGCCCTATTCCACCGGACGATTATCGATAACTATTAACGATCTCAAACGACCGCTATTGCGAAAGACCTGAAAACGTTCACTCATTTCCATGGAAGGATAATCGTTACTTATGATCGTAATTGCGATCGTTTTTTCTTCGCTATTTATTCGCTATTGCGTTAGTATCTATTGCGAACGACCGAACGACGTCTTATTCAATGCGAACGTTTTGCGAACGAGCAACGATAAAAATAGGTCCAGGTCTTATAAAGCGATCAACGATTTCTCGTTCGGTCGTTAATCGTTAACTGCATTTCAACCGAACGATTATCGTTTAGATGCGAACGATTTAACGATAATCTGAACGATAATCGTCCGGTGGAATAGGGCCCTAAGGGTTAAAAGGAATTAGATAGCTGTTAGGTGGAGACACATGGTACCTTTCATATTTCCAGCTGTGCTTCCAGGATGTAGAGGCATGCTTTTATTCTCTGGTACAAGGAGTCAAAGAGGCTTTTCCAAGCTCCTGAAAAGCTACAAGCTCCCTTCCCCCTTGTTTGATTGACACCTAGAAGCTGAGTCCCAGCAGGATCAGGGATGGGAGGGAGAGTAAGGAGGTGTTACAGCTTGCTGCCCTTCAGGAGCTTAGGAAAGCCGCTTTGACTCTTTTTACTATATGATAATAGCATTTTCCTACAACTTGGAATCACATAGAGATATATGAAAAGTATCATGTGGCTTCCTGACCTAACTGCTATCTAAGGGTATGTGCACACTGAGCAATTCTTGCAGAATTCTGCGGCAAAAAGCGTGCGGAATTCAGTCCATTTAAATGCAACATTACTCCTTTCCATAGAGCAAAATGGGATTTCTGTCTGTCCGTGCACACAACGGAATTTCTGTGCAAAATTTTCCGCCGCGGATCTGCATCCCACTTGGAGAATTGCATGGGTAGAATGCACTGGCGGAATTCCATTGAACTCTATGGGATTTTCCATGCGGAATTCCACGATCGAAAAAATGTGTGGAATTCTGTAAGAATTGGTCAGTGTGCACATACCCTAACAGTGTCAGCAGTTTGGAACGTCAATAGCAGCTGACAGATTCTCATTAAATAAATAGATGAACACTTTAGACCCGTAGTGCCATAGACCAAAAATTTTAGATGTAAACTTAAACCCGACCGTAAATCTCAAAGAATTAGAATTAGGAGTAAACCCAAACCCAAGCTATGCCAATTAGGAATACAGTGGTATCTTGGTTTAAGAGTAACTTGGATTAAGAGCGTTTTGCAAAAAGAGTTCAGTTTTCCAAAATTGTAACTTGGTTTAAGAGCATTGCTTTGGTTTAAGTGGTTCCTGGTACTGGGTGGGAGGGGGAGTGGAGGAGGGCCATGGTCTGCATAGCATAGTCTCTACAGCCCTATACTCTGATCCAGGAAGTCTCCCTAAGCTTCCAAATCATAGCAGATCCACTTCAGGCTGGGGCTTACTTAAGAGGACAGGACTGTGGAGGTAATCTCTTCATAGCTGTAACCCCTCTCTCCCCAGACAGAGTGCTGCATGTATGTGCCCACATCTGCCCTGCTCATTCCTTCATGGAGTTTCTGTTAGCCCTTGTGTTTCCCATCCTCTTCATTCCTGCTATAATTTTCCTGCACTTATACTCAGCAATAAACACTGCTGCTATAATGTGCCTGCACTTACACTCAGCTATACACACTGCTGCTATAATGTGCCTGCACTTACACTCAGCAATACACACTGCTGCTATAATGTGCCTGCACTTACACTCAGCTATACACACTGCTGCTATAATGTGCTTGCACTTACACTCAGCTATTTACACTGCTGTATAGAAAATGTCCTCCTGCACAGCTCTGATTGGTCCATGCTGAACACACACCCCTTTCCCATTGCTGTCATGTGACCACACAGACCTCTGACAGCAGCCCTGCTTCTCTATTCTAGCCTGTTGTACTACGCCGCTCCATCCTGTATCTACAAACTGCTGCTGTGTTATCAGATTTATGCAGTTACTATACATTATACACCACATGCTGATTGCTATACTGTACAGTAACTTATATATCACATTCTGCTGTTTCTCAGTTTGTTTCATCTGTTCTATGTGTTTTTCAAAATGTAAAAATCATTATTTTTGGAGCGTGGAACAAATTGTCTGCATATCAGTGATTTCTTTGGTAAAAGAGTAGATTTAGATTACAAACAGGGTCCTGGAACGAGTTATGCGCGTAATCCAAAAAACCGCTGTATTACTAATACCCACTCAATGAAACCCCTGGTATAATATAAACCCTGGAAATGGGAGCATGGCAAACAGAGTATCTATGTGAGCACTTCCCTCTTACCTGGCAGGTAAATAATTCATGGTCAGATACGGCTTATTTCACATCATATTTCCCTCTCTCTGTACCAGGCGAGATAAATATTATATGAACAGGCCGAGCAGAGCTCACATATTAACCCTTACTGACCCAAGCTTTACATGTTGAAAACCAAGCAGTCAGTAATTAGTAAAAATCTATTGTTTTACCACAGAAAATTCAGTATAAGGGTCCTATTACACGGAGCGATTTTTAACAATTAACGACTAACGATAAACGGTCGCAAACGAGATTGTTTATCGCTAGCCTGAAATAGTTCATTATAGTACACAGAACGATGGTCTTTAGTTACGATCGTTACTATGATCGTTTTCCTTCTGATCTCAGCAAAACAATAACCAATGTGCAATTACACTGAGCGATTAGTGAACAAATGCGGAACTCGAGCGAACGAACGTGGAATTACAGCGAACGTTTAGCGAACGATTAATGATAATTTTAGGGTCAGATCTAAATCAATGACCAACGAACGATTTTTCGATCGTTGCCTGCAATTACACAGAACGATTATCATTTAAGTTAGAACGATATAGCGATTTTTCGCACGATAATCGGCCCGTGTAATAGGGCCCTAAGGCTATGTTCACGCTTTGTAATGACAGCGGCCATTGTTTGAAACGGCCGATTCAAACAACGGCCTCTGTCTTACATGTTTACTCAGGTGATACCGCAGTATCAGCCGGATGGACATCACTTTCTTTTATTTGGATTGCGGGCACATTTGGGTGTGTCTGCAATCCAATTAACCTCAATACAATGTATGGCCGTGAGCACAGCCATACATGTGAGAACACACTGTGAACAACGGACATTCACAGTCTGCCGGACGGAAATAATTGACAAATCAATTATTTCCACAGCCGCAAGGGAACAGCGGCCGTTAAGCCTAGTATTTTACAACCAAAACCCGGAGTGGATTGAAAACACAGAAAGGCTATGTTCACACACTGTTGAAATGCATTGGATAGCCGTCGTTTAAAGTCCGTTATTTTAAAACAAGACCCATAATTATTGTAAGTAATTTGTCAAAAAATGGCGGCCATCCACTAAATTTCCACAGTGTGTGAACAAAGTCTTTATGTGTTTTCAATCAACTCACGTTTTTTGTTGAAAAATACTGTGTGAACATAGCCTAAAAGTATATACTATAGCTTTTGATAATATGAGGCAGGATGCCCCTGTCCATATCCCGCTCACGTCCTGTGGGCTACTGATGAGCTGCAGATACACCAATGCTTATGCTACTGCATGTAAGCGGGATATGGACAGGGCTCAATGCAATCCAGGCCAGAGGCTTTACCACAATGGAGAGGAGCGGGAAAGAAGAGCAGTGAGGTGTAGCAGGCCTAGTAGATGGGAACCATAGGCCCTGCCTCTAATACTGGGGGCACAGCTTCACTTTTAAGTACAAGAAAATGTCAATCAGCAGCAGGCAGGTAAGTGAAATCTTGAGTAGTTCATCCTAAAGAAATACTTAAAGGGGAATGCCGAGCAGGAACAGTTATCTTAAATTGTGCTCAGCTCAGTGGATAATAGAAAAACTAAAAACCATTTATCCACCCTCCTCACTCGGAAAGGCAATTCAGAGGTGGAGGCGGGACACTGCTACAGCTGCTGATTGGCTGAGTGGGCAGTATCATGTGCTTACCCAAAATACAAGAAGCACGGTCTACTGGGACTGACTCTTTGTTACCCGTAGTGGAACAAGGATGGTAAGTATGTGGTTTTTTTTTTTTTTTTCTGGAACACAATTTTAGATAAATGTTCCCAGTAGGAATATCCCTAATGATAAAAGTAAACAGTATATGGGATGTTCTGAATGTTTCTGATATAGTTTTTCACAAATGTAGTTAATTTCCCACTGATCACTTAATTATTGGCCGATGAATCAAATTGAATGGTAATCTACCTGCAGACATTGCAGAGGGGTAAAGAAAGGGGTGGTGGTGGGGGGGGGGGGTTATCATTCCATAGTATTTTATGGTCCTACAAATGGTTTGATGAGCGGTAATGAAATGTACATGAGAACACTGCTCTGGCTAGTGATGGCTGTTACAGTAACAGCTGTGCTGGGCCTAGTTATCCCAGAAACAGGGTCACATAATGGATGAGGTACTGCTTATGGGGAAAACTGGGACAAGGGCAAAAATGGCATTAATACATACATAGCGCTCCCTGAACACTGTGTGTATGAGAACAGTGGAGACTTAGGGCCCTATTCCACTGGACGATTATCGTTCAATCGTTCGGATTTAAACGATAATCTTTCGTTTGAATAGCAGTTAACGATTAACGACCGAACGAAAAATCGTTGATCGTTTATTAAGACCTGGACCTATTTTTATCGTTGCTCGTTCGCAAATCGTTCGCATTGAATAAGTCATCGTTTAGTCGTTCACAGTAGTGACGAACGCAATAGCGACGACAAGACGACCGCAAGAACGATCATAAGTAACGATTATCTTTCCATGTAAATGGGCGAACGATTTCAGGTCTTTCGTAATAGCGGTCGTTTGAATCGTTTATCGTTAACGATTGACGGTGAGGGGGGGGGGGGCATTAACTATGGTTTTTATTATAAGCTTCTCTTTGTTACATTCTGCCACTTTTATGCTGTGCTTGCTATATGTCAAAAAGTAGGCGGGGCTTACTAAAAAAAAAAAAAAAAAAAAAAAGGGAAGGGAAATGGCCCAACACATTTACTATAATTTACACCCAAAACTAGCATAAACTGTAGCTATAATCTACACCTGCTGATCACCACAGATGCATCAAACTGAATAAGACATTTTCAGAAATTTCTGCCATCAGTCTTCAGCTAAATAATGGCGTGTAACTTAAAAATGCGCTTACTATAGTATTGAGCTATACATAGCCCAACATTCATCTGCAAGCAGCCATTGTTGGGCTAGATTTTGCAAATGAACGCATGGGTACAGAGGCAGCACTACCAAGATTATTGTGGTGTATTTAAAGGGGCACTCTGGTGAAAATCTTTTCCACAAATCAAGTGGTGTACAGATTTGTAATTTACTTCTATTTAAAAATCTCAAGTCTTCCTGAACTTATCAGCTGCTGTATGTTGTGCAGGAAGTGGTGTATTCTTTCCAGTCTGACACAGTGCTCTTTGCTGCCACCTCTGCCCAGAGCAGGAGAGGTTTTTTTTATTGGAATTTGCTACTGCTCTAGACAAATCCTGTCTCGGACATGTCAGCAGAGAGCACTGTGTCAGACTGAGAAGAAAACATAATTTCATGCAGGACATACAGCAGCTGATAAGTATGGGAACACTTAAGATTTTTAAATAGAAGTAAATTACAAACCTATAACTTTCTGAAACAAGTTGATTTCAAAGAAGATGATTTTTGCTGGAGTACCCCTTTAAATAGCCCCTTGTCCCATCCACCTGCTAATGATTGTGGTAAGGCCAGCAGCCCGATGGGCAAGATTAGCTATAAAATTTCCCAGACACCTAATCCTGCAGTGCCATGCATGCACTGTCTACTTCACCAGGTGGGTTCTCAATAACTACTTAATGAATCCTAATAAATGACAGACTGCTGGAAACAGCATGGGCAGCATTAAATTATGGGACATGTTCCCTTTAAAGTGTACCTCTCCACACAGCACAGTGTGCCCCACCCATTTTGTGACGTTATCTAGTCTAGGCCCCTCCCCAGTAATTGGAATGGGCCAACCGGGAGACACAAAGAACTTCCCAAAGGGGGCGGGGCCTATGGCACTAATGTGGACGGAGATATGGGGAACCACATCCATTAAGTCCCGCCCCTAATACACTGTTCACCAACAATAACATGCATCTTATACAGTAAGATATGAAATGTCCAGAATATAAGCTTGAGAATGGTGCTGAGAACTCCTTATATGGAAAGGGGGTGGGACAATATCACTTTAAGGCACATCGGTGTATGCATTTTGCCATGTTGGGCCCTTTAACTCATTTGCTCTTGGGCAAATGTGTTTGGGCTACTTTTGGGGTGGTCTACTCACATAAACCATATGTCAAGAGTAATTGCTGATGTCAGCGTGTGAGTACTAAAGATAAATAAGCTGATAAGTACTGAAAGATGAGTTTGTTGTTTTTTTTACTTGAAGTAAATTTCAAATCTCCGTTGATTGGAAACAAAATTTTTGTTGGCGTACCCCATTAAAACCGACAACTTTGAATGAACGTCAGAGGAGTACAATAATTTTTTGAATCTATTCCTAATTTTGGGTTTACACAGAGAAAATTATTTCTATAGTATGGTCATGTTCACACATTGTATGTTTTGCATAAACCATGGCCGTTGTTGCAATTTGCAACAACGGCCATGATTTATACAAAACATAGGCTGTATTTGAATGAATGAAATCCCGTCCGGAGCGTATGCACATAGTATACGCTCCAGCCGGGATTCCATATGGCTGCATGAAAAACTGACATGTCCGTTTTCTGCACCCACTATTCATTGAACAGCGGCCGGATAGAACATGTCAGTTCACACAATGGAAAGTGCGGCTTCAGCCCCACACTCCATTGTGTGAAAAAGTAAATTGGGATACGGGTGCGCCCGCTTCCCAATTCAACAGAAATGAAGATAATCCGGCTGGTGCTGCAGTACCAGCCGGGATGATCTTCTGACACCGGCCGGGTCACGGAACGGCCAGTCTCATACGCTATGTGAACATGGCCTAACATTATGTTAAATGTAATGCATTTCAAATTTACAAGAATTTCTTCAAATGTATAATTTGGTATATAAGACTCACTAATCCCCCATGTTCTGCTTTGTTTGATAACCTGCTGCCCTTGGTTAAGGAGATTCTGTTAGTAGGCTTCTGCTGTCCTATCTCAAGTTATCATAAACTAGTGACCGAGAAGCTGAACAGAATGATGTATCACTTACATTGTTCTGTGCAGCTGATCCAGAGATCTCCTCCTGAATAACATTGACAATAAGTAGTCCTCTCCATTACGTGCATAAGCTTAGTAGTCCTGGATATTCATGAGACGCAGAAAACTCCACCCACCAGCTGCTGTTTGGCAATTATCTATCCATAATGTGTATAGACAGCCAACTGTCAATCATGAGCTGTAGGGTGGGGGGAGGGGTGTGGCAAGAATCCTATTCTCCTGCATATCAGGAGAACAGCTGAACATGATAGAAATGCTGAACAGATTGATGTATTGCTTCTATCACTAGTTTATGCTGCCCTCATTTAAGGCAGCATAAACCTAGTAACAGATTCCCTTTAAGGCCTGCACTATTGCATGGCAGCAGCAGTGTCACATGTCAGAGAGGAAACCAGGAAGAAATCAGATGCATAAAGAAAAATGGTACAATGATCTGTTTTTTTGTTGTTTTTTTTTTACCAAAAACAGTGTACTTGCTCTCTTTTACATATATGTATGTGGTGCCCATCTGATTATACCTTCTTCACTTTGTATTACTACCCCTTTAATAAACAAAGGCCAAACAGGACAACTCATGAAATTGTAATAAAACAGTTTATAATACAAAATAAAAACAAAAAAACAAAAAAAAAAACAGGGTCATTGAATCTGCACTTCCAGAGAAATCTCTCACAATGTCCATCACTCATCCTTACATGAAATAAAAATCCGCCTCCTCACTCCAAAGTAAGCCTGCCTTCACACACCGCATATTCATCGCAACAACTTCTGCAACTAAAAAGGTTTTCCACAAATCTGAATGGGCTATAAATGGGACTTATGGACCCTATCCAGATGCCAGAAACAGGAGCAGAAGTTTCTGCAAAAAAATCTGCAAAGGCAAACTAAGAAGGATAAAACTCCTGTGCGCGGCTCCGTCACTGTATCTCCCCCATGTAAAGTCTTTTGTCATTGGAAGCCGAGAGAACTGGAAACGAGAAAAAAAAATGCAATGTTACTAAATGACATATGACAGCATTATAATAACCCTCATTGGCCACATGCATCTATTGATAAGGATGATGATCGATAATGCTTTTAGCCAAGGCACCTCTGTCCATGTCAGGTTTTCTATGGGGATTTGCTACTGCTCTGGACAGTTCCTGGCATGGACAGAGGTGGCAGCAGAGAGCACTGTATCAGACTAGAAAGAAAACACCACTTCATGCAGGACATACAGCAGCTGATAAGTACTGGAAGACTGGAGATTTTGAAATAGAAGTAAATTACAAATGTATATAACTTTTACACCAGTGGATTTTTTTTTTTAGTTGGAGTACCCCTTTAATAATAAATAGTATCAGTACCAGTTAGTATCCACACAATAAGCTAAATTTTTTTTAGCCGTATTTAACGATAAATTTTGATTGTATCGTTAAACTACTTCCCCTTCCTCCTGCTGTGTGTATTCTGAAGAACTCTGCCTTACGCAATACTTCCCACTTGTCATTTCTAAAGGTGTCTAAGAGCTGTTATTACTGTAATAACTACAATCCTGTTTGAGTGATATATTGGATAATTATAACATTCAGAAGTCACTAAAAAGGTTCTGTCAACAAACAAAAAGCCTCGAGCCAGAGGCCATGTTCATCCATGCAGGTAACAGAACTCTGAAGTGACATCTAGTATTCTTCAGAAGTGTCAGGTACATAGTCTCTGTATTATACCCCCCCCCCAGGCTACTGCAGGAATTCCCATCTGTAGAGAAGACTGATGGCTTCCAGTCCATCACATGATCAGAAGGACCTTTATCTTTGTGACAGGCAGTCTGCCACATCTATTTACGCATGCCTAGATTTCAGGTGTTTAGCATTAAGCCGAGGCAGGGGCACAGGGCAAAGTAACAGAGTATTAAAGGGATACTCTGGCGAAAATCTTTTTCTTATAAATCAACTGGTTTCAGAAAGTTATATAGATTTGTAATTTACTTCTATTTAAAAATCTCAAGTCGTCCTATACTTATCAGCTGCTGTATGTCCTGCAGAAAGTGGTGTATTCTTTCCATTCTGACACAGTGCTCTCTGCTGCCACCTCTGTCCAGGTCAGGAACTGTTCAGAGCAGCAGCAAATCCCCATAGAAAACCTCTCCTGCTCCGGACAGTTCCTGACATGGACAGAGGTGGCAGCAGAGAGCACTGTGTCAGAATGAAAAGAATACATCACTTCCTGCAGAACATACAGCAGCTGATAAGTATGGGATTTTTTTAAACTAAAGTAAATTACAAATCTAAAAAACTTTCTAAAACCAGTTGATTTAAAAAAAATATATATATATTTTCGCCAGAGTTCCCTTTAACTCACCTCTTCCCATGCTTCTTCAGCCCCGAAATCACAGCTTTGGGATCTCCGGCGCTGCACAGTTCACGCCGCTGCTGCCGATGGACCGAATGGGGTGGGACGCTACCCCAGTTACCGATTGCCTGACCAGGATGTTTATCAGTAGGCATTCTCCTCCCCGACATCACAACTTGGGGGGAAAATGCCTTCCAGTGGGGGTCCCAAGGCCGGTCCCTCCGCTCACGGGTAGAGGTAAGTTTGGACTCATTACATCCCCCTGCCCGTTTTTGAAAATGGCCAAAGTTCTCCTTTAAGTAGTAGGGAGAGGCAGAGGTAAGAACAGAAGTAATTAGGAGTAAACTTTGCTTTGGTCTGGGGGGGGGGGGGGGGGGGGGACTTGCTGATATGTCTGCCTGTATTGGAAAACTGCACATATTGTAATTCTCTTACTAACTCAATTACTTTGGCTGCAAGCTGGCACAATCTTAAGATGGATAACTGCAGGGGAAAGAATTTCTAGTGGTTGTCAGCAGCCTTATGGCAAAGTACAGATCACAGTTTATAGTTCTTTGGTTTATTGAAAAGCTGCAAGGAAAGGTCAACCGAGGACATAGCAACAAGGCAAGTGCAATTCTGGAAGCGATAACCTCTGAGACCACTAACTTCTTGTGAAAGTGGTTTCTTCAGATCAACTGGTGTCAGAAAGTTATTTAGATTTGCCATTTACTTTTATTTAATAATCTCAAGTCTTCCAGGACTTATCAGCTGCTGTATGTTCTGCAGGAAGTGGTGTATTCTTTCAAGTCTGAGACAGTGCTCTCTGCTGCCACCTCTGTCCATATCAGGAACTGTTCAGAGCAGGAGCTAATCCCCATAGAATAGCATCTATCCTGCTCTTGACAGTTCCTGCCATGGACAGAGGTGGCAACAGAGAGCACTGTGTCAGACTGGAGAGAATACACCACTTCCTGCAGGACATACAGCAGCTGATAAGTACTAGATACTTTTAAATAGAAGTAAATTGCAAATCTATAGAACTTTCTGAGATCAGCTGATCTGAAAGAAAAAAAAAAGTTCCCCTTTAAGTAAATGCCATCTATTTACAGCCTGCAAAGGTAATAAGAAAAGTCTCATGTTTTATCCTCACTGAAACGTCAGCGAAAAAGAAATATACAACTATAAACTTACCAACTGACTCTTCGGGGTGGAAGACAACCTCATTGACAGAACCAGCGTGGCCTGGAAGTTTGTACAAAATCCTGCGGGATGTAGTGTCCCAAACATAGACAAAACTGTTCAAGGAGAAGTAAAAGGGTTAAAACCTGGGTTCTTACAATGGGTGATATAAGACAAGGAAGGGGACGGGCACTTACCGGTCTGCTGACCCTGCTGCTATCTTGCTGCCATCAGAAGACCACGAACAACGCAACAAGTTCTGAAATACAAATAGAAGGCAGCCTGTCAGTCTGTTAGGCTCGGCTCTGTCGTCATTCTGGGAAAGTTCCGCAGCAGATATGGTTACCAACCTTCTCAAAATTGTGTACGTTTCCTTGGAAGATCTTTACACATCTTTCCTTTGGGGCAAAAGGCCGAATATCCCATACACGAACTAAAACAAAAAGATAATAATTTTTTTTTTTTACTTTTACAATAGCACCTCTGCCCCTGTATAATAAAGCTCCGTCCACCCCACCCCCTGCTTCCATCTGGTCGGAAGAGGTGCTGGACTATCAGGACTATATGCGAGTACACGCAATATTTTTTAGCAATGCTATATTCATTTAATGCATTCCATTATCTTTGGAAAAATTTTTAACTCCTTACATCCTAAAGACCATGGCTTTTATTTTTCCTCATATAGAGCCATATCATGGCTGTTTTTTGTTTTTTTTTTGCAGGACCTATAGTACTTTTTACAGATACCCTTTATTTAAAGTGTCATTGTTGTATTATTATTATTTATTTATTTTAGAAATCAATAGTCCAGGCGATTTTAAGAAACTTTGTAATTGGGTAAGGCAAATATGCCATTATCTGCATTCAAAAAGACTTTCCCCAGGTCTCCCCCCCCCCCTCTCATTATCAGGAAATCTCGACTCTTTTACATCAGTCGAGCCCTGTGTAACCTATGGAGAGGGGAGGGGGGAGATTAGCAGCAGAAAGCAGAGAACAAAGGATTACACAGTGGGACCTGTGTGAAAGCCGGTATTTTTAATTTTCAGTGCTGACTTCAGAGGAGATAGCCCGGTCATGTAGCTGTAAATTAACTCTTTGTTGTCCTGTTTTAGTGCCTCATGTCCCTCCACCCCTCCTCTCTCCATAAGAGAACCATGAAGACGGGGGAGAGCTTCAAACTGTTTTTGCATGATAATAAACCCAATTACAAAATTTTTTTAAAATTGTCTGTACTATTGATTTCTGAAAAATAAAAACGACAATTAAATTAAATGACAGACACTTTAACCATAAATTCTACTGGGTTTGCCACCCCAAACGATTTCAGTTTATTTTTCAATTGGCTCGTACAGATTATAGGTGACACAAGTGAAAAAGGTTCTTTTTGGTCTGAATTTTTTTACATGAAAAAAACCTGCAATTTTAACCAGGGGTGTGTAGACTTGTGTATATCCACTATAGAGCAGGAGGTTGCTCAAGTCTTTCTGCTCAGATCCTTCTACTCTATTCTCTCACTGCAGACCAGACGTCATTCCCTTTAAGTAAGCCATACATTTGAATGTTGCATCTGGCATCATGTGGAAGGTTCAAGGGTTCAAGTGAACAGCCACAATCATGCTGTGACCACACTATGCATTGAGACTGACCAGACCACTTAAAAAAAATATATATTTCCCCAGAAAACAGGATTTTGCTCAGTCCAGGGGCTGCTCTTAACCCCTAACCACATTAACCCAAAGAAACATTATTGAAACCCACTTAAGTTTTGAGATATTTAGAACCAGATCTTGGACCGTTCACCTAAACCAGGGATGGGGAATCTTCGGCCCTCCAGCTGTTATGAAACTACAATTCCCGTCATGCCTGGACAGCCAAAGCTAAAGCTTTGGCTGTCCAGGAATGATGGGAGTTGTAGTTTTGCAACAGCTGTAGAGCCGAGGTTTCCCGTCCCTGACCTAAAGCTTCCTATGTTTCCACATACCTATTTTTGTGCCATACCTGTGTTATCCATAGCATTCGAGAGCAGGTAAGAGCCTTCAGAACTGAGACTAAGCCCAGTCACAGAGTCTCCATGTCCTCGCATTGTGTACATCAGTTTATTCTGCCTCAAATCCCAAACCTAACATATGGGGGGAATAAAATACAAAACAGCCTGATTCAGGACCACACACTATTTATTATCATATCCAATGACTAAAAGTAAAAAAAAAAAAATTATATAATAAAAATTTTTTATATATATATATATATATATATATATATATATATATATATATATATATATATATATATATATATATATATATCTATATAAAAATATCTTACCTTTATGTCATTATCAATGCCCCCTGAGATGATCTGGTCGCTGGTGTCATTGAATGTGACAGATAAAACCTGATAGGTATTCTGGAAGGTCTGCACTGCAGCTTTTTTCCTGAAATCCCAGAGCTGAAGAAAAAAAATAAAAAAGTTACATCACTGAACAGATTTCATATTAAACTATTTGTTTTAAGAGTTTAGATTTTAGTGTTAAACATAACCAACACCCCCCCCCCCCCCCCCCCGATATGGGCGTCCCCACAATTCCAAGTGCAGGGGGCTGTCTCTACAGTATGAAGAACACCATATGTATCTAAACAGGTAAGTAACCATAAATGACATACATACATATAGCCTATTATTATTTTAGTCTTAGAAAGATGACTGGCAGGAGCAGGTAATGAACAATGGTTGTAATTCTGTACAATATAACCACCAAATAGCATCTGTAGTTCTAATTCAGCCACTGCAGTGCATACACATGCGATTACCCTTAGGGTACAAACACACACAGCGTATACGCAGCAGGTTTGATGCTGTGTTCAGTTATTTAGATCTAATCTGCTGCGTATCGCAGCAGTAAATACGCAGCGTATATGCCGTGTGTGTTTGTACCCTCAGAATCATTTAGAGCACGTTGTCTTAAGAAATAGCAGACAGACGTCACACTTGTCTTCCAACGCGTTTCCCCCTCCTAGAGTTGGCAGCAAGGTGGGTTCATCAGGGAAATAAGGTGTATGCGGGTGGTCAGATAACCAGGTGTCTTAGGTTAATTGTGCGTAATTAAGAGAGTGGATATGATGAGTCCCTCTAGGGTTATCTCCACTGTTATATCAGGGAGGCCAAGGCTAACAAGGCTATAAAAGTTGATGTAAAGACCATTGTCTACTCAACATGCCAAGTGCTATGCACTGCTAACCCCCCCCCCCCCCCCCCCCCCCGCCCCCACGCACACTTGCCAGGTTGACCTGCAGTCTGACCAGTATGAACAGCTTTAAAGGGGTATTCCGGTAATTTTTATTTCTTTCAAATCAACTGGCATCCAAAAGCTATATAGATTTGTAATTTACTTTTATTTAAAAATCTTAAGTCTTCCAGTACTTATCAGCTGCTGTATGTCCTGCAGGAAGTGGTGTATTTTTCCCAGTCTTCTCTCCACCTCTGTTTATGTCAGGAACTTTCCAGAGCAGCAGAAAATCCTCACAGAAAACCTCTCCTGCTCTGGAAAGTTTCTGACATGGCCAGAGGTGGCAGCAGAGAGCACTGTGTCAGACTGGAAAGAATAAACCACTTCCCGCAGGACATACAGCAGCTCATAAGTTATAGAAGACTTGAGATTTTTCAATAGTAATAATTTAAAAATCTGTATAACTTTCTCACACCCGTTGATCTGAAAGAAAATGATTTCTGTCGAAGTACCCCTTTAAGAGAATCTGTCAGCTGCAATTCACATTTCAAACTGCTGTTAGGTCAAGGAGACACACAATACCTTTCATATATCAGTATGTACTTTTATAACCTAGAAAAATGATTTTGTTCTCCTGTGCAAAGTCAGAAAGAGACTTTCCCAAGTCCCTAAATTGCTGTAAGCTGGAACGCCTCCTCGCTCCCCCTCTCCTCCCGATCCGTAATTATGGACAAATTTACGGAACGCTGATTTCTATTGGGCTATTCAAATTATCTGTAGTTTCATAGATCAGTAAACTGTGCAGCAAAAAAATAGGACATATCCTAGTACGGGCCAGAATTGTGGCACAGATTCACCTGTGTGTCTATGAGAGTGTCCGTAAGTTTTGCAGACCTGTAATTTTTATGGAAGTAACGCCTGCAAAAAATACGCATCACCTTCCCAATTTTTGTGGATCTGCAAAAATACTGATTACGGATTTACCACAGACAATTTTTTGTGGATTCAGGACAATTTGGCCTAGTGATCAGCTGAACACTGCAGGTCTATGAACAGAGTCCTCTACGTACACCACAGCAGGAGCATCTGATGCTGAGCAGCTCTTTACTTATGCTCATGGATGACCGGGGCCCTATGACAACAACCCTATGACGTCCATAGGCACAGGTTTTCCAGAATCAATACAAAGCAGTGTACCCACCTTTACGGTCCCATCATCACTGCCTGTACAGATTAGTTGTGGTCCCCGTCTGGCAGGATAACAGGAATTCACAAATGACGTGTGCCCCTTCAGACGCTTCACTCTCTCTCCTGTCTCACAGTCCCAAATCGCAACAGTTTTATCAGTTGAAGCAGAAAACAGCAAACTGGTGGCAAAATAGGAAATACAGGAATTTAGTATCATGTTATCTGCCAGAAAACTCACATAATAGCCACATTACTTTAATGGGGGGTGCTGCAGTACTAGACAAAGTCTCCTGTGAATAAGCCACTGTCAATAAGAATGAAGTGATCGATGAGGGTACTGGACCAACTATTTAATACAAAGGATTGTCTGGACATTAAAAGGGTTTTCTGGGTAAAATGGACTCATGAGCATCACTCATCATCAGTCATTGATTAGAAGGTTGCTGTCACTCACACTACACATTGAACAGAATCTGTCTCCTTTGTGCAACTGCAGCTCATCTTCTGTTCAAGTAAATAGGAGCTGAGCTGCAGTTACAGGTCACCACCGCTACACAGTGAAAGGAGACAAACTACGATCACTGGTTAACGTACCTGCCATCTGTATTATAATGTAATTCCATCACGGCCCCACTGTGACCCTTTAGTGTAGCGTAGTTATCACAGTCTCCATAAACATTCCACAAAACTGCAAAAGCCAAAAAAATAAAAATTAAATCTGAGAATTGAGATTTGATACTGCAGACAACAGATATTGACAGACATTTTTGTCCACCCTCAGAGCTCATATATGTCGAGTGAAATAAGTATTGATCATGTCACCAATTTTCTAAGTAAATATATTTCTAAAAGGGGCTATAGACATAAATCCATCCAATCCACACAAATCAAACTATACGTCATATATATATGTCTATAAATTATGTGCAAGACTATGTTCACACACATTCGAATAAAAGCAAAATATGGCTGTAATTTCAAGTGAAAAATACGGCTGTAATTCCAAGGTAATAATGTGCTCTATTGGGGGAATAAAAGGCACCTAGTATCACCCCATAAACAGCATACTAACAGTGACGTTTGGAGGTGGGAACATCATGGCATATGGCACGTATAACAATACCTATCAATTGGATCATTAGGTTAAACAACGGACGTTCACCTGGAACAGCCGTTGTTTACACAGCGTGTGAACATACCCTTAGAAAAATATTTACTATTTCACCTGTTGTATGCTGATCCTGTCTGTCGGCACTTCACAAAAATAGTATTATTTATTATCATTAGTAGCCAAAACGAACAAACAAACAAAAATTAAAAAAACACTCACGAATCAGCCGGTCAAATCCTGCCGAAGCCAAAGTCACTCCGTTAGGATGAAATTTGCAACAGTAAACTTCTCCTTCATGTCCGGATAACAGCATAATAGGAGCTTGTAGACTGGAGGATCTTGGTGGGCCCTGCAAGACAGCAAAAGCAATAACTACATGGTAATACTACGTTGTTGAAAATATTAAGCTCGCAGGATCCAGGTGTGACTGAGGACATAATACTTACTGACTGTTATACAGTAATATATAGAGCGTAGACTATATATATATATATATTTTAACCATGTAAGTTAAAGGGGGTTATTCGCTCTGGTAAACTACATGTTGAACCATTCTCCCTCCTAGAGACAAATAATTCCATACATAATTCATTCCATACATGTTACCTTATCAGTCTTTTTTCCCCAGTTCTGAGCTGTCACTTTCTGCTGTAGACACAGAAAACGGTGTGTGAGCTGCTCTCTCCGCTGCCCCCCCTTCCCATTTCAAGACATCTCATGTAAACAGTGTTCCTGGCTGGCTGTCTCTGCACTTTGACGCCAGAAGAGTTAATGTGAGGTTGAGTTGCTGGTGATCTCACTGTGAGCCAGCCAGGGGCCCATTTACTTCAGCCATCTCGGAAAGGGAGGAAGAGGAGGAGACAGAGAGAAGAGCAGCTCAGAACTGGGGGAAGGAGACAGAAAAGATAACAGGTATAGAAGGAATAGTTTGTCTCCTGAAGGAGGAATGATTGAACATTTAATTTAACCTGAGCGGATAACCAAATACGAGTTAGACTATCCTCTGCAACTGCAGAGATTGTCAGCATTTCCCCTATAGGGCACAGACACCATACCAGTGCCCATTTGTTTCTGTATTATTTTACATCCCTACAACTTTACTTAATTTGGGGTGGGGGACCTGCTCACTAGGTAGGGAACCCATAGGGCTTATCACAGAGGTGTAGACCAGGGCAGGGGTTGCCCTTATTAACACGACTGCTCCAATGTTCCCTGTGTGATCTTACATTCTATCTACCGACTGTACCTATTGAAGCCCCTATGATAGTTTAGGGGGGGGTTGGCTTATAGCGGCCAATATAGTGCCACTTGTTGTTTCTATGTGTTTTGTGAGGACTGAATCTTTTAATTAAGAAATATTAAAAGTTATGTTTTAAATGTGATATATGTGAATATATTTTGATATGGTGGTATAGCTACATTATTAGTTGATACGATACAGATATCTGTTGTTTTTCTTCCAATTTAGGATGGGAAACTTCCTATAAATGATGGGTATGTAATTGCTAGCTGATTTGTGCTGTTTGACTGCTGAAAACTCCACTGATCCCAAAAACAGAGGTCCCTTATACTCTAGCAGAATGGAGCGGCGATGAGCTCAGCTACCGCTCCAGTCACTTTCTATCGGAGTTCCTAACATAGATGGCTTCAGCACAGGGTGCATGCACACTACGAAATATGCGCGGAAAGGCCGCTGCGGATTCCGTCGCTGGCCACTGCTCGCGGCCGTGCGCATCTCTGCCTGTGCAATACACTCCATTCTAGGCACAGACGGATTCCGACTTCCGTCGAAAGAATTGACATGTCAATTCTTTCGGCAGATGGCGGAATCAGCCTGGCCTTAAAATGGTGTTTAGGGAACGGGCGGAGATGCGCACCGCGAGTGGATACGAGCAACGGAATCCGCGGCGGGTCGTAAGCACGTATTCTGTAGTGTGCATGCACCCTTAAATAGTGAGAGCAGTCAGTGAGCATGTGCACTCCCGCTCCATTCACTCAGGGTTAGGATGGGTGGTCATCCCAACAGGACAAACATTTCACACTGGAATAACCCCTGTAAAGTAACTATGGGGCATGCAAAGGAGTTCTCCACCACAGAGGCCTATGTATATGGAGATCTGCTGTGCTAGATACCACACTATGGCCTCCCAGCTGCAGCAATGGCCTCCCAGCTGCAGCAATGGCCTCCCAGCTGCAGCAATGGCCTCCCAGCTGCAGCAATGGCCTCCCAGCTGCAGCAATGGCCTCCCAGCTGCAGCAATGGCCTCCCAGCTGCAGCAATGGCCTCCCAGCTGCAGCAATGGCCTCCCAGCTGCAGCAATGGCCTCCCAGCAGGTTACAGCTGGCCCCACACACATCAGTGTCTCATATAGTATATATGAACACTGCTCATATAGTATAGGATATTACTGTGTATATACAAGCAGAGCTGATAATATAAGAACAATAGGCTGAGAACAGTGAGGCAGGGATTGGGATAACACCCCCTCAGAGCCCCACACTGCCCCCTCACCACTCACCGCCGCCGCCACCACCACCTCAGTTCGCGGTTTTTTCGCCAGCACCGGGACCAGCTCCATCCCTTTCCGCTTATTCTGTTCGATCATTTTTCACTTTTTACTCTAAAAGTCTCAAGAAAACAAATGAATGAGTGAATAAAGCACCGGGCTCCCAACATGCAACCGAGCCGCACCGTTCCGGCACCGAGAGATGACGTCACTTACCTGAGCCCAGCGCCTCCTGAGGACTGGGCGTGGATTGGCTCCTTTTCGTCACGTGATAGATGGGAAACACCCCCTAATAATCTAATTAGCTGCACAGTGACGCCGGGTGGGAGGGGCTTCGTGCTGTTGTCTCCTTGTAGAGTGGGGACGCTGTTCTTCTATTGGCTACTCAGCTGTGGGTGGGAGGAGACTAAACATGGCGGCGCACTCAAGGTAAAGACTGTTCGGAAGCAGCGCACTGTCTGGGGGTAATCTGGGTGATCAGAGACATCAGGATAGAACACATGTACTGCTCTGTCACACACACTAGTGCCCCCTAGGTGATCGGCTGATCCCAGGGTACAGGTCTGCTGGAACCCTCCTCAGTGAGGTAATCCTGCATGTTGGGGGGAAGCCGCATTCACTTTTATACTGCTGGAACCAGGAGACATTGGGGTGATCCAGGAGACATTGGGGTGATCCAGGAGACATTGGGGTGATGTCTGGAGATGTTGGGGTGATGTCTGGGGGGGATCCAGGAGACATTGGGGTAATACAGGAGACATTGGGGTGATGTCTGGGGGGGGGGGATCCAGGAGACATTGGGGTAATACAGGAGACATTGGGGTGATGTCTGGGGGGGGGATCCAGGAGACATTGGGGTAATACAGGAGACATTGGGGTGATGTGTGGGGGGGGGGGGGATCCAGGAGACATTGGGGTAATACAGGAGACATTGGGGTGATGTCTGGGGGGGGATCCAGGAGACATTGGGGTAATACAGGAGACATTGGGGTGATGTCTGGGGGGGGGATCCAGGAGACATTGGGGTAATACAGGAGACATTGGGGTGATGTCTGGGGGGGGGGATCCAGGAGACATTGGGGTAATACAGGAGACATTGGGGTGATGTCTGGGGGGGGGGATCCAGGAGACATTGGGGTAATACAGGAGACATTGGGGTGATGTCTGGGGGGGGGGATCCAGGAGACATTGGGGTAATACAGGAGACATTGGGGTGATGTCTGGGGGGGGGGGATCCAGGAGACATTGGGGTAATACAGGAGACATTGGGGTGATGTCTGGGGGGGGGGATCCAGGAGACATTGGGGTAATACAGGAGACATTGGGGTGATGTCTGGGGGGGGGATCCAGGAGACATTGGGGTAATACAGGAGACATTGGGGTGATGTCTGGGGGGGGGGGGATCCAGGAGACATTGGGGTAATACAGGAGACATTGGGGTGATGTCTGGGGGGGGGATCCAGGAGACATTGGGGGAATCCCTGGGGGGATCCAGGAGACATTGGGGTGATGCCTGGGGGGGGGGGATCCAGGAGACATTGGGGTAATACAGGAGACATTGGGGTGATGTCTGGGGGGGGGGGATCCAGGAGACATTGGGGTAAAACAGGAGACATTGGGGTGATGTCTGGGGGGGGGGATCCAGGAGACATTGGGGTAATACAGGAGACATTGGGGTGATGTCTGGGGGGGGGGATCCAGGAGACATTGGGGTAATACAGGAGACATTGGGGTGATGTCTGGGGGGGGGATCCAGGAGACATTGGGGTAATACAGGAGACATTGGGGTGATGTCTGGGGGGGGGGATCCAGGAGACATTGGGGTAATACAGGAGACATTGGGGTGATGTCTGGGGGGGGGGATCCAGGAGACATTGGGGTAATACAGGAGACATTGGGGTGATGTCTGGGGGGGGGGATCCAGGAGACATTGGGGTAATACAGGAGACATTGGGGTGATGTCTGGGGGGGGGGGGGATCCAGGAGACATTGGGGTAATACAGGAGACATTGGGGTGATGTCTGGGGGGGGGATCCAGGAGACATTGGGGTAATACAGGAGACATTGGGGTGATGTCTGGGGGGGGGGGGATCCAGGAGACATTGGGGTAATACAGGAGACATTGGGGTGATGTCTGGGGGGGGGGATCCAGGAGACATTGGGGTAATACAGGAGACATTGGGGTGATGTCTGGGGGGGGGGGTCCAGGAGACATTGGGGTAATACAGGAGACATTGGGGTGATGTCTGGGGGGGGGGGATCCAGGAGACATTGGGGTAATACAGGAGACATTGGGGTGATGTCTGGGGGGGGATCCAGGAGACATTGGGGTGATGTCTGGGGGGGGACCAGAAGACATTGGGGGTGATGCCTGGAGACGTTGGGGTGATCCAGGAGACATTGGGGTGATGCCTGGGGGGGAACCAGGAGACATTGGGGTAATACAGGAGACATTGGGGTGATGCCTGGGGGGAACCAGGAGACATTGGGGTAATACAGCAGACATTGGGGTGATGCCTGGGGGGAACCAGGAGACATTGGGGTAATACAGGAGACATTGGGGTGATGCATGGAGACATTGGGGGGATCCCTGGGGTGAACCAAAAGACATTGGGGTGATCCAGGAGACATTGGGGTGATGCCTGGGGTAAACCAGGAGATATTGGGGTGATCCAGGAGACAGTGTGGGAATCCCTGGGGTGATCCAGGAGACATTGGGATGATCCAGGAGACATTGGGGGAATCCCTGGGGTGATCCAGGAGACATTGGGGTAAACCAGGAGACATTGTCCGGATCCCCGATTTAACCAGGAGACATTGTGGGGATCCCCGGGGTGAACCAGGAATCATTGGGGTAATACAGGAGACATTGGGGGGATCTCTGGGGTGATCCAGGAATGAGACATTGGGGTGATGCCTGGGGTAAACCAGGAGATATTGGGGTGAACCAGGAGACATTGTGGGGATCCCCGGGTGAACCAGGAGACATTGTGGGGATCCCCGGGGTGAACCAGGAGTCATTGGGGTAATACAGGAGACATTTGGGTGATGCCCGGGGTGAACCAGGAGATATCATATACTTGCCCCCTCCTGCCGATGCCGCCACAGAGAAATCACTGCGAGTTTAATATGCGAATGAGCGGAGATGAGTACAATGTTCCTGGGAAATCACTTCTCACTGTACAGAGGCCGCCAGACACCGCGATCACGCCCGGCAGCCTTCATTTTTTAATACCGTGATTATTAAACTGTTCTGGTCACCCAGTGTCTTCCATCAGGTGAATCAAGGTCCCAACCTGTTAAAATATAACCTGTCAGATTCCATATATTCCCCATCAGGCCGTTGCTCTATTTCCTCTTGTATCGGTAAGAATTATACCTCTGGGCAGCAAAGAGACGCATGTAGCAGGTGGTTTAGCTAACAGCTACTGAATGTGTGAGGCAATCTTATCACAGCCCGAACAATGGGTTATGGCTGTGTTCACATGTGGTGTTTTTATTGCATTTTCGCAGTGGTTATCCCGCTATTTTGCATTTAAAGGTGAAGTCTGGACAATTTTAAAATCCAGCAGCCGACAGGGGCAGGCGGGAATTTGATAAGGAGTAAGGACAGGCCTTTTCCTCATGTCATCACAACTCGGGGAAAATGTCTTCTGGCGGGAGGGTCTCGAGGCCGGTCCTACCCCTCACTGCAGGCACCGGGAGAAGTAAGTTCGTAATCGTGATCAAATTCCCCCCTGCTGGCTGCCAGATTTTAAAATTGGCCAGACTGCTCCTTTAATTGCAGTAAAATAGCGCCATTTTTGCTGCCTTTATGCTGAAATAAAAAATGCAGCTATATAACATCGAATGCAAAATTGTGGGAGGATCACAACAAAAATGCAACATAAACACCATGTGTGAACGCGGCCTACGGATATCGAAATACAGTCTACTGCAGTTCTACAATCTGAAACTAACAATTGTATTTCTTCCTGCAGACTTGTAAAACATCCGAAGTAGTAACAGACCAAACCGATATTGTAGAACAATGGACGACTTACCAGGATTGTATGAAGTCTTTCAAGGAGAGGTAAATTCTTTGGATGGTGGCGCACAAGAAATCCCATTGAATCAATAGGATGGGCGAAATTTTATGCGGCGCCCCCAGTACAGGTTCCACTTGAAGTTCCGCCCCTTTTTGGGGTACCTTATAGCTGTCATATCCGGTAGTCTGCGGCAAAATGGCTTTTTCAAAATATCTTACTAACTCTTTGAAGTGTAACTGTCATTGAAATTTTTTATTCAGAAATCAATAGTACAAGCGATTTTAAGAAACTCTGTAATAGGTTTTATTAGGCAAAAAGCCTCTTTTTGTACTCAAAAAGCTGTTTTCCAGCCTCAACCCCCCCCCCACCTTCTTATCTGTTCATTATCAGGCAAAGCCGTCTTCATTACAGAGCAGCAAAGTGAAAACGGGTTTCCTGAGCCCATTATAACCTATGGAAGGGGGGGGGGAGTGAGCAGGAAGAGTAGACAAGAAGCTGTACAGTTTGCAGACTGTCTGGGCACATAAAACGCTGGATTCACAGGTCAGAAAGGTCAGTGCTTATCTGGCAGCTTGATGAGAGAAGATTGCAGGATGATGTGTTTTGCGGGGCTTTTTGTCTTCTCGCTGTGCTCGCTCATCCCCTCGACCCCTCCCCTCTCCATGGAGCGTAATGGACACAGAAATTCTGCTTCTTCTGAAGTGGGGGAGGTAGGAAAACAGCTTTCTGAGTACAGAAGGAAACTGTTTTGCTTAATAAAACCTATTACAGAGTTTCTTAAAATTGCTTTTACTATTGATATTTATTGATTTCTAAAAAATGACATTTACGCTTTAATCCCTGGGCCCTGGTAAGTAGGCATGGAGCTGGTGCAGGAGCATGTAGTCAGAGTACCTCTCCTCTAAATGCATGTTTGGCCCCTGGAGTGCTGGGCTAGCAATGCTCCATCAATGTTATTAATCCCAATATCTCTATATATGTAGAGTTACTTGATATAATATGCATCATAAAGTATGTTAGACCATCTTTACATGTATTACTTGTTGTCACCTGTTCGCTATGCTAACATCTAATCATCCTCAGGTTGCTAACGTCACTGACTATGGGGCCTTTATTAAAATCCCAGGCAGCCGAAAGCAAGGTATGGTAGATGGACCGCCCCCCGTCTCACCAATTTCTTATCCTAATCTAAAATAATAACCCAGCATGCTAATGGAATCATGAATTCCAACTTCCCAGGTCTCGTTCACAGAACACACATGTCGTCTGCCCATGTTGAACGTCCTTCTGAAGTAGTAGATGTTGGAGAGAAAGTCTGGGTAAAAGTCATTGGCCGTGAGGTACAAGCCTTGAACATTTAAATCACTCAATTTCTGTTAATATTTTGTGTGTTTTAGTTTAAAGGAGAAGTATTTTTATTAAAGTATTGTATTGCCCTCCAAAGGTTATACAAATGACCAATATACACTTATTACTGGAAATGCTTATAAAGTGCTTTTTTCCCTGCACCTACTACTGCATCAAGGCTTCACTTCCTGGATAAAATGATAATGTCACTTCCTGGATAAAATGATGATATCACTTCCTGGATAAAATGATAATGTCACTTCCTGGATAAAATGATAATGTCACTTCCTGGATAAAATGATAATGTCACTTCCTGGATAAAATGATGATGTCACTTCCGGTATAACTTGGTGATGTCACGACTCGACTCCCAGAGCTGTGGCTGCTGGAGAAGATGATGGCAGGGGGACACTGAGAGACACAGGACACTGGAGGGACACTGAGAATCCCTCTGCCATCATCCTCTCCAGCAGCCACAGCCCGCACAGTTCTGGGAGTCAGGCCGTGACATCACCATGTTATCCAGGAAGTGACATCACCATGTTATCCAGGAAGTGACATCACCATTTTATCCAGGAAGTGACATCACCATGTTATCCAGGAAGTGACATCACCATTTTATCCAGGAAGTGACATCACCAGGTTATCCAGGAAGTGACATCACCAGGTTATCCAGGAAGTGACATCACCATGTTATCCAGGAAGGGACATCACCATTTTATCCAGGAAGTGACATCGCCATTTTATCCAGGAAGTGACATCGCCATGTTATCCAGGAAGTGACATCGCCATGTTATCCAGGAAGTGACATCGCCATGTTATCCAGGAAGTGACATCACCATGTTATCCAGGAAGTGACATCACCATGTTATCCAGGAAGTGAAACCTTGATGCAGTAGGAAGTGCAGGGAAAAAAGCACTTTATGTGCATTTCTAGTAATAAGTGTATATTGGTGGTTTTTATAACTTTTGGGGGGGCAATACAATACTTTAATAAAAATTTTCACTGGACTTCTCCTTTAAAGCAAATGTACCTTTAGGTACATAATTTTTTTTATTTTTTACATTACCCGGTCGGCGCCGACTCGGAGATCCCGGTGGCACAGTCCTTTTTTTTTTTTTAAAACGCTGCCTCATTCCTGTGCTCGGCTCCATTCTCTTCTCACGCACCGGCCGGGCTCTCTGCAGTGGAGGCCGGCCCAGCGCCAAACCCCCCCCCCCCCCCCCGGCTGCGCTGGTCCCGCACCGCCGTCCGGCAACGCCCAGCCAATCAGTGGCTGAGGCTGGGCAACACACTGATTGGCTGGGCGGCAGAGCAAGACGCCGGGACCCTGTGCAGCCAGAGCCAGGTAATGTATGGAGACAGCGGTGCGGGAGCCGAAGGGGTTAAGGGGGCGGCTGCATTACATACACGCAGCGGTTTTTCAGACCACTGCTTGTATGTAGTGATAGGGGCCTTCCAGGACCTCGGCTCGTAGCAGAAACTCGCAGCGAGTTTGTTGCTGCGAGTCGGTATGTGTGAAGGCACCCTTATAGGAATTCTCCAGCATTAGAAAACCATGACCACTTTCTTCCAGAGACAGCATTACTCTTGTCTCCAGTTCAGCTGTGGTTTGCAATTAAGCTCCGTTGACTTCAATGAAACGGAGTTACAAAACTTACACCCAAACTGGAGTGCTGTCTCTGGAAGAAAGCGGCCATGTTTTTTTAATGCTGGATATCCCCTTTAATTCATACTCTATACCTATTCAGTTACATTCCTGTATTGGGTCGACCTGTATATTAGGGTAAATAGATGGTTGAGGTTATATGCTTTCAGAGTCCCAAATGTAGACATTCTTGTTTCAGATAAAAGATGGGAAGGAAAAAGTCTCCTTATCCATGAAGGTTGTGCACCAAGGAACCGGAAAAGATTTAGACCACAATAATGTAATTCTGGAGTAAGTGATGTCAGAAGTCTTCATCCTTATATATCTTTTGTTTCCGTTAACCTCTTCAGGACTGGCTAAAAATGTTCTTTCAAGTCAACTGGTATCAGATAGTTATATAGATTTACTTCTATTTAAAAATCTCCAGTCTTCCAGTACTTATCTGCTGCTGTATGTCCTGCAGGAAGTGGTGTGTTCTTTCCAGTCTGACACATTGCTCTCTGCTGCCACCTCTGTCCATGTCAGGAACTGTCCAGAGCAGTAGAGGTTTTCTGTGGGGATTTGCTCGTGCTCTGGACAGTTCCTGACATGGACAGAGGGGGCCACAGGGAGCACTGTGTCAGACTTGAAAGAACACCACTTCCTGCAGGACATAAAGTAGCTGACAAGTACTGGGATACTTTTAAATAGAAGTAAATTACAAATCTGTATCACTTTTTCACACCAGTTGATTTGACAGAATTTTTTTTGCCAGAATTCCACCTTAACCCCTCATGGTCAAAGCCAATTTTCGATTTTGTGCTTTTGCTTTTTTCCCTTTATGTTTAAAAGGCCATAGCACTTAGAAAAGCATTTTTATGGTCTGTGGGGCTGTGTGAGGTGTAATTTCTTTGCGCCATTATCTATACTTTCTATCGGTACCTTGTTTGCGCATATGCAACTTTTTGACCGCTTTTTATTAAATTTTTTTCTGGATTTGATGGGACCAAAAATGCGCAATAGTGCGCAATAGTAATGGGAATGTGATAATTTAATAGTTTGGGCGATTACGCAGGCGGCGATACCAAATATGTTTGTTTATTTATATTTATAAAATGGGAAAAGGGGGGTGATTTGAACTTATATTAGGGAAGGGGATTTTTTTTATTAATAAAAAAACATTTTTACTTTCATTTTTACTTCAACTAGAAGCCCCCCTGGGGTACTTTTTATATACACAGCAATAATCAGTAAGATCAGTGATGCATTTCCAAGCCGGGATCAGCGTCATTGCGACGCTGAGGCCAGGCCCGGCCAGAAGAATGGATCTCCCTTCCGTGATTGCATCGCGGGAGGGAGATCCGTCCCACTAGACACCAGGGACGTGCGTAGCACAGCATTTAAATGCAGCTGTCAGCTTTGACAGCTGCATTTAGATGCTTAAAGGGGACCTGTCACCCCGGCTGCCGGGGTGAAGCCCACCCGACCCCCCGGTGGAGCCCCTTATACTTAACCCTTCCTCGAAGTCCCGGACCCCATCCCGTCGCCGAGAGACCCCCGTCAAAAGCTGTGTGCACGCTCACCAGAGATTAATCCGTCACCCATAGAGAATGAATGCTCCAGGACCGGGACTGGGGCTTCAAGGAAGGGGTAAGTATAAGGGGCTCCACCAAGGGGTTGGGCGGGTTTCACCCCGGCAGCCAAGGTGACAGATCCCTTTTAATTAGCCGGCGTGGCGACAGGACCCGTGTCGACTAATAGAGGCGCTCCCTGGCTGCAGATAGCAGCCGGGAACGATGCCATTCAGAGTGGGGTCATGGGACGCAAAAGGGTTAAGGGCATTTCACAAATCCGAACTGTCTCACTTTATTTTGTAAAAAACAATGCTTAAATAGGACCTGTCACCCCCCCCGTGCGGGGGTGACAGGCTCCCAACCCCCCGCTAGAGCCCCCTATACTTACCTGATCGCGCCCCCTATACGTACCTGAGATGAGTCCGACGCTCATAGAGAATGAATGGAGCGTCGGACTCACCATTCATTCTCTATGAGCGTCGGACTCTCAGGAGCGCATGTGTCGGGCTTCGGGTGCTGAAATCTCCGTCACCGGACTGGCTCAAGAAGCGGGACCCGTCGTGATCAGGTAAGTATAGGGGGCTCTAGTGGGGGGTCGGGAGCCTGTCACCCTGGCACGGGGGGTGACAGGTTCCCTTTAAGCTTATCCATATGATTTTTCTATAAGGTTTTTTTTTATTTTTTAAACATATTGTCCTTGGTAAATCCTGACATCTCGCTCAGCCAATCAGTGGGTACTGTGTACGGCTGAGTGGGACATCAGGGAGCCAGGAGCCACAGAACAAGCCAGAGCACTGACAGGTAATATCTGCATCGGGCTGCGAGGGTTAAAGGGGACTGCCACTTATATACTCGCAGCGAGATGACAGTTCTATGTAATCCTATTGAAACTGACAGGAGGGGAATCACAGTGGATTTCGCTGCAAACTCACAGTGTGAAATCCGCTGCTATTCTGTTATGCGTGAAGCTACCCTAAAGTAGTTTGTCAATTTGGGGCACTCACCCACCGGAATGTCTTTATGCAGAAGGTTTAGTGTCTCAGCGCTGGCAGTATGAATTCAACCAGTTCTCACATTCTTACTTTCTAGATGCAGTTACCTTGTACACCTCACCTCATTACTCATGGATTGTAAAGTGAGACGTTTTCTCCTCTGCTTCGTCATCAGTACAAGGTGTCTGCATCCAAAGCCACCGGATAGGTGTCCTCCTGTAAGTAAATGTAAGAGCAAAAATGGGTGCAATTACACGTTTTTTATTTTAGACGGGTTATCCAGGTTCAGAAAAAAAAACAGCTGCTTTATTCAAAAAACAGCGCCACCCTTGCCTGTTGGTTGTGTATGGTATTACAGTTCAGTTGTATTCACATTAATGGATCTGAGCTGCAAAGCCCCCACACCCAAACCGAGGACAGGAGAGGTGAAGGGGTGGTGATTTTGGAAGAAAGAGGCAATGTTTTTCTAAGTCTGGATAACCCCTTTAAACTTTCTGCATAAAGACAAGCTGATGGTTAATGGTTTTTTGTTTTGTTTTTGCACTCCCGCACATGCTCCTTAAAACTGCTGTTTTTCTCCCTTCAGGCAAGATGAGCGAAAAAGACGGGAGTTTAGGGACTACAGCAAGCAGAAGATCACACTGGAGGCCGTGCTGAACACTGTGTGTAAGAAGTGCGGCTGCAAAGGTAAAACCTAGAAGATTGTTGGCAGGAGAAGACCTTCTGCTCCATCTAGTGTGCCCAGATCTATAAGTAAAAGAAGATAATGTCCAGCGGCACTCACCATAAAACTTGATCTTTATTCAATATCCAAATGACATACAAACAGTAACATAGAGACACCTCTCTTCATAGCCTCAGCCAACATACAATTCAGAAATGTCTTGAACCCATACTTTCTTTAACATAGGCAAGGGTATTAGGACATCCAGTAACCTTGTCCGGGAGACAAACTCTAATAGATAGGGAGCACACGGATGTCAAGCCCTCTTATCCACCCCATCCTCTACGTTGCTGAAATTGGGCTGCCGGGTAGTACGTTGCTTGTATTTTTATTACTACAAATGTCAAGCTAACTGGTCTGTAGTTACTAGGCCCTTCTCTTCTACCCTTTTTTTGGATGGGTATAACATACACCATACACTCCAATTATTCGGAACATCTCCTGTTAGGAGGGATTGGTTATACAGTTCCGTGAGGGGGGCAGCAATCACTGATGGGAGTTCTTTAAGAACCCTTGGGTGGACACCATCTGGACCCATCGCCTTATTCAACTTTAAAGAGAGCTAAAAACACTTCAGCTGAACCCTTAGGGTATGTTCACACTGAGTAAGATCAGCGGAATCCCACCTGCCTCAGTGTCTCTAAGGGAGGGCTCGCACTTCTCCGCTCCCGCCTCTCTCCTCTCCTTGCAAAAAAATTGACGTGAATTAAATTCCTGCGATTTTACTCCGTGTGAACATACCCTTACAACTAGAGACGATACTGTGTCCAACCATTCTGCGATTACGGACCGTGAGTACGAAGCGTAATTAGATACGGATTACAGCATCTGTAATTTTTGCGGATCTGTAATTTTTGTGGAAGAAACGCCTGTAACGCCCACAAAAGCGTAAAAAAATACGGATGCATTATTTTAAACCATTCCCACTTGGTTAACTATCACCTTCCCCTTTTTTGCTGATCTGCAAAAAATACAGATTACGGATGCAATAGGGACACGTTTTTTTTTTTTTTTTTTTGGTGGATTGTGGATGATTGCAGACATGTTATACAGTCCTGAAAAACTACTGAATGTGTGATGTAGCTGAATTGTCTCACTTCAATGATTGGACAGCCATAGTGGTGGGCATTGGAGATGAATGAACCTCGAGTATGCTTAGGTTCATCTGAACCCGAACTCTCTGCATTTAATTAACGGTGGCTCAAGAAGTTGGATGCAGCCCTACAGCTGTCTGGAAAACATTGATACAGCCCAGGGGTGTAGCTAAGATTCACGGGGCCCCATAGCAAAAAAATTTAAGGGGCCCCCCTCCCCTACGCACAACACAAAGCACTGCACATATAAATATATATACAGTATATGCTCTGTAATGTGGCCAAAAAATAAAATCTCTTGTGGCCAGAGGCAGAATCCTGGCAGCAGCTACAAGAGTGACTGGCAGAGCAGAGAGTCAATGGCTGCTTGCTATGACAGTCCACTGTTTTTACCTATAAGGGCCAATTAGGAGCCGTTATGGTTAAATACATAGGTGCAGGAGCAGACTACCTTCTACTTAACTCCTTATGTACTGCAGTGTGTAAGGAACCCAAAGTTCAGAAGACAAAAATATCTGCTTTACTGCTTGTGCACTGATAACCCCTGACTTCTGCACAGAAGCTGGAGAACAGAGGTTATCAGAGGAGATTTTTGTCTTCTGCTTGTTAACCCTTTTTTTATGTTGCAGCGTGTACACGCTGCACGGGCCCCATAGCAACTGCCTACTCTGCCTCTATGGTAGCTTTGCCACTGATACAGCCATAGGCATCCAACTTCTTCAGCCACCGGTAATCAAATGCAGAGAGTTTGAGTTTGGACAAACCTGATTGTACTTGAAGTTCCCTCATCCCTAGCAGGTATAGTAAAGGCCGAACAGGTCAGTATTCGCTTGTGTAATCAATCTACTGTGACTTGTCATTAAACTGTTAACATAAGACTGGGGGGGGGGGAGGAAAGAGCTAATATTCTGTATTGGTTCTTCTAGGTCACTTTGCCAAAGACTGTTTCATGCAGCCTGGAGGAACAAAGTACAGTTTAGTACCAGAAGAGGATGAGGTTAATGAGGGCGATCACAAGAAAACAGACAAGCATGGCAAGAAAAAAAAGAAGGTACCGCTGAGCTGCTGTTCTAGTATGAGCAGACCGTCCACCATTATATTTAGAGCCTGAGCTACTTGCTGTCAGTTTTAAGCTCATGCTTATTTAGGCGTCTGACATCTGAAGATTTGGTTACAGTCCCTGTATTTCTTAATTTATCCTTACGGAACCTGGCTTCATCCCTATTGAAAGTGTATTCAAGAGCTAGTCTACCTAGTACAATTTGTTCCTTGGTGTGTAATATTATTATGTTATATTATGATGATGAAAAAAATACCACCTGGGCAGAGAGAGTGTCATCATTTGTTTAAAGCAGAAGTCCGACCAGACCTATTTTTTTAAACACGTGCTGGAGAGGGGGAGGATAAAAGGAATAATGTGTTCTTACCTCCCCCGCTCCAGCGCTGGTGGCTGCATACCGCTGCTCCGATCCCTGGGTTACGCCTTGGCCACTGACAGGCTGAGTGGACCGCACATATCACGACCCGGGACCCGGCTCAGACTAGGAAGTGGCTGGAGACCTTGGGACTGGAGTGGCCACCAGCACTGGAGCGAGGGAGGTAAGAGCATTATTTCTTTCATCCTCCCCCTCCCCAGCACTTAAAAATAGCTTTGTCCAGAATTCTCCTTTCCCATTCATGTTAGCCATTTGGCAATATATGTTCCTAATGTCTATGCCCTGTGCAGTAGGTGTGTATATATGTGTATTTATTTATATATATATATATATATATATATATATATATATATATATATATACATACATACATACAGTGGTGCCTTGGATTAAGAGCATAATTTGTTCCGGGAGACCAAATGCTCCCATAAGAAATCACTGATATGCAGACAATTGTTTCCACACCCCAAACATAAATATTTATTATTCTGAATAACTAATAAAACATTCAGAAACAGCAGAATATGTGATATATAAGTTACTGTACAGTAATGGAGAGGATGGGAAACACAAGGGCGGACAGAGACTGCAGGGAGCATGAAGGAATGAGCAGGGCAGATGTGGGCACATACATGCAGCGCTCTCTGTCCGGGGAGAGAGGGGTTACAGCTATGGAGAGATTACCCCCACAGTCCTGTCCTCTGATGTAAGCCCCAGCCTGAAGTGGATCTGCTATGATTTGGAAGGTGAGGGAGACTTCCTGGGTAGGAGCACAGTGCTGTAGACCCCGCTATGCAGACCATGCCCCTCCCCCACTCACTCTCCCACCCAGTACAGGGAGCTCTTACACCAAAGCAATGCTCTTAAACCAAGTCACGATTTTGAAAAACTGTGATCTCTTAAACCAAAACCCTCTTACACCAAGTTACTCACTCACTCTCTCGCTCATTTTTTTTTATTTTTCCTGGCATGAAGGGGTTTTAATGTGTGTGGGGTTGCTTCAGTGTGAGCAGCCCCGCACACATTAATGTGCAATTGTGGTAGTGTGAATTATTGTGATCTATAGTAATAATGGCATTTAACAAAGTCAGTGACAGAAGAAGTACCGGTCACTGACTAATCTGGACCCCCACAGTGGGACTGCAGGGGTCCCGATCACTTTTTCCTGACAGGAGGAGGAATAATAATTGCCTCCGTCCTGTCAGATCAGCGATCTACTCATGTGAGGAAAGCTGATAATATCAATCAGTACTATACGATGTCATAGCATTGATCAGTATAAGCAATCTGCAATCCTATTGTTCGCTTATATAAGTCCCCTAAGAGGACATAAAAAGTGTAACAAAAAAAAACATTTTTTTTTTTAAATATCAAAAAAGCACCCCCTTTCCCATTATACAAATAAAAATAATTAACAAATTTGGTGCGGAATTGTCCAGATCTATTAAAATAAAACAAAATTGTTCCCACACTGTGAACAGCCTAAAGAAAAAGAGGAGATTAAAGATAAAAAAAAAGGAATAAATTATTATTTACACCAATAAGATACCTATAAAAACTATAGAAATGGTGCAAAGAATGAGCCCCCAACCAGACCTGTATAAAATTAGTGTTATGGCTTAGGTGGTGAGGAGGAACATTGGTTCAGTGTGGACATCTGTGCATCAATGACCTCTGGTCACAAAGGAGTTGATGCTTTATTCTTTAGGTCCGCATTACACGGTCCAATATTTAGGAGCAAGCCAGCGCCAACCTGTTAGGTGAGCGCTCACTTGCTCCTCGTTCCCCGCTCGCTGGCGATGCTTTTACACGCCTAAACATTGAGGGGGGTGGGCTGTGGGAGGGGCTGCCCGAACAATCTTTAGTTTGTTCAGGTTGCCCATAGAAGAAGGGGGGGGGGGGGTTGTGTGTATGTGTGTGTATGTGTGTGTGTGTGTGTGTGTGTGTGTGGGTGTAGACCATCTCTATCATTGTCTGGATTTTGGTTCATGCTTTGAAACATTGATCAGTCGACATTCCGCGTGCCTGCTGATCGTTGCCTTTAAACATGAATTATTACACTAAACAATTATCGGCCGGTACAGCCAGTAATCGCCCAAATACATCCGGAAATCGCCTGGTGTGACAGTACCCTTAGCCTCTGCCGTTACGTGATCCTTAGTTCAGTTCTCACCAGGTGTTCCTTTCATCACCAGGAAAAGAAGAGAAAAATGCATCAGAAAGACAAGGAAGATTCTTCCGGATCAGAGAGCTCAGCAAGCGGTTCTGAAAGTTCAGACTCTGAGCCGTCCAGAAAGAAGAGACGTCACACAGAGAAGAGCAAAAAAACCTCAAAGAAAAAGAAGAAAAAGCACAAGAAGCACAAACCGAGGGACTGAGTGGAAGGGTCGCTGTTTACTCTGGTGAAGTTCTGCTGGGTTCAGACTGTTTTATAGCCGCAGCAGGAAGCAGTTTCCCAGGCAGCTGTTCTATGAAGTTTTATGTGAAATTTAAGCTGTCCTGTTCCCATAATCCAGTCCCCGAGGTATATAAAGGATGCAGCCAATAAATAAATAACCAGTGGACCTCTGTCATTATTTGTAACACAGAGCAAACAGCTGCCATATACATTAAGCACCGAGAACCCCTTAAAGGTGACCTTTCACCTCCCGGCATAGGCAGCATACAGTAATGATTGACATGTTTTCAGGGGTCTTTTTTATGCTATAATATTAGCTCAGGGAAATTTACCATAGATTGTGCTCAGCATTACCAAAGAAGAGACAAATATTCATTGGCTGCCTCTGTCCCCGCCTCCAGAGATGATTGACAGAAAAGTACCCATTACTGTGCATCTAATAATCAGGATTAATCTTTGGCTGTAAGGCCTCCTAACATGCTGTATATTATGTGCTAAGTGACAGACTGCTAAAAATAGTGTGTCTGTTACTACCGTCCAAATTGGCAGGTTCCCTTTAAACATCCACCTATTAGTTCATGTGGCCTCTGGTTAAGAAACCTTTAACCCTGTTTAGTCCCCACCCATAATCTAAGCTTGTGTGTAATAGTTTTCTATTACAGGAATTGGTAGGTTTGTCTGCAGCACATCCTGACTTGGGGCCAGTTCACACTGAGCAAACACTGCACAATCCTGAGGCGGAGCTCTCCTGTCCTGTCCGCTGCCGCCGCTCTCCGCTCAAAGAATGAACATGTTAGTTCTTCGAGCGGAGAGCGGCGGAAGCGGACAGGCGCACACTCTCCCATCCACTCAAAGCAGGACACTGAGCGTGGCGGGATTGTCTCCGCCGCGGAATTGCGCGATGTTTGCTCAGTGTGAACTGGCCCATACACTCTGAAGCTGCTGAAAATCCTCCCCCTCCCTTCTGAGACCCAGGTCACATGATCTGTCTCTGCTGTTGCCAAGAAAACTGTAAGATCTCATTTGTAACCCCACCCACCACTGACTTCACACAGTGATCACCAGGCCAAGGGCGGGAATTAACTGCCTCTCCTGAGTAGTATAGGGGAAAGGAGACCCTGTTGTTTCTTCTCTCTCTCTCAACTTTGTCTATGTAGATATAGATATATACTGTGTTAGTGTCTAAAGCAGAAGCAGATTGAGCCAGTGGTTGGCCGATACCTGGCAGTTGGTTCTGATGTACAATGCATGCTGGGAGATGTAGAAGCTAGAAGCCGTGTAGACAAATGGGAAAGGTGTCAAACAATCAGTGGGGGATCGTTGAGTGCACCTATATGCCTTTTTTTATCCAGGGATCCCTGGAGTTAACCTTTTTAATTTTTTTTTTTTTTAATCTGCTTTCTAACAAAGCTATACTTACTTGTATCCAGGTCCAGTCTCCTGAAGCTTTTTAGTCTTGTGCTGGTTGAAAAAAGTGCTGGTTGAAAAAATGCAGGAGACCAAATGCAGGAAGTTCCGGCCAGTACAGAGTGTCACAGCTCAATGACTGCCTTCTCTGTGAGCGCAGATGACCGGGACTCCCTGTGTTTCAGCTTCAGCAGACTGGACCTGGATGCAAGTAAGTATATTCTGTCTTCAGAAAATTATTTAGATTTGTAATTTGCTTCTATTTAAAATCTCCAGTCTTCCAGTACTAATCAGCTGCTGTATGCCCTGCAGAAAGTGGTGTATTTATTCCAGTCTGACACAGTGCTCTCTGCTGCCACCTCTGTCCATGTCAGGTTCTGTCCAGAGCAGTAGCAAATCCCCATAAAAAAACCTTTCCTGCTCTGGACAGTTCCTGACATTGCCAGAGGTGGCAGCAGAGAGCACTGTGTCAGACTAGAGAGAATGCACCACTTCCTGCAGGACATACAGCAGTTGGTTACGACTGGAAGACTTGAGTTTATTAAATAGAAGTCCTTTACAAATCTGTATAACCTTCTGACACCAGTTGATTTGAAAGAAAAAAAAAATCCCCCTTTAAACAAATATCTTATATCTGAGTATGCCATTAAAGATGCAAAAGCTTTTTTCTTCATATATTCCTTCTATAATCTACCTGGATAATGATTACATAGGCCTGACACCTGCAGCTCCCAACCTCCCATGTCTTGTATTCTGAATGTCGTCATCGGGACTTTGTATAGGTGCGTGCATTTACTATCCTCTTTAAAGTTTACTATTAACCAATATGAGCTAGTAAAGTCTGGAAAGAAAAGTTCCTATGACAGAATTTTTATGTTTTTTTTTTTGGTTTTCTTGTAAAAACCCCAAGTTAGAAACAGTCCTATAAAGCTGTATTCACACTATTTAAAAGCCAAAACCTGGATGAAACATCAACAGAAAAAAAAAATATAAATTTGCACACCTTCTGTTTTGTTAACCGGCATTACTTAAATCGCACAGATAACTTGCCGCCGATTCCGTGCGCGCTCCGCTTAACACCATTCTATGCTTGGGCGGATTCAGCCGTCAACCCAAAGAATTGACATGTCACCTCTTTGGGCGTATGACAGAATCCGCCTGATTACAGAATGGAGCCTGTAAGGGCCCTAAGCCTGTGTTCACACTGCATTTTTGCATTTTTTTTTTTTTTTTTTTTTGCAAAAAAAAGAAAAAAAAAATGAATGCATTTGTGTGAATCCATTTTGATCCGTTTTTCCATTGACTTCCATTATAAAAAAAAGGATGAAAAAGCTGATTGAAAAGGAACAGGTTTTTTTTTTAGCATACAAAAAAAAACCATGGTCAACCACATTTTTGATCCACATGGTGGATGCTTTTTGATCAGTTTTTTTTGGAAGTCAATTAAAAAAGCCAAGGAGGTTCCACAGTTAGCTTAGGTTCCACCCAATGTATGGGGTCACCTTACCGTGGTGGGATGGTGTACACTATTTCCATATGGTATGCCATAAGCCTCATTTTTTTTTTCCCCCCGTAGTTGCTTTCAGTGATTTTCATATCTGTTTTGGGTTCATATCTTGCCATCAGCAGTGAGTTGTTCCATTTTTTGTTTATCTGCAAAGTTCGTTGAAACAACTTTAGGGGGGCATTCACGCGTTTTAATCTTTGCATGTCAGAACAGTAGCACGAAGATTTAAACGGTTTGGGAGTTCCCGGCATCATAATGAATGATGATGCCGCTAACTCCAAACTACATTCCGTAGCATCGTCCGTATTTATGAACTGCACAGAACGTATGAATGCCCCCTCACTATTTAACTATTTTATGATAAAAAAAAAACCAGTCTGGTATGAATATTGTTTAAACAGAACATTTTTATTAAGAGTCATTGGTGTATAAAAACACATCAAGATAGGAGTCATTTAGTTTAATGGTATAACTGGGTATCAGCCCATGTAGGTTCTCGCAAAAAAAGTACAATTTCTGTTCAGTGCTTGTGACCTCTTTCACAACGAGGTATAGGAATGGTTATCAGCCATTGATGGTTGTTATAAACATCGACTGCTTTAAACTCTGAAATTCAGGTTTTCAATCCAAATTTATCAGCTTGACCAGATAAAGCAGATCAGGATCTTAATACATTTACATAATACATTCTCAGTACACAAATGACAGGATCGGGATGACACAATGTATGGTCCACCTCAAGGGACACTGAGAAGAACTTATACAAATACTAAATTCGGAATTTTACAATGTTTCCTTACATGTCAGACCTATACTGCCACTGGTAATGCACTATAAGCCCAGTTCCTGAGAAAATGGAGATTGGTGTTTTATATTAGCTTTTTAGACACATCTGGTGTTTGAGAACTGATGATAAAATCTTAAAGGGGAACAACAGTAATTTTTTTTTTTAAATCACCCAATGTCGTAATGTACTTCTATTTAAAAATATCAATCTTCCAGTACTTCTCATCTCCTGTATGTCCTGCAGGAAGTGGTGTATTCATTCCACTCTGACACAGTGCTCTCTGCTGCCATCTCTGTCCGAGACAGGAACTGTCCAGAGTAGTAGCAAATTCCCACAGAAAACCTTTTCTGATCATGACAGTTCCTGACATGGACAGAGGTGGCAGCAGAGAGCACTGTGCCAGACTGGAAAGAATTCACCACTTACGCTTGACATACAGCAGCTGATAAGTACTGGAAGTCTTGAGATTTTTAAATAGAAATAATTTACAAATCTATATAACTCTGACACTAGTTGCTTTCAAAGAGAAAAAAAAAAGTACCCCTTTAAGCAAATATCTTAAAGGGATAAAACAAGCATTGCATTTGCTCCAGGTCTCGGGTATGGATAAAGTGGAAGCAACACACTAAACCACAAAGGTGTAGCCCAGGCCACAATCTGGCAGAAAAATGCATTGTAAACGGATAGGGATGAGCACACTACAGGGGACATGTCCTTTAAACCATATTCTAACTAAAATGATGCCTGTGTGAGAAGTGGCAATGCGGATGAGACGGTGTGAGAAGTGTCAATGCGGATGAGACGGTGTGAGAAGTGTCAATGCCTTAAACTCAAAATGAAGCAAATGTTAGAGGATGAGACAAGTAGAAATGGCTAGCCATAAATAACAGATACCACATTATAGAGACAATCAAGAAGTATATACGCCGCTTGTTTATACCCCTTCAGGAAGCTTTCACGATGGGTTTCCGAACCTCGGATGTAGCAGTCTTTGGCACTGTAGTAGTAATAACTTAGCAAGTTAATAACAAATTCTGCATTGAAAATCCACAAAGGTTTTTAATACTGCTGCTGTAGCCTATTCAGTGCAAGAGGAAACAGGCAAGTCAAGGGTTGAGGTTGTTACGAAGACATTGGACTGAACAATACATTGGTGATACACAGCAGTGCCTGGTTATTAGGCTTTCTCGTAATGACGTGTGCTGACAACATCTCCCAGGGTAAGGGTCTGTTATAAGAGAGTAAAAGAACACTTATTAGTATAATTCTATTAACTACATAGATAAAGCATTGTGTAGTGCAAGAGCCATAGAGATGAGGCCACATTTTTTTCATGTTGGTGTTTCCTACCTCAGTATCTGCTCATTTTTTACTACTGAATACTAATGTTCATTTTTCTAAAAACTATACGTTCCAATATTCAGCATATTTTCTAAAGGTATTTTAAAGAGGAACTCTTGCTAAAATGATAAATTGGCTGTAGGCACGGGGGAACATAATAATGAAGCTCTACTTACCTGTCCCTGTGCCCCCGCAGAACCACGTCACAGGCTTACTGACCACCAGAACCAAATTCTTTCCAGGTTCCAGTGTCGCCACTGGACCCAGCTGATGAATTGCCCACTTAGCCAATCCCACCCTAGTCACTGAATAGACAATCCATCAGCTGGGTTGGAGCAGGAGATCCAGGAGCAGTCATGCAGTGCTCTGGGGGCACAGGGACTGGTAAGTACTGCCACTTTATTATGTTCCCCCCTGCCTGCAGGAGATTTCTCATTTTGACCGGTCTTCTCCTTTAAAGGGCTGGCTGCATGTATAGACACCGCCTAACCTACTAAAATACCAAGACCAAGATGCCACTTACCAAATGCTGCAAAAACAGAAAATATATATTTACAGTTTTTACATTGCCAAAAAAAATAATGCACCCAGACAGAGAAAGTGGACTGCTGCAAAATACAGCATGCAGTTGTGTCTGAGACAGACATGTGATTACAAGCGTGGTCTTATTAGACACTGGTTCTTGCCACGAGAGGGAGTAAAGATCCCCCTCCCCTTCCCCTATAAAATGGTTCTTGGAGGCTATTTTTGGTTGAAATGGTTGACTGCTAGACATAGAGCTGACTCAACAGGGCACTAGACGCTTCTTCCAACTGTACAGTTTTCCCCACTTAAAGGAGAAGTCCAGCAGGGACTTCTCCGGACTCTGCTCAGCCAGTAAGTGACTGAGGCAGGACTCCAGTGCAGTCACTGATTGGCTGATGGGGCATCAATTACCCGGGTCAGGCATTTTCATGACATCATCATAACTCTGGGGAAAATGCCTTCTGCACTGTTTGCAGATTAAGAAGCAGTCGCAGATGGCGGGAACTGGCTGGTGGTTTAAAAAATGGACTGCACCACCTTAGTGGTACATTCACTTTAAAGAGGTTATCCAGCGCTACAAAAACATGGCCACTTTTGCCCCACTCTTGTCTCCAGAGTGGGTGGGCTTTGAAACTCAGTTCCCCTGAAGTACATGGAGCTTAATTGCAAACCGCACCTGAACTGGAGACAAGAGTGGGGCAAAAGTGGCCATGTTTTTGTAGCGCTGGATAACCCCTTTAAAGCACAAGAAAAAAATTGCAAAGCAGGGTAAAGCAAGGAACCTGTCATTATGAAAATGCTACCTAGGCTATCGGCATCATGTTATAGAGCAGAAGGAGCTGATCGGATTGATATATATCTTTATGGGAAAAGATTCAGTATAGCTTGTAATTGATTGATTGAAATCTCCATGTTTCCATGCCAAAGAGTCCAGTCTATTGAGTGACTCCGCCCACTGGACTCCTTATCACAGAATGAGCAGGGATTCCAATCAACATGTTACAAGTTATACTGAATCTTTTCCCACAAAGATATATATCAATCTTCTCAGTTCTTCCTGCTCTATAACATGATGTCCATAGATTAGATGACTGGTTCCCTTTAATATAGACCAGTGAGTTTAGTTATTAATTGCGCTTGCAGCTTGGATGGCAACCAGTGTGGCATTGGGGGACATGTACTATAAAGGCCTATAAAAGCTTCAGGGGTGAGGATAATGTGCACTATAAAGAATAGGGAAGGGTGACCCTCCTATCCTCTTTGCACCACCTGCTCAACCTTCCACCCTTTATAGTGCACCCCCACCTTATTTCTGTTGTGCATTCTGCACAAAGGTTAAGTAACGCCGGGTGATTTGTACAGGTACTGTAGATAGGTAAACACACAGGAGTTTTATTTATGGCACTAGGAATTTAAAGTAACCTTGACACAAGGTTAAAAGGAACCTGTCACGTAGGCCACGCTGTCTTAGCTGAGAGCAGCAGAACATAGAACAGATAACAATTTTAGCATGCTGTTCCGTATGCTAAGATGTACTGTAGGTGAGGAGAACCAAGCAGCATGTGGCCATTTCTACCTCTGCCCCTACCTGACTGTGGATTGACACATATCTCCCAATTTTCTAAGAAAAAAAAAAAAATTCAAAAAGAAAAATGACTATAACTTGTAATGCTGCACTAATGTTCAGGATATTACAATATTACATTCTTCCTGTTAGAGTCTACAGTATTAAAATAAAAGTCCGGCGGGGAAGTAAAAAAATCATTATGAGCTGGGGGGGGGGGGGGGAGGAGAAATAAAAAAGGAGTTATAGTCACTTGTCACTTGCTGCGTCCTGCTCCTGGACCCCGCCAGCTGACGGATGCCCTGCTCAGCCAGTCAGTGACTGGGGCGGGACATCTCTGCAGTCACCCATTGGCTGAGCAGGCTAAATCCCAGCAGTCTGTGACATGGAACCCGGGTCGTGACGTACCCGGAACCAGGGAGAAGATGACAGCCGGCAGGGTCTGGGAACTCTGTGATGCAGCATAGCACAGGCACTGGGATTGGTAAGCATAGTGCCTTTATTTCCCTCCCACCCCCTGCCCATAATTCATTTTTAACTTCTCCTTTAATAGAGTGTTGCTGTACTCACCAAAACAAGTTTGTTGTCATCGACTTCCCTGACCAGCGTGGTCTCCTTCCCATCCCATTTCTGGACATGTTTTAGTTTCCCATCTTCCAAGGTTACCAGAGACTGAAAGACAAAATTACATTATACATGATCCAGGGCCTTTTACTACTGCCATGCACAGTGCTGGGTGTATGTATAAATCAAAGCCACCAAGTAGAGATGTGCTAATCTTGAGCATGCTCCGATCTGCCTGAACCCGATCATTTGCTATTTATTTCCATGTGGCTGCAGAAGTTGGATGCGGCCCTACACTCTCCTCAAACATGGGTTACATAATTTGTCAGTAAGGATATATGTTTATCACAAGCCATTAGTGAAATCTTGGCGTTGTTAACAAGGGTCTGCCTTACTTCACCTGTACTTCACTAACCCTTATGGTTGCCACCATGCATGTAATTTCTGGATGCAAAACACTACCAGGCTATGTTCACACAACGATTTTCAACAAACGTTATTTGGTACTCGTTTTGAGTACCAAATAACAGCTGTTGCTTAACATACTAGGGTGGCCGACATTGCCATGACAGCCATTGGTGCATTATGTGAGTTTAGGCTTAATGATGGCCGTGTTCAACACCCTATTGGGTGCGGCTATTATTAAAGGTCCATTGAATTTTGTTAAAATGACGGCCAAAGGACAGCCAAAAAAATAAAAAAACAATCTGTGTATGAACTACAAAGATTAACGGACGTTATTGAGAAAAAGACGTCTGTGTTTAAAGGACATGAACATTATTTGACGGCTGTGTCAAAAGACGTCCATTATCCAACACACCATGGGGGAGATTTATCAAACTGGTGTAAAGTAGAACTGTCCCAGTTGCCCCTAGCAACCAGATTCCACTTTTCTTTCCTCACAAATTCTTTGGAAAATGAAAGGTGGAATCTGATTGGTTGCTAGGCAACTAAGCCATCTCTACTTTACAACAGTTTGATAAATCTCCCTCTATGTGTAGGCGTCCATCATTCGGTTGACTTTAATGCAGATACTTATAATTTGGTAATAACAAACGTTATTTTAGATTTATTTAGCAGCCAGCTTTGCTAATTTTTTTACACAGTGTGAACATAGCCCAATAATAATCAAGGGTCAATTCAGGTCAGAACCAAATAATCTGAAGATAAACTCTAGATTAAACACTAATGTCCAGATATGTTTCTGAGGAAGCCAACAGGCACATTTTCCACCCATCGTGTAACAGATGACTGCAAAATAGTTTCCATTCCAGACCTCGGAGAAATCCATTTACTTCTTTCCAGAGCCTGTTATGTCACAGGATAAATATATACCTATCTTGGCACAACTTCCCACTTGTCTCTCTATAAAATGCTACACTGATATAGTGGTAGATTGAGCACAGAAGTCACTGTACAATATGCACATACACATACTAGCCACGTTATTATGCACAGTATCCGCAGTGGGCAGCACGGGTAGATCTTATTTCTAACACATTATGCCCCATACACTGTATACACTCTATACGGTAGTTATCCGCCATACTGTATGTCCCACTGTTGTTAGGCTCCTATACTGTAAGTTTTCATGTTGTTCTTCCCCCCATACTATATACCTCCTCCTGAAGGTCCCTCCCTTCTGTGGTTGTTCCCCCATACTGTATACCTCCCTCCCCCCTCTGCAGGTTGTCCCCATACTATATACCTCCCCCCCCTCTGTAGTTGTTCCCCCATATTGTATACATTCCCCCCCTGCAGGTTGTCCCTATACTATTTACCTCCCCCCCCCTCTGTAGTTGTTCCCCCATATTGTATACATCCCCCCTCTGCAGGTAGTCCCCATACTGTATACCTCCCCCCTCTGTAGGTAGTCCTCATGCTGTATACTTCCCTCCCCGCTCTGTAGTTGTTCCCCCATACTGTATACCTCCCTCCCCCCTCTGCAGGTTGTCCCCATACTATATACCTCCCCCTCTGTAGTTGTTCCCCTATACTGTATACCTCCCCCTCTGCAAGTAGTCCCCTATACTGTATACCCCATCCCCCCTCTGCAGGTAGTCCTCATACTGTATACCTCCCCCTCTGCAGGTAGTCCCCATACTGTAAACCTCCCCCTCTGCAGGTAGTCCCCTATACTGTATACCTCCCTCCCCTCTGCAGACAGTCCCCTATACTGTATTCCTCCCTCCCCCCTGCAGGTAGTCCCCATACTGTATACTTCCCCCTCTGTAGTTGTTCCCCCATACTGTATACTCACCTCCCCCCTTTGTAGTTCTTCCCTCATACAATATACATCCCCCTCTGCAATAAGGTAGTTGTTTATCCATACTGTATACAACCCATCTCTGCAGGTAGTCCCCCATACTATATATTTACATCCCTCCTCTGTAGTTGTTCCCCCATATTGTATACCTCCCCCTCTGTAGTTGTTCCCCCATACTGTATACCTCCCCCTCTGTAGTTGTTCCCCCATACTGTATACTCACATGCCCCCTCTGCAGTTTCCCTTATACTGTACACGTCCCCTTCTGTAATAAGGTATTTGTTTCTTCATACTGTATACAGGCTCGGACTGGGCCACCGGGGGGCCGGGGAAACCCCCGGTGGGCCCCGAGCTGGAGTGGGCCCCGCCCCCTGTCAGGGGACACAGGGCTGGAGACTGCAGCCATGTGGTCTCCAGCCAGCAAGCCCAGCCGGGGCCCCGTGCTCCCGGGGGGCCCACTCGGGTGCGGCACCTATCTTTTTAACTGGAAGCGATCGCAACAATCGCTTCCAGTTAAATGTAGTGTGCTGATTGAGAGCGCGAGAAGCCATAGGCTTCCCGCCCTGTCAATCACTCTTGTGACCGCAAGCAGCGTTTGCTTGCGATCACAAGAGTGTCAGTGTCACCTCCGCTCCCGCCCCCGACAGATCCGCAGCATCCTGGGGAAGTCCCGGGCAGCACGTCGCTTCTGAGTTCAGTGTGCGCTGCGGCGGCTGGGACTTCCGGCTGGGAGCGTGTACCGGAAGTCTCAGCCGCCGCGGCGCACACAGAGCTCAGAGGCGACGTGCTGCTTGCGACTTCAACAGGATGCGGCTGATCTGTCGTGAAGAGAGAAGAAGACACCCGCGACCGACGGGGGAGCGTGTTGTAAGGTGAGTTGTTTTTGTTTATTTTTAGGAGGACATCAGGAGAGGGCTATATGGGGGATGGACAACAGGAGGGGGCTATATTGGGGTGAACAACAGAAGGGGGGCTATATGGGGGATGGACAACAGGAGGGGGCTATATGGGGGATGGACAACAGAAGGGTGGGCTATATTGGGGTGAACAACAGAAGGGGGGCTATATGGGGGATGGACAACAGAAGGGGGGCTATATGGGGGATGGACAACAGAAGGGGGGCTATATGGGGGATGGACAACAGAAGGGGGAGCTATATTGGGGTGAACAACAGAAGGGGGGCTATATGGGGGATGGACAACAGAAGGGGGGCTATATGGGGGATGGACAACAGAAGGGGGGCTATATGGGGGATGGACAACAGAAGGGGGCTATATAGGGGGATGGACAACAGAAGGGGGCTATATGGGGGATGGACAACAGAAGGGGGGCTATATGGGGGATGGACAACAGGAGGGGGCTATATAGGGGGTGGACAACAGAAGGGGGCTATATGGGGGATAGACAACGAAAGGGGGCTGTATAGGGGGATGGACAACAGACGGGGGCTATATAGGGGGGTGAAAAACAAGGGGGCTATATAGGAGGTGAACAACAGAAGGGGGCTATATGGGGGATGGACAACGAAAGGGGGCTGTATAGGGGGATGGACAACAGACGGGGGCTATATGGGGGATGGACAACGAAAGGGGGCTGTATAGGGGGATGGACAACAGACGGGGGCTATATAGGGGGGTGAAAAACAAGGGGGCTATATAGGAGGTGAACAACAGAAGGGGCATATATGGGGGATAGACAACGAAAGGGGGCTGTATAGGGGGATGGACAACAGACGGGGGCTATATAGGGGGGTGAAAAACAAGGGGGCTATATAGGAGGTGAACAACAGAAGGGGGCTATATGGGGGATAGACAACGAAAGGGGGCTGTATAGGGGGATGGACAACAGACGGGGGCTATATGGGGGATAGACAACGAAAGGGGGCTGTATAGGGGGATGGACAACAGACAGGGGCTATATAGGGGGGTGAAAAACAGAAGGGGGCTATATAGGGGGATGGACAACAGACGGGGGCTATATAGGGGGGTGAAAAACAGAAGGGGGCTATATAGGGGGTGAACAACAGAAGGGGGCTATATGGGGGATTAACAACAGAAGGGGGAGCTATATGGGGGATTAACAACAGAAGGGGGGCTATATGGGGGATGGACAACAGGAGGGGGCTATATGGGGGATGGACAACAGAAGGGGGCTATATAGGGGGTGGACAACAGGAGGGGGCTATATGAGGGATAGACAACGAAAGGGGGCTGTATAGGGGGATGGACAACAGACGGGGGCTATATAGGGGGGTGAAAAACAAGGGGGCTATATAGGAGGTGAACAACAGAAGGGGGCTATATGGGGGATAGACAACGAAAGGGGGCTGTATAGGGGGATGGACAACAGACGGGGGCTATATGGGGGATAGACAACGAAAGGGGGCTGTATAGGGGGATGGACAACAGACAGGGGCTATATAGGGGGGTGAAAAACAGAAGGGGGCTATATAGGGGGATGGACAACAGACGGGGGCTATATAGGGGGGTGAAAAACAGAAGGGGGCTATATAGGGGGTGAACAACAGAAGGGGGCTATATGGGGGATTAACAACAGAAGGGGGAGCTATATGGGGGATTAACAACAGAAGGGGGGCTATATGGTGGATGGACAACAGGAGGGGGCTATATGGGGGATGGACAACAGAAGGGGGCTATATAGGGGGTGGACAACAGGAGGGGGCTATATGAGGGATAGACAACGAAAGGGGGCTGTATAGGGGGATGGACAACAGACGGGGGCTATATAGGGGGGTGAAAAACAAGGGGGCTATATAGGAGGTGAACAACAGAAGGGGGCTATATGGGGGATTAACAACAGGAGGGGGGCTATATAGAGGGATTAACAACAGAAGGGGGCTATATGGGGGATTAACAACAGAAGGGGGCTATATAGAGGGATTAACAACAGAAGGGGGCTATATGGGGGATTAACAACAGAAGGGGGGCTATATAGAGGGATTAAAAACAGAAGGGGGCTATTTAGGGGGGTGAACAACAGAAGGGGGCTATATAGGGGGGTGAACAACAGAAGGGGGCTATATAGGGGGTGAACAACAGAAGGGGGCTATATAGGGGGTGAACAACAGAAGGGGGCTAAATGGGGGGGCAACAGAAGGGGGCTAAATAGGGGGGTGAACAACAGAAGGGGGCTATATAGGGGGATGGACAACAGAAGGGGGCTATATAGGGGGATGGACAACAGAAGGGGGCTATATAGGGGGATGGACAACAGAAGGGGGCTATATAGGGGGATGGACAACAGAAGGGGGCTATATAGGGGGGTAAACAACAGAAGGGGCTATATAGGGGGGTGAATAACAGAAGGGGGCTATATAGGGGGATGGACAACAGAAGGGGGCTAAATAGGGGTGTGAATAACAGAAGGGGGCTATATAGGGAGGTGAACAACAGAAGGGGGCTATATAGGGGGGGTGAACAACAAAAGGGGGCTGTTTTGGGGCGATGGACAACATAAGGGGGCTGTATAGGAGGATGGACAACATAAGGGGCTGTATAGGGGGATTGACAACAGAAGGGGGCTATATAGGGGGATGGACAACATAAGGGGGCTGTATAGGGGGATGGACAACAAAAGGGGGCTATCTACAGTATATGCGGGATGGATAACACAGGGGAACCATTTATAAGGGGGACAACATAGGGGAGCCATTTATAGGTGAGACAACACAGGGGGGATGTATATAATAGGGCATGCACAGAGGGGGTCATATACTATTGGGCAGTGATAGGGAACCTTGGCTCTCCAGCTAATGCAAAACTAAAGCTTTAGCTGTGGCTGTCCAGGCTTGATGGGAGTTGTAGTTTTGCAACAGCTGGAGGGCCAAGGTTCCCTACCCCTTGTATAGGGGATGCACAGAGGTTGTCATCTACTATAGGGGGACTGCGCATAGGGGGATTTCTACTATAGTAGATGCACATGGGGCCATCTATATGGAAGACTGAACAAGGGACCAGTAAAGGGGCCAATACAGATGTGCAGTGTGTAGAGAGATGAGGATGGTGCCAGAGTGTGAAGCCTAATATGTCTGTCTGGCAGATTCTGTGGATTCGTGGCTCGGAGAAGTTCTAATGGCCCAGGGCAGATGGAGAAGAAAATGAAAAGCGAAGAACTCCGATCAGAGAAGACGTCTCCTGTGAGTCACCTGATGTAACTGCAGTGTAATGTATATGGTGTATAGAGCCTGTGTAGAGCTGGGTCTGCCTCTATATGACTGTATGAGGTGATAGTGGTCTGTGTACAGAGGATTTTATTCAGTAGCAGTGGTGACGGTGTAAGTCAGTATGTGGTGGTACTAGTCAGTAGTAGCGGCGGTAATATTTCCCCCTTGTATACTGGTAATATTGGTCATAGTATACAGGATTTGGTCAGCACCAGTATAGCGGTAATATGTATGGTGATACTATTTCCTCCTATATACTGGTATTATTGGTAATATCAGTCTTGGTATACAGGATCTGGTCAGTAACAGTATGGCGGTAATATGTGTGGGGATATTTGCTCTTTATATACTGGTGTTATTGGTAGCTGTATGACTTTTGTATCTAAGTATAAAGTGTTATCATGCAAAGAAACCTGTCTTATAGCCAATTGCACAGGGCAATTATAGGTAACAAAAGCTCCTAGGAAGCCCCATGTAAAAGTGTCAGAGATCAGCTGACGCGCAAATGCCCGCTAGTCGGCTGATTTGATCTTTTGTGCAGCTGTATAAATCATTGTTGTTGGCCGCACATCTCGGTGTATTCCTGCCCTGCTGATTAGCAATCGTTTGCAGCCCTATGCTGCCCCATATCACACCGTGTTAATGGACCCTTATTAATGTTACCATAGATAAGTATAGTGGCTGAAGGGTGGGCCCCATGAATGATTTCCCCTGGTGGGCCCAAGCACTCCAGTCCGACACTGACTGTATACATCCCCCTCTGCTGGTAGTCCCCATACTGTATACATCCCTCCCCCTCTGCAGGTAATCCCCATACTGTATACATTCCCTCTTCTCTGCAACTCTTCCCCCGTGCATCTCCCCCCCCTGTAGTTGTCCCATGTCGCACGTCTGGTAGCCCATGGCTCATTTTGGCGGTGAGCATGTTGGTACGCCCGATCCACCTTTGTAGCCAACATTCGCTTCCCGCATCAATGGCACATGGTGCACTGCAGTTTCCACATTGCTTATTCACAGTGGTGCCATTTTGGATATGTGTGCACAAAGTATTACACATCTTATATACCCACCAAACCAACTAACGACACACGACTTCCTTCATGAGCTACCCACTGCTGACATCAAAAGTGGGAACTGGTCGCAATAATGTGACCAACTGAGTAGTTACCTAAACGGTCACCAACTTGGACACCTTTGCTTATATACTAGGGGACTGTATTTATAGCAGTGTTCTAATATACCTATTACCGAAATAATCCTTTTACAGACAGGAGCATTGGATTGTAGACATAGGAAATCAATATGCTGCCTTTTCCATTGCTGTCAACTGGATGTATATATCATTGATGGAACATAATAGCGTCTTTATTTTTTTTACCCGCTGTGTTATAAACCCAAACAGGACCAATGGTACTTAAAGAGAATCTGTCACTAGGTTTATGCTGCCTTAAATGAAGACAGCATAAAATAGTGACAAAATGCTGAACAGATCAGTGTATTGCTTATATCATTCTGTTCAGCCGTTCTCCTAATATACACACGCCTTCCCCTGCCCTCCAGCTGCTGATTTAGAGCTGACTGCCAATTAGCAGCTGGTGGGCGGAGTTTTCTGCTCATGAATATTCAGGACTACTGAGCTCATGCACTTAATGGAGAGGACTACTTATTTTAGTTTATGCTACACTTAGATAGGAAGCAGGAGTGTGACGCTGGATCACTGGACCAGGTAGAACCCCTCAGAGTGGATCAGCACAGATGTGATAGAATTCCAGGGTACAGTCATGATCAGGGACCACAAAGTAGTTAGACCAAACAATACATTTTTTAGCAACACGTTTCGGCCCATTAGCTATAACAGGCCTTTCGGAAGCAACTTTTAATATGTCACTGCCCAGATGCAGAGCATACCAAACCTCCTACATCATCTTCAGTCCCCGGCTAAATGACCCCGCTTTTCTTCAGCATCTAATTCTGCTGTGTAAATGGGGTGCAAGGCTTAGAAAACAACGTTGAGGCCAGTGAGCAGTGCTTCTCAAACTGCACGATGAATCCCAATGTGTAGGCACCAATAATGCATGCAGACTTTATTTTATAGAGGTGAACATGTGCTGATCACCAAATCAGATTTAAGGGCATAACTGGCTACTCTTGTGGTTATGTTAAAGGGAAACTCACAGCACGGATATATGCTTATATCTGTGCGGCTGATCATTTGAGCAGTGCATACTCACCCTCCGTGCTGCTCTGTGATCCGGGGTCTTTATGAAAAACAATCTTTATTCCTGGGATGACAGTGTCATAGAGACATGACTGTGAAACTGTCTGCACCCACTCCGCACAGCCTAAGGGTCCTATTCCACGGGCCGAGGAGGGCCCGATCAACGATGTAAACGAGCGGCGATCTGCTAGATCGCCGCTCGTTTATTGGGCCTATTCCACGGCCCGATGATCGTTGAGCGAGAGCTGCAAAGACATCGTTACCGATGTCCTTGCAGAACCATACATTACCTGCAGGTCTTGTTCTCCGCGCTGTCTTCCTCCCCGGGTCCCGCGCGCTCTATCTTCCGAATAGCCGGTCATTCAGAAGATAGAGCGTGCGGGACCCTGGGATAAAGACAGCGCGGAGAAGAAGACCTGCAGGTAATGTATGATTCTACGCTTCTGAAATCGGCGGTTGCCCACCGCGCACCGCTATTCAACCGTAGCGATGTGCGGTGGGGGAACGATGATTTTAGGTCTGGCCCTAAATGAACGATCAGCCGATGAAACGATCATCAGCTAATCGTTCTTCCTATTTTACCGAAAGATAATCGGCCGAATCGGGCCAAATGGGGCCGATCCGGCCGATTATCGTTACTGTGGAATAGGGCCATAAGCCCAACTGCTCTCCATCCGATGCTGTAGCTTTAGGCTGCTGCCAGCCTCCTTTGGCTGTCAGTCATTCTGGAGGTAGTGGGGCGGTAACCTGAAGCCACAGCATTGGAGGGAGACACACCTCCATGACACTGTCAGCCCGGGAATAAAGATTGTTTTTCATGAAGACCCCAGATCACAGAGTGGCACGGACGGTAAATATGCTCTGATAGTGTGATCAGTAATGGGAAACTGACAGCACGCATAGATACATATACTGGGTATAAGACACAATATAAATGTAGATGGGGCAATCTTTGTAATTTTGGCATTGACTTAGTCTACTGGTGGGGCTCAGGCATCTCCATGTTCTTGCTAGTAAGGCCTCATACACACGTTCTGTGTATGGTTCAGTGCACTGTACAGTAACGTGAAGATTTAAACAATTTCAGAGCTCCCAGTATCATAATGATACATGATGCCAGGAATTCCGATAATTCGTTCTGCAGCACACCGTCCGTATGTACAGACCGTGTACGAAACATGAGCATGAGGCCTAATGCTCCAGAAGAAATAACTCCGTAGACTCTGTATTGGAGGACAGGTAGTACAACAACCTTACCTTAACCTTCCGATCGTCTGCGGTGGTCTCATCAAATTCCTCGTTCAACTTAAACTTAACTTCGGTGTTCTTGAAAGTGCTTTGTGTCTGCAGCACAATGAGGTCCCCCTCTAAGCTGATTATAGTTGTGGGTTTGGTAACATTTGCAATTTGTCGAGTGGCGAAGCCGACACCTGTCAAGATAAACGACAATCAAAGAAGAATCCGTTTGCAGCGCAATTGACGCAGGTTTGTATGGAGATCAGTAATATTTTGCCATGATTGGATTTACCCTCATGCTTCAGGCCATTTTTACACAACCTTCACGACAAGGTCAGAGCAGTGAAATAAGGTTGGTCATTTAGTGCATGTGATTCTCCTGGCAAGCCTGTGTTGTGCGTTCTTGGCAAGGACATAGGTCAAATGAAAGATCTTTAATACAAGTGGTTCACATATAGTCCTGACCGTAGCCGAATTATTAAATATATATCTATACTTCTGTAAAATGTTCAAACTTAGAGAGGGAAAATATCTTTACAGCAACCACAGTCCAGTTTCTTAAGCTAACAGACATAATCATTGTGTGCATAGTACTATACAATGTGGTACCATGCAATTTCCTAGGGTGCCAGCTGTGCGGTGGGTAAGAATCAAGTCATTTATTTTCTGTGCTGTCTCTGAATACGTTCACTCTTTAAGGCCTACACAGTGTGTGCTGCATAAGGAACGCTCCCCTCCCCCCTCCAACCGCTGGACATATGTTAACAAAGCACAATTGTCAAGTGACATTGAAGAAGGGGTCTGTAGAATAAATAACCCTTTCTCTCCCACTGAAGTCCCATGCATGAACCTGAGCCTATCCATCCACTGATATAGGAATTATGCAAAATACATGAGCCCAGACAAGGATCTCTTTTACTATGGATTTCCTTTTACTATAAGCATAATATAATGGTGATGGAATACGGATGAAAAAACAGACACATTTGTGTGCATTCATTTGGATCACTTTTTTGAATTGGCTTCCATTATTAAACAAATAAATAAAACGGAGCAAAGTGCATCTGTTTTTTTTTTTTTTTTTTTTTTAAGCATACACAAAAACATGGTTGACCAGGTTTTTGTGTACGCTAAAAAAAAAACACCCGTTTTGATCTCTTTTTTTATAATGAAAGTCAATGGAAAAATGGATCCAAACGGACGCAAATGCATCAGTTTTTTCATCCATTTTTTCCATTAAACAGACAGCAAAAACGCAGTGTGAATCTAATATAACTCTTGTGGAGCTGCCGTAATAGCCCTTTTCCGTATGTAGGTGGGTGATGCCATACCAACCCTTTCCCGGTCCTATATAGCCTCCTTAGCATAGCGTAAACTAAGGAGAGTATCAACATTTACATTTATCCCTGGATTTTTCCAATATGGTGCAAGTGAACATCTGTTTTTGTCCCTAATAATAATAATCTGCTTTTGTCCCTAATTTCCACTAAGTAATAGCTTTAGATGATGTTTTCTGCACTTAAAGGGGAACTTCGGTGAAACTTTTTTCTTTTAAATCATCTGGTATCAAAAAGTTATATAGATTTGTCATTTACTTCTATTTAGAAATCTTCCAGTACTTATCAGCTGCTGTATGTCTAGCAGAAAGTGGTGTATTCTTTCCAGTCTGACACAGTGCTCTCTGCTGCCACCTCTGTCCATGTCAGAAACTGTCCACAGCAGGAGAGGTTTCTATGGAAATTTACTACTGCTCTGGACAGTTCCTGACATGGACAGAGGTGGCAGCAGAGAGAACTGTGTCAGACTGGAAAGAATATACCACTTCCTGCAGGACATACAGCAGCTGATAAGTTCTGGAAGACTTGAGATTTTGAAACAGAAACAAATTACAAATCTATATAACTTTCTGGCACCAGTTGAAAACATTATTTTCATCCGCAGCACCCCTTTCATCTAGTTAAGGGGGACTTACAGATCGGCTTCCATTTTACCAGAGCAATAATAGAAATTAAATCTGAGCTGTGATTGGTGGCTACATCTAAGCGACTCTTACCAAAAGATGGTGTGATAAATCTCCTTCTGTGTTTTCCTGTTTTCATTAAAAAAATCAAACAGGCTGCTAAAGTTCTGTAGCTCCTAGGGACTGCTGTTTTATATCTAGCGTTGCCTATGTGTATTTAGTAATATGTTATATCGGCACAGTACAATACAAAGTCAATAGAGAGTATTAGTCCTTTTTGGTAACTAAATCCATGTGCCTGAAGGAAGGTCAGAGACACGGCTGTAAGTGTATTGTATGTATACACAGTAACTGCTTTATGTGTCCTCACATGTTAGCCTAAGGTCACAGTAATGAAGTGGCAGCTCAGTGGAGTGTGAAAAACTAGTCAGGGTCACTGCGTACAACGAATGGATCCGAAGTGTCAACTGTGGATGTGCCGACCGGCGCCTCACCCCAAATTACTGGCGCCATATTTCTCCTCTATGTGATATGTGCATCATGTATAATCCATGTTTTACAACTGTATATAAAGTGCAGGAGCTGCCGCATGTTATATCTGCGTTACTTCTATTCTACAGGTGTAGAAATTGGAATAGGCACTCCTCTGATATAACATGCATAAAGCCGTCCAGCACGAGAGGAGGCAGGGGCTTTACGCTACGGTGAGCTGATGTTTTCTAGTTGTGACCCCCTGACCGGGCTCGGGGGCTACATGTAACTCGGGATCTCCTGTGGGGTCTGCCATAGTAATGAGGGAACTCACATAGTAACCACTGAAGAGTGCCAGGGTGGAGGAGACAACGTCATTAATTTTTCTTTCTCCATATTTAGTTGGACTAAGCTGGATGTTGTTCAGGGGTACAAGGATGGCACCCTATGTATTAGTGGCTGAACAGCGAGGTTGTTTCAGTATTACTGGCTAGTATATCAGCCATCAGGCCACCATGTGTCCAGGACATTATGAAACGCGTTGTTCTCATGACATTATTGATGTTATCCTTTATGGATATAATGTGCCATACATGTGCTCCCTTTGCCATACATGTGTCACTATGAGCTATACATATGCCCCGATGTGCCATACATACATGTGCCCCCATATACCCTACATGTGCCCCCTTGTGCCATACATACATGTGCCCCATGTGCCATACATACATGTGCCCCCATGTACCATACATACATGTGCCCCATTGTGCTATACATACATGTGCCCCCATGTACCATACATACATGTGCCCCATTGTGCTATACATACATGTGCCCCCATATAACCTACATGTGCCCCCTTGTGCCATACATACATGTGCCCCCATGTACCATACATACATGTGCCCCGATGTGCCATACATACATGTGCCCCCATATACCCTACATGTGCCCCCATGTGCAATACATACATGTGCCCCATTGTGCTATACATACATGTGCCCCTTTGTGCCATACATACATGTGCCCCTATGTGCCATACATACATGTGCCCCATTGTGCTATACATACATGTGCCCCATATACCCTACATGTGCTCCCATGTGCAATACATACATGTGCCCCCATGTACCATACATACATGTGCCCCATTGTGCTATACATACATGTGCCCCCATGTGCCCCATTGTGCCATACATACATGTGCCCCATGTGTCATACATACATGTGTCCCCTTGTGCCATACATACATGTGCCCCCTTGTGCCATACATACATGTGCCCCCATGTACCATACATACATGTGCCCCATTGTGCTACATACATGTGCCCCCATGTGTCATACATAAATGTGTCCCCATGTGCCATACATACACGTGTCCCCTTGTGCCATACATACATGTGCCCCCATGTGCCATACATACATGTGCCCCCATGTGCCATACATACATGTGCCCCCATGTGCCATACATACACGTGCCGCCATGTGCCATACATACACGTGCCCCCATGTGCCATACACACACACGTGCCCCCATGTGCCATACATACATACATGTGCCCCCATGTGCCATACATACACGTGCCCCCATGTGCCATACACACACACGTGCCCCCATGTGCCATACATACATACATGTGCCCCCATGTGTCTTACATACAAGTACCCCCATGTGCCATACACACACACGTGCCCCCACGGCCATACACACACGTGCCCCCATGTGCCATACACACACGTGCCCCCATGTGCCATACACACACACGTGCCCCCATGTGCCATACATACATACATGTGTCCCCCCTCCCAGTGTGTGATATAACCCTAATGATGGCAGCTTCTATTATACACTCACTGGAATAATACAGGACTAACCTCCACCTTATTATATACCCCCCACCCCAGTGCAGAGACACTTCTCCACCCATCCCTACCCTGTACTGGCACCAGCCTCACCCACTCTCCCCATCCATCCTCCCTCAGAGGCATCTCATGCATATACAGCATCTTCTTTAGCACAATATATATTTATACATATACATAGTTTTATTTTTCCTGCCCTCATACTCACCAAGTCCTTTCATGTATTCATCGAAGTTCTTGCTCTCCACCATGCGCCAGGTCCCTACAAATGTGTCCACCATGATGAAAGATGCAAATGTGAAGCCGCAGAGATGATTGTGCCGGAGCTCCGCCGCTCTATATATAGCCTCGTCTGCGATCACGTGGTGGCTGCGCACTGATACTTCACAGCCCCGCCCACCGCATCAGGCGACAGGTTACCGCCGTTCATCATCAGGAGTGATGGGGTGTCTGTGGTTACAGGCGCTGTGTGGAGGCTGGTGTGAGGGGCGACGCGGACCCGGGCGTGTATTGTGGTTTAAAGGGCAGAAATAAGGGCACAGCACTGGGTACCCGGGTGTGTATTGTGTGAGGGGCAGCAATAAGGGCACAACGCTGGGTACCCGGGTGTGTATTGTGTGAGGGGCAGCAATAAGGGTACAGCGCTGGGTACCCGGGTGTGTATTGTGTGAGGGGCAGCAATAAGGGTACAGCGCTGGGTACCCGGGTGTGTATTGTGGTGTGAGGGGCAGCAATAAGGGCACAACGCTGGGTACCCGGGTGTGTATTGTATGAGGGGCAGCAATAAGGGCACAGTGCTGGGTACCCGGGTGTGTATTGTGTGAGGGGCAGCAATAAGGGCACTGGGTACCCGGGTGTGTATTGTGTGAGGGCAGCAATAAGGGTACAGCGCTGGGTACCCGGGTGTGTATTGTGGTTTAAAGGGCAGAAATAAGGGCACAGCGCTGGGTACCCGGGTGTGTATTGTGTGAGGGGCAGCAATAAGGGTACAGCACTGAGTACCCGGGTGTGTATTGTATGAGGGGCAGCAATAAGGGCACTGGGTACCCGGGTGTGTATTGTATGAGGGCAGCAATAAGGGCACTGGGTACCCGGGTGTGTATTGTATGAGGGCAGCAATAAGGGCACTGCACTGGGTACCCGGGTGTGTATTGTGTGAGGGGTTAATAAGGGTACAGCGCTGAGTACCCGGGTGTGTATTGTGGTGTGAGGGGCAGCAATAAGGGCACTGGGTACCCGGGTGTGTATTGTGGTGTGAGGGGCAGCAATAAGGGCACAGGGTACCCGGGTGTGTATTGTGTGAGGGGCAGCAATAAGGGCACAGCGCTGGGTACCCAGGTGTGCTGCACTGTATGCAGTCTGGTGTTCGTGGCAGCAATACATAGTGGGTACTCGGGTGTGTATTGTGGTGTGAGGGACAGCAATAAAGGCACTGCACTGGGTACCTGGGTGTGTAATGTGTGAGGGGCAGCAATAAGGGCACTGTACTGGGTTACCCCGGTGTGTACTGTGGTGTGAGGGGCAGCAATAAGGGCACTGCACTGGGTACCCTGATGTGCTGACCTTTGTAAGCTGAAAGAGTTGGATAGTAGAGATGAGCGAATAGTTCTCTAACGAGTAGGTATTAGAATGAATACTACGCTATTCGAAATACTTGTTTTCAATGGAGCATCCGTCCGAATACTCAGTAAAAATTGGATTCCCCTCCCACCTTCCCTGGCGCCATTTTTGGACCAATAACTATGCGGGCGGGGGGGGGGGGGTGTTAGAGGCCTAGGAGCACTCTGACATTGCGAGAACAGCATCTACATTCATTGGCTGGCTTATTCATGTGACCCCCAAAGTACAAAAACTTGGGACTTCCTGCTCGTTGTCAGATGCCATGTTGGACCTAGACAGGGAGAGGCTGCTGCAGGGAAAGGGAAGTTTTAGCTGATTTTAGTCAGGAAAGACCCCACAAGCCCTTGTTAGGGCTACTAGAACAGGGTTTCTCAACCTGCGGTACGCGTACCCCAGGGGGTACTGGCCGCAGGTTGAGGGGGTACTCGGGAAAGGGGGGAAAAATAAACTTTTTTATTTATTGCCGGGACACTGCTACCCACCCAGCAGTGTCCCGACACCTATCCCCACGGCCGCTATGACCTTCCTCCTTCCAGCAGCAGCAGCTCACGCGCGTTACCGGCATACTTGTGTGTGTGGGTGATGCTGCTGTGGGAAGGAGAGAGGTCAGGGCCGTTCCTATGAGCCAGTGAAACCCCCGGACCCCGCTCAGACACGATAGTACCCTGACTTCCCTTCCCTCCCGGCCCGCACTCTGATGATAGCGGCAGCCCGCCCTCCCCCTGGCTCAGCATCGATTGATCCAGGGATGGAGAGCGCGGGTGCTATGCGCCCTCAGTGTCAGGGGCTCAAGCACCGCAAAGCACCTCCATCGCTCTCTATCCCGGGACCCGATGCTGAGCCAGGGGGAGGGCGGGCTGCCGCTATCATCAGAGTGCGGGCCGGGAGGGAAGGGAAGTCAGGGTACTATCGCGTCTGAGCGGAGTCCAGGGGTGTCACTGGCAGCGCTGGTCGCCGGCTCATAGGACCTCTCTCCTTCCCCTAGCAGCATCACCCACCCGCAGGTGCTATGGGGCAATTGCGCCTCCAACACAAAATTCAACCCCCTCTCTGTTCCTCCTCTCTGCCCCCTTCACCTCCTCTCTCCCCCCTCTCTCACCCCTTCTCCTCCTCTCTCCCACCATCACCTCCTCTCTCCCCCCTTCACCTCCTCTCTCCCCCCTTCACCTCCTCTCTCCCCCCTTCACCTCCCTTCCCCCTCTCTCACCCCTTCTCCTCCTCTCTCCCACCATCACCTCCTCTCTCCCCCTTCACCTCCTCTCTCCCCCCTTCACCTCCCTTCCCCCTCTCTCACCCCTTCTCCTCCTCTCTCCCACCATCACCTCCTCTCTCCCCCTTCACCTCCTCTCGCCCCTGTCTCACCCCTTCTCCTCCTCTCTCCCACCATCATCTCCTCTTTCACCTCCTCTTTCCCCCTCTCACTCACCCCTTCTCTTCCTTTCTCCTACCATCAGCTCCTCTCTCCCCCTCTCTCACCCCTTCTCCTCCTCTCTCACCCCTTCTCCTCCTCTTTCCCCCTTTCACCGCCTCTTTCCCCCTCTCTCTCTCCCCTTCTCCTCCTTTCTCCTACCATCATCTCCTCTCTCCCCCTCTCTCCCCCCTTCACCTCCTCTCTCCCCCCTTCACCTCCCTTCCCCCTCTCTCACCCCTTCTCCTCCTCTCTCCCACCATCAACTCCTCTCTCCCCCTTCACCTCCTCTCTCCCCCCTGTCTCACCCCTTCTCCTTCTCTCTCCCACCATCATCTCCTCTTTCCCCCTTTCACCTCTTTCCCCCTCTCTCTCACCCCTTCTCCTCCTTTCTCCTACCATCATCCCCTCTCTCACCCCTTCTCCTCCTCTCTCACCCCTTCTCCTCCTCTCTGCCACATCACCTCTTCTCTCCACCTCTCTCACACCATCACCACCTCTCTCCGCCTTTCACCTCCTCTCTCCCTCTCCTCCTCCTCTCTCCCGCTTCTCCTCCTCTCTATCCCCCCTACACCTCCTCTCCCCCCCTTCTTCTCCTCCTCCTCTCTCCCCCCTTCAGCTCCTCTCTCCGCCCTTCACCTCCACTCTCCTTCAGACCTCACTCTGCAGCACCTTGGCTCACTCTGATTCTCCTGGCTCAGGGGTTGAAGAAGAGAGAGTTTTAGGATTAGGTGAGCATAAAGTTTGTTTTGGGGCATGGGGGGGGGGCATTATTATGTGACAGGGCAGGGGACATTTACTATGGGGCAGTAGGGAGGGCGGGCATTATTACTATGAGGGCAGGAGGCATTATTACTATAGGAGCACAACAAGGCATTATTACTATATGAGGGCACAGGAGAGGGGCATAAATACTATGTGGGCACAGCAGGGAGGTATTATTATTATATGGAGGGACAGCAGGGGACATTATTACTATATGGAGGGCACAGCAGGAGACATTATTACTATATTGGGGTACAGCAGGGGAACCTAGTATACAGGGGCAACCCACATATCTACTCACTTTACTACACATGACACCATGACTACTGTATAGGAGCCTATAGGTGGGAAAATGGAAGGAAGTTGCTGGAAATGTGCGAAGCCTAAGATGTTCGTCTGGCAGGTTCTGAAGAACTGTAGCTGCAAGAAATCATCATGGAGGCCTTGGCTGGGCGGAGAGGAAAAGTGACACCTCAGATCAAAAAAGATGTCACCTGTGAGTCACTGAATGATGTTTTTTTTTTTTGTATTTCGTAGAACATTATTTGGTAGCAGTGCTCCGAGACAAAAATTTTTTCCCAAGGGGTGACCCCTCACAGACCTCTCTCAGTGCAGCCTTAATAGATAGCAACATTAAATCAACCATCAAAACAACTGGCTACATGGGGAGGTATCTGGCTACATGGAGAAGAGGTTGCTGACTACATGGGGGGAGGTATCTGACTGACTACATGGGGGGAGGTATCTGACTACATGGGGGGAGGTATCTGACTACATGGGGGGAGGTATCTGGCTACATGGGGGGAGGTATCTGACTACATGGAGGGAGGTATCTGACTACATGGGGGGAGGTATCTGACTACATGGGGGGAGGTATCTGACTACATGGGGGGAGGTATCTGACTACATGGGGGGGGTATCTGACTACATGGAGGGAGGTATCTGACTACATGGGGGGAGGTATCTGACTACATGGGGGGAGGTATCTGACTACATGAGGAGGTATCTGACTACATGGAGAAGAGGTATCTGGCTACATGAGGAGGTATCTGACTACATGGAGAAGAGGTATCTGACTACATGGGGGGAGGTATTTGACTACATGGGGGGAGGTATCTGGCTACATGGGGGAGGTATCTGACTACATGGGGGGAGGTATCTGACTACATGGGGGGAGGTATCTGGCTACATGGGGGAGGTATCTGGCTACATGGGGGAGGTATCTGACTACATGGGGGAGGTATCTGGCTACATGGGGGAGGTATCTGGCTACATGGAGGAGGTATCTTGACAACATAGGGAGGTACCTGGCTGCAAGGGGGAGGGTATCTTGCTACATGGGGGAAGGTATCTGGCTTTGCTGGGGTTGTTATTTGGCTGCAGGGGGACATATCCAGCTCCATGGGACACATCTGGTTCCATGGGACATACCGGGCTGCAAGAGGGATACCTAGCCAAAAGGGGCATATCTGGCTCCAGGGGCATATCATTACCTGTCCAAGCTTCTGCCTGCTTCCCTGGCTCCTGAATCACTGACTGCCCACCGCAGCCACCGATTGGCTAGGTGGGCTGTCAGTGACCTGCGACACTGAGAAGCAGATGGGAGCGTTGTCAGGTAAGTATGATCTGTAAGGCCAGGCAGCTAATAAGTTAAATAGGCACTGGCTATATTCTGGTAGCGATAACAGTACAGAGTATCGCAGCGGATTTTGCTGCAAAACATGAGCGTGAATCTACCCTAGGGCAAAGATTATAATCGATTGTATCTCTGGGGGTACTTGGCTGGAGCACCCTGTCACATGGGGGTACTTGGCTTGAAAAGGTTGAGAAACACTGTGCTAGAAGACACAGCACAGTATATTCTGTTCATATATAGAGAGTATCGGCCGGCTACCTGTACAGGAGCTTCTTTATTCACACAGACAGGCAGCTGGTGTGTATTCTGAATGAGCTGCACTGGGTTTAGTTGTTCCTACAGAATAACTGTTGCAGGAAAATCTAAGGGATAGCTTTTTTTGGAGTAGGTAGAGTGTGAATTTAGCTGATTGTAACAAGGCAAGACCCCACAAGCCTTTTCCAGGGGTACTACAATACACAACATAGTGTATACATCTGCATATACAGTGAATAGGCAGGCTACCTGTACAACATATATCTATATTCATACAAAAGAAAAAAAAAAGGCTACGTATCTGCCGGCATTATACGTCCACTTTTCTATACTGTAAACCCCAGTGTTCTGCTTAGCTGCTGTTAGCTACAAATTGTTGCAGTGCAGTACACAGCGCTCTGCAAACAATAAAAAATAAAGAAAAGAAAAAAACGTATCTGCCGGCGTTATACGTCCACTTTTCTACCTATACTGTATATACCAGTGTTTGCTTAGCTGCTGTTAGTTACAAATTGTCGCAGTGCAGTACATAGCGCTCTGCGGACAATAAAAAAAAAAAAATAAATGCACGTATCTGCCGGCATTATCCGTTTACTTCCTATACTGTGTACACCAGTGTTTGCTTAGCTTGCCACAAACTGTCGCAGTACAGTACATAGTGCTCTACGAACAATAAAAAACAAACAAAAAAAAAAAACATGTATCTGCCGGTGTTATACGTCCACTTTTCTACCTAGACTGTATACACCAGTGTTTGCTTAGCTGCTGTTAGCTACAAATTGTCGCAATGCAGTACATAGTGCTCTGCAAACAATAAAAAGGAAACAAAAAAAACCCCACGTATCTGCCGATGTTATACTTCCACTCTTCTACCTATACTGTATACGCCATTGTTTGCTTAAGTGCTGTTAGCTACAAATTGTCGCAGTGCAGTACATAGCTCTCTACGAACATTAAAAAACAAAAATATAAAGAAAAAAAAACACGTTTCTGCTGGCGTTATACATCAACTTTTCTACCTATACTGTATACGCCAGTGTTTGCTTAGCTGTTAGCTACAAACTGTTGCAGTGCAGTACATAGTGCTTTACAAACAATAAAAAAACAAAACTAATTTAAAAAAAAAAAGTATCTGCTGGGTTTATACGTCCATTTTTCTACCTAGACTGTATACGCCAGTGTTTGCTTAGCTGCTGTTGGCTACAAATTGTTGTAGTGAAATACATAGCGCTCTGTGAACAATAAAAAACAAAACCGCAATAAATATTGTTACACTGTGTACCCTAAAGAACTTGCAAAGTTGCAATACATAAAACTTTAGTCAAATCTGTGATAAAAGTGCCATAAAAAAGTAATATGGTGTATGACAGGGCCGGGATAGTGATATGGTGTGTGACACAGGGCAGACCACATGCAGAAATTTCAAGGGAAGGGGATAAAAATTACTGTGGGTACTGTATCCAAGTTCATCAGAACAAACTGCACAAGAAGTATTTTTTGGAGAGGAGGTGAATCATATGATGCTGGGAGTGTTACCTCAAATTAACCTCTTAAGGACCCATGTCGTACCGGTACGTCATGGATCACTGTCACTTAAGGACCCATGACGTACCGGTACGCGGGTCCTTTAAGAGGGCGCCGCGGACCGGCCGCATGCGATCGGGAGAGATGGCCTGCAGAAATATACTGCAGGCGATCTCTCCCTGTCGGCATGGGGGGTTGTTAACCCCCCCCCATGTCGACGATCGCCGCTATTGGCTTATCAGTTCAGATCAGCCAATAGCGGCGATCGGAACCTTTCCGGGTCATCGGTGACCCGATGACCCGGAAAAAATGGCGGTCGGTGCTGTCCGAGGACGGCACCGACCGCCATTACTGTAAAAAGTAATGGTGACCAGGTGCCACTGGCCCGATCGCCGTGAACGGCCGGCCGCTACCGGCCGGCCGTTCACGGCGATCAAAGTCCCCAAAAGTTATAAATACCTGCTCTGCTACCTAGCTGAGGGGTCCAGAGCAGGTATTCGTACATTACTCACCTTTCCCGGGGTCCTGATCGGCGTCTTCCGGGTTCGCAGAGTCCTCGTGGTCTCGTTCGGGTCTTCGGCTTCCGTGACGTCACGTTCGGCTATTTTCGGCTCCAGCGTCGGGTTTTCGGGATTTTCCGCTCTGCTGCCCTCTAGCGGCTGATATGTGTAATACACTTATCAGCAGCTACAGGGATGTTCAGTATGTAATAAAGTTTTTTTTTTTTTTTTTTTCAAATTTTTTTTTTCTATTTTCCGCACCCTATCGCCGCTGAGTGTTGATCAGCAACTCCTCCTTTTTGGCGTAGGGTGTTTTTTTTCTCTATCCTACTGCCACGGTCTGCTTATAAGTGCCGCACATAAGTGCGGCATTTATCAGCAACACCATTTTTGGCATAGTTTTTTTTTTTTATACTTACTGTAAAAAAACACGTAAAAAAGACTACATTACACCACACTACATTGAATAAAGTTTGACACTACACCACTACATACCCCATATACTAGTCCCCGTATAAAGATGACCCCCAGGGTGTTTTCGGCGTCAGAGGGATACGTTATTATTGCCTCCGACACCGAAACAGCCAGTGAGGATAAATGGGGGGGATCCTTCGTTCCTCCATTCATCCTCATCCTCCAGTGACATGTCTGGGGGGTAGCGTAGCGTACGCTGCCCCCCAGACACGTCTTTTCCGCCAGTACCATCCCAATAAGAGATCACGGTATGGCGTAAAATTCTACTAACTCTGTGAGCATACCTCAGGGTACTCTTACAGATTTAGGGTACGTGCACACTGCGCAATGGCGAAGATAAACCTTTGTGCATTCCGCAGCTGGCACCCACCGGCGGACTGATGCAGGCGCGCGTCTCCACCCGTGTCATAGACTCCATGTTATGCTTGGGCGGATTCCATCGTCCGTCCAAAGAATGAATACGTTGGACAGAGAGCGGAATCCGCCCGTGCATAGAATGGAGTCTATGACACGGACGGAGACGCGCGCCCGCATCACTCCGCCGGTGGGTGCCAACTGCGGAATGCACGAAGGGTTATCCTTCGCCATTCTGCAGTGTGCACGTACCCTTAGAGTGTATGAAGGAAGGGACACCCGAATCCAGCCCCCAGATGCCCCCGCCCCCCCCCATCCTCGGAACAAGTGGGAAGATCGTCCGGGAACTGATCTTCCCACTGCTGGATAAAGGTTACCACCTGTACGGGGATAACTTTTATACCAGCACCCCCTCTTCCGCTCCCTCGCTGCCTGAGCTACTGTAGCTTGCGGCACGATCCGAAAATATCAGAAGTAGTAATAGAGCCCTAATATTTAGCAGCCATGGAGCGGACCCAGCACTTCTGGATGTGAAGGACCCCGTATCGCACCAGGAAAACATTTTCCAGGTGACGTCCCCCACACTGGAGAAAGGGAGACCCCAGAAGAAGTGCAGAGTGTGGGGTAACGGGGATCAGGAAGGACACTATTTTCCAGTGTGACGCCTGTCCTGATCCCCCCGGCCTCTGCATACTGGATCGCTCCAAGGCGCACCACACGTCATCGGGGTTCTACATTATCTAAATTCTGTCCCTTATTCCTATTTCAGGGGTCACGTTGATCCAGGGATTATTCTGATCGCCATTATGGAGTCGGGAAGGAATTTTTCCCCTGTGATGAGGCTACTGTCATCTGCCTCACGAGGGGTTTTTGGCCTTCCTCTGGATCAACACAGATTGAGTTTGATGGACACCTGTCATTTCCAACCTTATAAACTAATAATTGGCCTAATACCCCCAAATAAATTAGAATTGTCCCTTTTCCCCAGCTAAGTAGGTATGGCCGCCATTCCCATTAGAGGATGCCATGATGCAATTACAGAGCCTCTGTGCTGCCGGGACAGAAGAAAACCCCCACAAGTGACCCCATTCTGGAAACTACACCCCATAAGGAATCTAACAAGGGGGGCAGCGGGTATATGGCCCCCTGGTGACGGCCACATTTGGGACGTGAAAATGAAAAAAATTGTATTTTTTATTTTCACGGCACATGTTCTACACATGTGCCCGTCACCAGTGGGGTCCATATGCTCACTGCACCCCTCGTTAGATTCCTTATGGGGTGTTATTTCCAGAATGGGGTCACTTGTCAGGGGTTTCTACTGTCCTGGCAGCACAGGAGCTTTGTAAATGCGACGTGGCCTCCGTCCTCCATTCCAGCCTCTAAATGGCGCTCTGTCCCTTTGGTGGCTTGCCCTGTGCCCATATGGCACATTATGCCCACATGTGGGGTATTTTCGTACTCAGGGGAAATTACCCTACACGTTTTGTGTTCATTTTCTTTTTTAACCCCTTGTGGAAATGGAAAAAAATCAAGGCTAGACCAACATTTAGTGTAATTTTTTAAAATTTTTTACTCTAAATCAATAATCTTGTCATGATTTTTTCATTTTCACAAGGGGCTAAAAGGTAAAAAAAAACACTAAATGTGTAGCGCAATTTCTCCTGAGTACGGAAATACCCCACATGTGGACATAAAGCGCCATGCGGGTGCAGGGTAAGCCTCCAAAAGGAAGGAGCGCCATTTGTTTTTTTGAGGCTGGATTTGGCTGGATTGGATTTCGAGGGGCCATGTTGCATTTAAAAGGCCATTGTGTTGCCAAGACAGTTGAAACCCCCCACAAGTGACCCCATTATGGAAACTACACCCCTCAAGAAATGTAACAAGGGGTGTAGTGAGCATATGGACCCCACTGGTGACTGGCACAAATGTGGAACAATGTGGCGTGAAAATGAAATATTACATTTTTTACACTATAATGTTGGTCTAGCCTTGAATTTATCATTTTCACAAGGGGTTAAAAGAGAAAAAAAAACACAAAATGTGTAGAGCAATTTCCCCCGAGTCCGAAAATACCCCACATGTGGACATAAAGCGCCATGTGGGCGCAGGGCAAGCCTCTGAATGGAAGGAGCGCCATTTGGATTTTGGAGGTTGGATTTGGCTAGAATGGATTATGAACGCCATGTCGCATTTACAGAGCCCTTGTGCTGCCAAGACAGTGGAAACCCCCCACAAGTGACCCCATTATGGAAACTACACCCCTCAAGGAATCTAACAAGGGGTGTAGTGAGCAAATGGACCCCTTGATGACGGGCACATTTGTGCCGTGAAAGTGAAAAAATGAAATTTTTCACTTTCACGTCACATTGTTCCACATTTGTGCCCGTCACCAGTGGGGTCCATATGCTCACTGCACCCCTTGTTAGATTCCTTAAGGGGTGTAGTTTCCAGAATGGGGTCACTTGTGGGGGGTTTCCAGTGTTTTGGCAGCACGAGGGCTCTGTAAATGCGACATGGCCCTTGAAATCCATTCCAGTGAAATTCAGCTTCCAAACGCTCCTTCTCTTTGGAGGCTCGTCCTGCGCCCGCTTGGCACTTTATGTCCACATGTGGGGTATTTCCGTACTCAGGAGAAACTGCGCTACACTTTTTGTGTCTTTTTTTTCCTTTTATCCCTTTGTGAAAATGAAAAATTGAAGGCTAGAACAACGTTTTAGTGTAAAAAATACTTTTGTCTTTTTTCACGCCACATTGTTCGGAAAATCTGTGAAGCACCTGTGGGGTCCAAATGCTCACCGCACCCCTTGTTACATTCCTTGAGGGGTGTAGTTTTCTAAATGGTGTCCCTTTAGGGGTGTTTTTTAGGTTTTGGCACCCCAGAGCCTCTGCCAACCTGAAGTGGTACAGTCAGAAATGACCAAATATAATGGAGCCATTGAAATTCACTAGGCGCTCCTTTGTATCTGAGGCTTGTGGTTGCGTCAAATAGCGCAATAGGGCCACATATGGGGTATTTCTATAAACTGCAGAAACGGGGCAATAATTATTGGGGTGCATTTCTCTGGTAATAGGGTCATAAATATGAAAAATATTGGATTACAATAAAATCTCTGCACAGAAAATAAAAATTTTCTAATTTCTTACACACTTAGCTTTTATTTCTGTGACTCCCCTAAAGGGTTAAAAAAACTTTCTGGATGTGCTTCTGCAGAGTTTGAGGGGTGCAGTTTCTGAAATGGGGTGCTTTGTGGGGCTTTCTAAGATACAGGCCCCTCAAATACACTTTAAACCTGAACAGGTCCCTAAAAATATCTGATTTTGAAATTTTACCGAAAATTTGGAAATTTGCTGCTAATGTTTTACGCTTTCTATTGTTTAAAAAAAATGAAAGATCGTTTAATAAATGCCGCCAACATAAAGTAGACATGTTGCTAATGCTATTTAATATATAATTTATGTGATATAACCATTTTCTGTATAAGCAGAAAAGTTTTAAAGTTGGAAAAATTGCATTTTTTCACAATTTTTCACGCTATTTTGTTTTTTTTCATAAAGATTTGTTATAAGTATCGACTCCAATTTACTAGAAATGTGAAGTACAATATGTCACGAGAAAACAATCTCAGAATCAGCCGGATAGGTAAAAGCATCCCGAAGTTATTAATGAATAAAGTGACACTGGTCATATTCATAAAATTTACTCCGGTCCTTAAGGCCATTTCAGGCCCTGTTCTTAAGGGGTTAAAAAAAGCAGAGGGGGGGGAGGGGTTCATGCCGCGGTCCTGCTCAGTCTAGTAACTTGAAAAGAAGCAAGTTATTGCGTTAACTGTGACTCACAGGATTAAAGGGTTATTCCCCCCCTAGAGCCCAATAAATAAAATGCTCCCAAACCTGGCTGCTCTTACTCACTAAGTCCCCCTGAGAATTTTGAGCCATCTCCCGTCTTTCTAGCTGCTTCCGTACCATAGTTACAAGTTTTTTAAAAAGCCGATCTATATCCAACATGGTGCCGGCCAGAAAACTACATCTCCCATCATGCATTGCTTATGCCTGATTGGTCCATGATGTAGCAGAGCTGATATCCACAAGATATAGCGGAGTTGAGTGAGTGCAATAGCGGAGTTGAATGAGTTGCATAGCGGAGTTGAGTGAGTGGCATAGCAGAGTTGGGTGAGTGGCATAGCGGAGTTGAATGAGTGAATGACTCCAATCTCTCATCATGCATTGCTTATGCCTGATTGGTCCATGATGTAGCAGAGCTGATATCCAGAAGATATAGCAGAGTTGAGTGAGTTGCATAGCAGAGTTGAGTGAGTTGCATAGCGGAGTTGAATGAGTTGCATAGCGGAGTTGAATGAGTGACATAGCGGAGTTGAATGAGTGACATAGCGGAGTTGAATGAGTGACATAGCGGAGTTGAATGAGTTGCATAGCGGAGTTGAATGAGTGGCATAGCGGCGTTGTAATAGCGAAGAGTTGTTATAGTGACATAGCAGTGGCATATATCTTCATTATATATCTTCATATAATAACCTTTTACTGTACTGACAAGAAGAACGGCAGATGTCTGTCCCATGTTCTGTCATGATATATCTTATGCATAAAGTGTTGTGTGGACCGGCCGGCCACGGTCCACACAACACTTTATGCATAAGATATATCATGAGCTCAGTGAAGGGGGGGGAGACGCAGGTAAGTGGTAGGGGTGCTGGCACCGGTTGGGGTGCGGGGGGTGCAGGCACTGGGTGAGGTTTCGGGGCAGGTGCGGGCACCAGGTGAGATGTGCCGCAGAAGGGGTGCGGGCACCGGGTGACATGCGCCGCGGGAGGGGGCGCGGATGCCGGGTAAGATGCAGGGGGGAGGGGGTTGCAGTTTGGTGTGCTGAGTGAAGGGGCTGGCAAAGGTGAGCCGCAAGTCGCACGGGGGTCCCGCGTTGAGTTGCCGTGGGCGGCGGGTAAGATGCGGGGCTACTGCGGACCCCGGCCGGCTGCCCGGTGAGATTCGGTGGGTGAGTGAGCTGAGTGAAGCCGCAAGTCGCGCGGGAAGGGGGGGGGCTCATGCAGAACTACAACTCTCAGCATGCACGGAGAGAAGGCTGAGCATGCTGAGAGCTCTAGTTCTGCAAGGGGTTGCTGCACTCACTACAGCCGGGTGAGCCGCAGGAGGGCTGAGCTCCGGGCGGGGGGGGGGGGGGGGGGGATTAGCAATGGAGGGTGGCACAGCCTGTTCTGAGGGGGGGGGGGCGCTCTGGGTGAGCTACAGGGGGATACAGGGTGAGCTCCGGGCAAGGGGGTGCACACAGTGGGGGGCTGCTGTCAGAGAAGGGATACAGTGAACAGCAGCAGCTGTCACTGTCTCTGTGTCCTCCCTCTCTTCAGTGTGCTGGGTTAGAAGCGCTTACCCGGCTCATTAAAGAGACTGAGGACACGTGATGCCGTCTCGGAGGGTGGGGGCCAGGAGCAGGGAGCGTGTCGGGTTGGACTAAGAGCTGATGATTCTATGCATTCTGTGGGGGTGAGTGCACCTAGATAACAGCAAAACTATGCAGAATCCATAATAACTTTATATTGGAAAGATAGAAAGCTACGGGTGAGCAACGTGATGCAAAAATAATTTTGGGGGGAATACCCCTTTAAGGTCACTACCCTTTCTGCTCAATCCTCTCCTACCTGTCTCCACCCTGGGTTGAGCCCTCCATAAATCGAATTTGAGCCCCTTTAACTCAACTCTCCAAACATTGAAATGGTCACCCCTGGTATGATTCTTGTGTTGTTTCGCCTTAAAGCGACTCTGTACCCACAATCTGCCCCCCTCCCCCCAAACCGCTTGTACCGTCCGATTCCTGCTTTCAATCCAAGATCTGTCCTGGGGTCTGCTTAGCAGGTGATGCAGTTATTGCTCTAATGGACCCAACTTGAGTGCTACCCTCAATAGTTTTAGAATATACAATGTTATTTTTGAAGTTCAGTCCATTTTTTCAACTTGTTAATTGTTTCTGTTTATTTCTTTTTCAGGTAATTTGTGCTTGGACTCCCTTCAAAATTCTGCTTGTTTCCAGCCCAGATCACAATAGCGTCATCGCAGCTGACGTCTTGGTGGACTCCTTAAATATGCGTAACACATCGCATATGTCAGTCATATGTGGCTACTCTAGTGTAGTGAACTGCGGAAGTTGAGCGGGAGGCACACGGGTGTTTCGCAGCCAATACTCCATTAATGCTCTCTGCTGCTCACAAACCCTGTCCGATGTAAGCTCTCTACTGGCTAGCAGCGGCTACAGTTAAAAGGGTGTGCACTTTTAGCAGTAGCTCTGGCAGCCTGGAGGAAGTTTTATAAAGACATGGTTTAATCCCAAGTTACAAAACGTGGGCTGGGCATGGTACATGTGTGAGTTTGCAAAGCACCAGAGGCGCTAACACGTCTGCTGCATTGCGTGCAGCACCTACAAGGTGATGTGCTTGAGTTGTTTTCCAACTTTCTAATTATTTCTGTTTGTCTCTTTCAGGTCATTCCTTCTTGGACTGAATTCAAAATTTTGCATCTTGCCAGAAGATTTTAGAAGACCACAACACCACAAGGAGGAGGGGTTCTCTGAGCTGTCTGTAAGGGTTGCAGAAATCCTGACAGAACCATGGCCAGCAATCTTGGGTGGGGGTAGCAAGTAGCCCATTTCTGGGTGCCACTAGGTCACCAACTCCACAACGTTGACCCAGTGTGCTGTCAGGGAGATGTAGCGTTTCTAGCCACAAGCTCTTGTCCGCGTTTTAGTGGTCAAGTTGAGCTAACTGGGTAACTCAGGGCCCACCTGATGTTACAGCACATGGAAAGGGACGGAATAGCGAGGTGCTGCGGCTGCCATTGGGTCACGGAAGACTTCAGTCTCCACTGCTTAAAGGGGTACTCCAGCGGGGGGCTATTTTGGGATCTGGCCAGGGAGGAGGTGGCTGAAAGAAAAGACGTCCACTCACCTCCCCGTATCCAGTGACGGTTTCTGGTTTCTGACGCGGGCTCGATACGTGACGTCTCAAGTCCGCTCAGCCAGTCAGTGACAGAAGCGGGATCCGTTTCAAATCCGCTCAGATCCCGCCTCTGTCACTGACTGGCTGAGCGGACTTAAGACGTCACGTCTCGAGCCGCGTCAGACACCAGGAAGCATCCGGGGACTGGAGGGCCGCGATGTGGGACCCGCCGCTGGTTCCGGGGACGTAAGTGGGCGTCTTTTCTTTCAGCCAACTCCTCCCTGGCCAAATACCAAAATAGTAAAGAGTACGCCTTTAATTTCATTGTTTTTCATCTTGCTAATTGTTCCTTTTTCTCTTTTTCAGGTCATTCATGGTTGGGAGGAAGGAGGATCAGAGTGAAATTCCTGCAGTCCAGACTCTTGGCTAGTGAGGAGACTAGACTGTGGGGGGATGAGCTGGGTGGTGGACAAGTGACTGGAAGCGTTATCGTCTATCCATTTACCTCCTGTTCCAGCCTGCCTTTTCACAGAAATCCTCTGTCCTTTGTGTATGCTGTGATGAGTTTGTAGGGTATGACCAGGAATATAGTGATCTGGCACTGTCCCTGATGGGAATGGATGGGGTCGCCAAATGTTACTAGCTGGATTTCGAGCCACATGCGTTGCTCATAGGGTGAAATTTTCCCACCACCAGACCTATGGGCCATCCAGCATATTTGCCACTTGACCTGGATTTGCCAGATCAAAAACCAAATGGCGACCAAATAATAGCGTCTTATATAGTATTTTCTGGAATAAAAGGGTGTCCTAAGACTTTTAAGCTACCCTGTAGTTATGGCTTTTGTAAGGCAAAGAAGGATAAATGAAAATGAGAAAACTACTGGCCCAGTCCTTAAAAGATTAACGCTTACAGAATCTTAAAGGGTTATTCCACAGCTTTTCATATGTTGCTGCCCATGGTCAGACTAACAATTCCCCCCGTTCTAAGCTGCAGCTTTCTGACTGAAGACACACAAATCCTTGTCTGAGCTTTTCTATCCTTTACCCCCTCACTTCAGAGAAAGCTGATGTAAACAAATCCCTATAGGCAACTTTGTAGTAAAGCAAATTGACCTCATATTAACCCTCCTAGCATTACAAAAAAAGCTACATGTTGCAGATAAAGCCTGCCAGGAATTATTTTTTTTACATCAGCCATCTTGGAAGGGAGGGGGGAGGAGGGGTAGACAGAAAGAAAAGCTCAGATTTTTGTGTTCTCAGCACAAAAAAAAACAGCTGAGAGCTGGGGGAAGAAGACTGAATAGTTAATAACAAGTATGGAATTAATTGTTAGTCTCACCATGGGCAACAGTATATGGAATACCCCTTTAAGAATTTAAAAAGTAAAAAAAAAAAAATCAGTGTAAAATAAACTCAAGGTAAAGGGTTTGTAGTAGTTACCGATAATGTAATTGGTACATTTTTGGAGGTTAAAAGGACACAAATAGACAAGATTTCCTTTTTTTCTATTCATATTTTTTTAGTTTTATTATTTACAATGAAAAAAAGTGCAGTACAGTGAGTCTGTTACAGCAAATGACGTACATAGGTGCATACAAAGGAATCAGAACAAGTTTTACAAGTTGGTAGACAAAAAGAAGCAGCCAAGTATGGCCTAAACAAAAAACATAACTAACAGTAACAAACCTGTCAACGAATGGGAGCGCGTAAAAGAAACAAGCCAATCTTAACAGCAAGCGAACGCCAACCCATGAGGTCAGCGCTCGCTTGCTCCTTGATCCCCTGCTATTACACGCGCCGACAGCAAGCGGATAAGTGGGAGGAGGGGCGTGGGGGGGCTGCCTGGGCGATCTTTAGATCATCCGGGCAGCCCATAGTGCTCGGAGCTGCAGCAGCAGATCGTTGCTATCTAGTCATTTGTCTTTCAACATGTTGAAAGACATCAATCAGGCGACATCATGCATGTCGGCTGATCGTTGCATTTTATTACACAAAGTGATTATCGTCCGTGATGGCCGATAATCTGCAGGGGGCCTTAAGTGCTGTTCCATATTGGCTGCAAAGTTGACTGAGCTCAGAAGTTCAGACTTTTAGGGGATAGAGGAGGATGTCTTTAACCATTTCCTAAAAGGAAGCTAGAATAGCCCACTGAAAAAATATGAAATATATCACCACCAGCACTTTTGCACCTTCCAACAGAGATCAGCAACACTGGGATATATCTGGCCAACCTAGACAGGGTAAAGTACCAGCAATAAAGCATCTTTCTAAAAGCCTCTAAATAGTTAGAAAAACACAATATCTGTTTGGGTAAAATGAACCATCGTTCCCAGTTGGATATTATACCACCTAGTTCTCTTTCCCATTGGGCTATGCAGGGCAATACGGTGTCTAGTCTAGTTTTGGAAAGGGATTTGTAGACTTCTGAGTTCCACTTGTTTGCTTTAAGTGGTTTGTGAAAAAACTATTCAAATGGCGTCTTTGGAGGGGGAGGAGTTCGTACATATTGGCAATTGACATATTGTCTGATACTATATATTTGCAAAATTCCCGATTGTGGAAAGAATATTGAGTACGTATAAGTACCGATAAGGGATGACAGTCACAATAAAAATCAGCTACAGCAGGGGTCCTCAACTGGCGGACCGCTGTCCGAACCCGGACCGCGGAGGCCAGCTGTCCGGACCCCGGCTGCAGCTTAGTATACCTGTATACTGAGCTGTCTGCACAGTAACTATGAACGCTCGTAACAAATGCTCATAGTTACCGTAGAGCAGCACTCACAGAGAGGGAGCCATTGGCTCCCTCCCTGTCAGTCACTCTTGTCGCCGCAGCGGTCACAAGAGGCCGCTCTCTGCCTCTGGTTTTGCCACTCGAGTGACGTCACTGGAGCTCCGACCCCAGGACAGGGGACAGCGGCCTCTTGTGACCGCTGCAGTGCAGCCACAAGAGTGAAGAGAAGAGGAGACGCTGGACCCAGGTTGAGTATAAGAGTTTGTTTTTTTATGTTATTTGCTATATGGGAGGGGGAGAGCGCACAGGGGGCTATATGCTATATGGGAGGGGGAGAGTGTACAGGGGGCCTATATACTACAGGGGGGAGAGTGCACAGGGGGGCTATATACTACTGGGGAAGTGCGCACAGGGGGGCTATATACTAGGGGAGAGCGCACAGGGGGGCTATATACTACTGGGGGAGAGCGCACAGGGGGGCTATATACTACTGGGGGAAGAGGGCACAGGGGGGCTATATACTACAGGGGGAAGAGGGCACAGGGGGGCTATATACTACAGGGGGAAGAGGGCACAGGGGGGCTATATACTACTGGGGGAGAGCGCACAGGGGGGGCTATATACTACAGGGGGGGCTATATACTCCTGGGGGAGAGCGCACAGGGGCTATATACTACAGGGGGGGCTATATACTACTGGGGGAGAGCGCACAGGGGGCTATATACTACAAGGGAGGCTATATACTACTGGGGGAGAGCGCACAGGGGGGCTATATACTACTGGGGGAGAGCGCACAGGGGGCTATATACTAGGGAAGAGCGCACAGGGGGGGCTATATACTACTGGGGGAGAGGGCACAGGGAGGGCTATATACTACAGGGGGAGAGCGCACAGGGGGGGCTATATACTACTAGGGGAAAGCACACAGGGGGACTATATACTACTGGGGGAGATCGCACAGGGGGCTATATACTACTGGGGGAGAGCACACAGGGGGGGCTATATACTACTGGGGGGGAAAGCACAGGCCGGCTATATACTACTAGGGAAGCGCACAGGGGCTATATACTACTGAGGAGAGCGCACTAGGGGGATATATACTACTGGAGGAGAGTGTACAGCTGGGGCTATATAGTACTGGGGGAGCAACAGGGGAGCTATATAGTACTGGGGGAGCAACAGGGGGGCTATTTACTACTGGGGGGAGCAACAGGGGGGCTATATACTACTGGGGGGAGCAACAGGGGAGCTATATACTACTGGGGGAGCAACAGGGGGGCTATATACTACTGGGGGAGCAACAGGGGGGCTATATACTACTGGGGGAGCAACAGGGGGGCTATATACTACTGGGGGAGCAACAGGGGGCTATATACTACTGGGGGAGCTATATACTACTGGGGGGAGCAACAGGGGGCTATATACTACTGGGGGCAGAGAGAAAAAATGCAATTTTTTTTACTAATAAGCATCAATTCTGTATGTAAATAGTTCAACAACGTTTGTGTTAAGTGTACAAACAAACACAAGACAGACAAAAGCTTAAATTCAGAGGTCCTACAGGGGGGGGGCTATATACTACTGGGGGAGAGCGCACAGGGGGACTATATACTACTGGGGGAGAGCGCACAGGGGGGCTATATACTACTGGGGGAGAGCACACAGGGGGGCTATATACTACTGAGGGGGAAAGCACAGGCCAGCTATATACTACTAGGGAAGCGCACGGGGGCTATATACTACTGAGGAGAGCGCACAAGGGGGCTATATACCACTGGGGGAGAGTGTACAGCTGGGGCTATATAGTACTGGGGGAGCAACAGGGGGGGCTATATACTACTGGGGGCAGAGAGAAAAAAAAATGCCTTTTTTTCACTAGTAAGCATCAATTCTGTATGTAAATAGTTCAACCACGTTTGTGTTAAGTGTATAAGTGTACGACAAACAAAGACAAGACAGACAAAAACACAAAAGCTTAAATTCAGAGGTCCTGCTGTATTTCTCAGACGGTTCCATGCACTTTCTACCTGTTCTCAGACATTGGCGTGTGACTGGCTCACCCAACACGTATAGGCACTGTCAGGACCAGTCACACCAAACACACAGAGACAGTGAGCCCTGAGCTCAGCCCCGCCCACTGTCCCTACCTAATTGCCGCAATCTGCCCTAAAATGGCAGTAGACAACTTGGCGGCGATCCCTGGCCTGGATACGTGAAACAATAGACAAGACAAAACGAACAAACACAATAAGAATGGTCAGCAATCCGGGTCACAACAGTCTGGCAGCAAAAGTACAAAATCAGGATCCAAAAGAGTAGTCAGAAAACAGGCAATATGGTCGGGGGCAGGCAGCAAGCAAGCGAGGTCAAAAGATACAAAGCTGAATTCAGGAGGAACACAGAAACAGAACCACAAGCAGGCAGAGACTAAGTCAATAACCAGCCAGGCACAGGCAGAAGCTGAAATCTTAAATAGGAGACCAGGAACCAAGTCCAGAAGATGATAGGAGGGACCAGCTGTCAATCACTGAGGCAAAGGCAGGTTAACCGTTACATGACCAGGGAAGCTTAGGGTGGTATTACACGAAGCGATTTTTTTCAATTAACGATTAACGATAAACGATCTCCAACGATCGCAATAGCGGTTGCCTAATAATCGTTCGTTTTACTACACGGAAAGATTATCGGTTATATTGGAGCAACAAAATTCAAGAACACTCCCCTTTCAATTTGCGAATGAACAGGGAACGGCTAACGACATCTTATTCAAACGAACGATGTGCGAACGATGTGTAAAAGACAAACGATAAAAATAGATTCAAAACCTATTAAACGACCAGCGACCAATCGTTCGTCGTTTAATCGTTGTCTACTATTACACTTAAAGATAATCGTTCAAATACGACCGATTGAACGATTATTCGAACGATAATCGCTTCGTGTAATACCACCCTTAGAAGCACAGACACGGGTGGGGCAGGGAAAACAATTAGCAGACCAGAAGAAATAAGACACAGTTCAGACAGGGCAAAAACAAGGCAAACAAAACACAGAATAAATGGAAGATTATGGCCAAAATCGCAGTCTTTGGCGCAGAGGTCGAATCTTCTCAGCAGAGGGTGGCACTGATGCCTTTTCAGGCGCGATCATGACAGGCACTTTCTGATTCTATGCACAATGGCTGGATCATTGGCAAATCAAGCACTTGTTGCCTCTCATGCTACCCCCAGTCCTCCTAGTCTGTAAGCTCTTGCGAGCAGGTCTCTCACTCCCGTTGTATCTTTATTTATTTTATTAACTATTTATTTATTATTAACTATTTATTTATTATTAACTATTTATTTATTATTAAATATTTATTTATTAACTATTTAATTCTATTATGTGTAAATGTAACCCCCGTATTGTGTGTGTGTGTGTAAAAAAAAGCGCTACAGAATCTGTTGGTGCTATATACATTAATATTATTATTAAATGCTCAGTTGATCAGCCCATTTTGTCCTGCTGAAAAATCATTGGCCGCTGGCTGTACATCTTCCCGTATAATAGGATATGCGCTCCATAGGAATCAATAGCGCCGTGGGTCATGTGTCGTACCCAAGGCTCTATTCATAACAATATGGAGATCACTTATTTGTCCCCTATCCTGTGGAAAGGGGACAAGTTTATTTTTTCTGGGCAACCTCTTTAATTCCCCAAAGGGGTTATCTAGCGGTAGAAAAACATGGCCACTTTCTTCCAGAGAGAACACAAATCTTGTCTCTGGTTCAGGTGTGGTTTGCAATTAAGCTCCATTCACAACAATGGAACTGTGTTGTAAAAAGTGATACTGTCTTTGGGAAAAAAAAGTGGCCACATTTTTGTAATGCTGGATTACCCCTTCAACTCCATATCTCATATGGATTCTATTTTCTAAGTTTATTTAAAATTTTAAATAAATTTCTCTATCTCTATGATATGCTGCTGTGGTTCCCTGGAGGTTCCCCTTAAAGGGGTAGTTCACAAAAAAAAAAAAAAAATCTTTAAGATGAACTGGTCCCAGGGAGTGCCAGAGATTTGAAATTTACTTGTATTAAAAAAAATCTCCAGTCTTCTAGTACTTATCAGCTGCTGTCTGTTCTGCAGGAAGTGATGTATTCTTTTTAGTCTGACCCAGTGCTCTCTGCTGCCACCTCTGTCCATGTCAGGAACTGTCTAGAGCACTATAAAATCCCCATAGAAAACCTCTCCTGCTCTCCAGACGAAAAAATATACTACTTCCTGGAGGACGTAAAGCAGCTGATAAGTACTGGAAGACTTGAAATTTTGTAATAGAAGAAAACTACAAATCCCTGCAACTTTCTGGAACCAGTTCATTTAAAAGAAAACATTTTTTTTGTGACCAACCCCTTTTAGGTCAGTTTATTTTATTACGGGTATTTTTAATACAGAAATCAGAATCATGTAAAAAAAAAAAACATATATATATATATTTTAATTCTGGTGTTTCACAGAGATTTTTTGTGTTGTGTTTTGTTTATGTGTGTATTTTTCACTGTTTTTCTTTTTTTGCAGCCAAATGCTACTTTAAAATCTCTAGCGCATTCTAGTGCTGTGGACTGATGTATAGTGTATTTTTCCGCAGTGCATTTAAGTTGATTTGTAGTTTCTTTCAAAATTCAGCATTCAGTTGGTTGGCATTTAGAAAAAAAAATAAAAGCATATGTGTATTGACTGGGCAGAAGACACAAAGACAGAGTGAAGCCCTGGCACTAAAACCCACCAATCTGTCTCTGCCTTCTGGGGAACCCGACTCCTTAATAGGCCAGCCCCAAACTAAAGACTGCAGACTACACTGGATACCGTGCACACAAGACAAGGACAGAACAAAAAAAACACAACATAAAAAGGGTCAGCACGCCGGGCTGGTAACTGTTGGACGTTGAAGTAAAAAGTCAGAAGGCTGGGGGGTTTTAAAGAAACTAAGCCAAGGATCAGATATACCAGAATCACAAAACCAGATACAGATTGCTAGCGTAGGCACTCAACAAGAAGGCTTTATAGCAGGCAGTGAGTGTATGGTGGGAGAACATACTTATGGGAGCTGAAATACTGGCTCCAGGTCCTGATTGGGGCAGGGACTCCAGCCCCCTGCAAACCCCAGAGCTGAATGGCAGTGGCACCTGCCATTCAGCATCACTAATGTAAAAGATACAGCTGAGCATTCATGAAGAAGAGGGAGGAGAAAGTGGTGAGGTGTGCCAGACAGCAGCACAAACGCTGAGCCACAACTCCTCTTTGACTCTTCATTACAGTAGGAGATGCAAGATGGTGCATAATCCATTGCACAGACAACTTACCAAAAGGCAACATGTTCACAAGGGGACTGCCAGCTGCAGCACAATGCCAGCACCTCAGGTAAGGCACGGATGCTGACAGTTTCCCTTTCAATCTTCGCGCTACTGCTGTTTTTTGAGCCAAAGCCAGAAGTGGATCTGGCAGGCAGTGGGTTTGAAGAAGTGTTAGGTCCTCCATTTACAGTATATTACTCTTTCCTTTAGAAAATCATAACATGCCGTGTATAAAACCATCCTGTAAACCAAAGAGTGTTTCTAAGTGTTAGAAAGTATTATCTGAACTATGTCTACAGTAGATTCCTAGAAAAAAATCTCTTTAACCCCTTAATGAAGCATGACGGGTATACCCGTCATGGGGCCATTAAGGGGGATCAGAGAGGGCTCCCGGCCTGAGCCCTCTCTGCAGCCCGCGGTCCCCGGTTGCTATGTGCAGCCAGGGACCGCGGGTATTAGCCACTGCGGCCGATAGTCGCGGCCGGCTAATTAACTATTCAAATGCAGCTGTCAAAGTTGACCTGCACAGGCGCCGTACTCCAAAGCACCATCACATATGCGAAGTAGCAAGACTGGAATAGTGCAAACGGGAAAGTCAGCATGTGCACACAGGAGGCGGAGCCAACAAATTTTAATCATAGAGAAGAGGAAGGAGAAAGCAGTGGTGAGGCGTGACAGTAGAGATGAGCGAACCTGCCGAGGTTCGGGTTCGTATGAACCTGAACTCCCGGCGTCTGATTCCCGCTGTCTGCCCGCTCCGTAGAGAGAATGGATACAGCCGGAGGACCGCCTGGAAAACTGAGATACAGCCATAGCCATAGGCTGTATCCACGTTTTCCAGGCGGTCCTCCGGCTATATCCACCCTCTTATAGGAGGCTCCAAACAGCGGGAATCAGACGCAGAGAGTTCAGGTTCATACGAACCCGAACCTCGGCAGGTTCGCTCATCTCTATGTGACAGAGTGCTGCAGGAACACTGAGCCACAACTCCTCTTTGACTCTTCTTTACAGTAGGAAAGTCAGGATTTCACAGAATCCCCTCCACGGACGCATCACACAAAGGAAATGTCACTTATAGTCGTCAGGTTGAGTCCATGTGCAGCCAGATTCCCTTTAAACCATTTCAGAGCTCCCGGCATCATCATGAATAATGATGCTGGGAACTCCGAATTCCATTCTGTAGAACATTGTCCGTATTTACAGAACGTGCTTGGAACGTGTCAATGCCCTTTAGGGTAAATTCTCAAGGTAGAGATAAGTTGCAGAAAATTTCCACAGCAATTTTGCTAACAATCCACAGGAAAATCTGCAAGGAAACTCCACACAAAATTGTGCAGATTTTCTGCTAAGAAATAAATCCTGATTTACCACATTTAGGTTGGGCATTCACATTATGCAAAATGAGAAGCAAAAATATAATTACTACATGTAAATGGGAATTGGCAATTAGAATCTTTTTAGATTTTTTTTACTTTCTAGAGCAGTGATTTTCAACCTTTTTTGAGCCGCGGCACACTTTTTATACTTAAAAAATCCCGGGGCACACCACCAACCAAAATGGCACAAAATGACACTAAAACAGTACATATTATACATATAGTTAATAATATAGATTCTAAATGTATTTATACTCAGTGTGAAACCTGGGCCTGTTTTCTTTTCCCCCCTGTGCTTCTCTCCTGTACTTCTCTCCACCATACTTCTCCCCCCTACTTCTCTCCTGTGCTTCTGTCCACCATACTTCTCTCCCCCCTGCTTCTCTCCATCATACTTCTCCCCCTGCTTCTCTCCTGTGCTTCTATCCACCATACTTCTCGCCTGTGCTTCTATCCACCATACTTCTCCCCCCTACTTCTCGCCTGTGCTTCTGTCCACCATACTTCTCTCCACCATACTTCTCCCCCTCGCTTCTCTCCCCTGTGCTTCTGTCCTGTGTTTCTCTCCACCATACTGCTCTCCCCCATGCTTCTCTCCTGTGCTTCTCTCCACCATACTGCTCTCCCCCATGCTTCTCTCCTGTGCTTCTCTCCACCATACTGCTCTCCCCCATGCTTCTCTCCTTTGCTTCTCTCCACCATACTTCTCTCCCCCCTGCTTCTCTCCACCAAACTTCTCTCCCCCCTGCTTCTCTCCGCTGTTTCTCTCCCCCATCCCCATGTTTCTCTGCCCCTGCTTCTCTCCCCTGTTTCTCCCCCATCCCCAGGTTTCTCTCCCCCATTGTTTTCTCCTGTTTCACAGGGGCACCATAGTTTGGGGAACTTTCCCCGCGGCACACCCGACCATGTGTCGCGGCACACTGGTTGAAAATCACTGTTCTAGAGAATATGTGCTTCATGTTCCTCTTCATTCAGGACGCATTACTTATGGAAGCTTATGTTACTACAAAAGGAAAGGAGACATAGGCTCACTCAGGGGGAGCAGGTGGCTCTAATGACCTTTGCCCCACTGTCTTCCAGACAAAAGTTGACACAAGGTCACATGCCAAAAGCTTTTTGTTCATGATCAAGTTATTTCTTACCAACCCCCATCTCATCGAGTTCCCACCGCTTTCAGGAAAACCTCTATTATCAAAGTCAAGCGGATTGTAGCATTCAACCCATTTTTTTTTTCTCTTTTGTCAAACAGGATTCTAGTAACTAGTGTTTCTTATAATAACTTGACTATTGAAGTCTCTTGAAGATTGGGACAAAATATCCATAGTGCAACTTCCTTTTACACGTGACCTCCGTTGGCTTTGACAAGCAATGTTTATTGTTGTTTCAGTGCAAACTACCAATGTATTCCACTATCCAAGCAGTATTTATTAAAAATTTCCTACTGTTCAGTGTACACAACTCTTTTGCAGACCTGTGTATTTCTATGGTCAAATGTTGCTCTGGCTTTTTATCAAAAGTTTAAAGCAGACAGTCAGTAGCTGAACAGGGAGAAGATAAGCGCATGACTAATAGGGCTTCCCATCAGGATTCTGGGCATTACTTAAAGGCTGAAATACCCATGGCTAGCAAAAACCCATGGCTAGCCAGTCCGTCTCCACTTATTCACTGCATCTATTTCTGCTGGCATATGTCTAATCACTCTGCAAGCATAGCCTGTGACCTACACGAGTAAAGCCCTTATTACACAGGGTGATTCAGAGGAGCAAGCGAACGCCGACCTGTCAGGTCAGCGCTCACTTGTTCTTCGTTCCCCGCTCGCTGACGGCACTATTACATGCACAGACACCGAATGAGTAAGATCGGGCGGGGGCTCAGGGAGCTCCGATTACGGCAGCAGATTGTTGCAAGGCTGATCGTGTTTGTGTTTCAGCCTGTTGAAAGACACGAATCAGTAGACATTATGCATGTTGTCATTGTCTTCTATTGCACAAAGTGAATATTGGCTGTAAAGGTCGATAATCGCTCAGTGTAATAGGGCCCTAAGTTATGGGGCATAGAGCCCATGGCTATTTGTTCAGCCACAGCTTTCTGCTATATGTGTGGTGTCTTACCACGGGTGTTTCTTGTCTTTACACCCCTCACAAAAGTCTGTACTTCAAAGTAACAGTGGTAATGAAGTAGTAACTAAGTTTTGCCATTAGATGTCGCTAGTAAGTATATTGTGTGCCTAAGTATTGTGCACCAATGGGATCTCTTTCTCTTTTCTGCCTATCTCTAGCCTTCTCTTTCTCTTGCACTCTCTTCTCACCCACTGACAGCACACGTTACAGATGCTGTAGGAGGAAGTCACATGGGGAGAGAAAGTGTAGCCACAACTTAGTGAGTCTTACTCTGGCTTTGGTAGAGGAACAACGCAAGCCAGAACGGTCCCTGCACTAGCCAAGTAGGCTTATGCCAGGTCCCCTGTGGAGTGTTTTGGGTTGGTCTCTGTAGAGGACGGACGCACATGGGACAAAAAAACAGAAGGTGCAACAACAACCCACAGGTGCAAGGGCTTACCGTATATACTGCTCCCAGCGTACACACGGTATACACCTGCTCTGTAGATATTAAAAAGTGAGGATCTTAGTAAACTATTTGATCAGAGTGTACCATGTCACCAACGTTAAGGTGTTCTCAGAGACATAGTCCCTACTCTAGCATTTTCACACTAGCAATGGCCTCTCCTGGGCTGAATAAGCCTACAACCGGGCAGATAGGAGCCAAATGGTCTCTTTTTATAGCACCCTTGGGACATGGGTGGAGTGCAAGCCAATAGGAGGTAGCCACACCCACCCCCTACATTCCATAGAAAAAAAAGGAAAAATTGGCAGCACAGGTGCAAGGGCTTACCATATATACTCCTCCCAGTGTACACACGATAAACACCTGGGACACCTTAGCACAACCCACACCGAGAACCAGTCTAAAAGTGCAGGACACTATCCTGAATAAAGAGTAACTGATCCGGATAGAGCAAAGTTGCTAGAAGCCTACGCACTCTATTTCGCAGCACGGGTGTCATCAGAGAACTTTGACCACTCATCCCAGGTAACAAGGTCTGGAGCTTGTGTCACTCTGTAGGACGGGTCGCCTGACACTGGTGGGCAATAGGTGTTGCAAAGACCAAAGAGTCAAAACAAGGACACAAGTATTCTCTCTACTCTCAAAGTATTCTACTTATTCTCCTTCTAAAGTTCCGACAGAGCACAGTACTTCATTGGGTTGGGACTCTCACAACATCCTTCTCTCTGCTTCTCTGAACCTCTTCTACTTCTCGGCATGCAACTCAGTCAGCACAGCTGTACTTCTCCTTAAGCTCTCAGCACAGGTCGTGTCACTAAAGATTTAAGTATATTATCAAGATATATATATAGTATATTATCAAGCCAAGATCCTATGGTATATTACCGTATTAAGCCTTCCTGCAGTAAAGAAGTTTATTTATTTTAACTAGAGTGGTTATTCGTTAAGCACCTACACCAGGGGCTGGCTGGCAAATTTTAGCCTGGGGGGCAAGCACACAGCAGTGGCCCATGAGAAGCCGGCTAGCGGCCCATCTTTCAAGGACCACTCTGGCCCTCACTTATTATTACGCTCCCCACACCAGTGCAGGGAAGGTAGATGCCACCCACTCCAATACTTCCTCCAGCGGCACTGTTCTGACACTTCGGATAACACATTCGGCCCTTCCAGTCATTTGTAAACAGGGAATTCCTACTGCTCGCTGTGAAGGGGTCAGAGATCTCTTTCCTGTATAAGTCTATGGGAGGACTCAGCGCTGACACGAAACCATCCCATAGACTTACATTGAGAAAGTGACTTCTGGCCCCTTCACACATGGCAGTAGGAATTCCCTGGTCACAAATGACTGGAGGGGCTGCAGACGTTATCCAAACTGTTGGAACATCGCCGCTGGCAGAAGTACAGGTCCGGGGTGCCATCTACCGTCCCTGCACTGATGTGAGGAGGGTAATAAGGGCTGGAGTGCTCCTTAAAGGGAACCAAGGGAATAAAGGGCTACCAGGTACTGAGTATAAGATGGTGGGAAAGCAGGGTGACCTCCATCATACTGAGTATAAGATGGTGGGGAAGCTGGGTGACCACATCATACTGAGTATAAGATGGGTAGAAAGCTGGGCGACCTCCATCTTACTGAGTATAAGACACTGGAAAAGCTGGGTGACCCCCATAATACTGAGTATAAGATGCTGGGAAAGCTGGGTGACCTCCGTCATACTGAGTATAAGATGGTGGGAAAGCTGGGTGACCACATTATACTGAGTATAAGATGCTAGTAAAGCTGGGTCACCCCCATCATACTGAGTATAAGATGGTGGTAAAGCTGGGTGACCACATCATACTGAGTATAAGATGGTGGTAAAGCTGGGTGACCACATCATACTGAGTATAAGATGGTGGGAAAGCTGGGTGACCTCCATCATACTGAGTATAAGATGCTGGTAAAGCTGGGTTACCTCCATCATACTGAGTATAAGATGCTGAGAAATCTGGGTGACAATATTATACTGAGTATAAGATGCTAGTAAAGCTGGGTGACCACATCATTCTGAGTATAAGATGCTGGGAAAGCTGGGTGACCTCCATCATACTAAATACAATATGCTAGGAAAGCTGGGTGACCTCCATCATACTAAATACAATATGCTAGGAAAGCTGGGTGACCTCCATTATACTAACTACAAGATGGTGGAAAAGCTGGGTGACCTCTATCATACTGAGTATAGGATGGGTAGAAAGCTGGGTGACCTCCATCATACTGAGTATAGGATGGGTAGAAAGCTGGGTGACCACATCATACTGACTACAATACAATATGCTGGGTAACTAGGGTTTCTGTATTTTCACTATAGTTTTTATCACTTTTGCTGGAAGTCTAAAATTATATTATCACTGGAGTTCTCCTTTAAATGGGCAATGTCACCAGAAAAAAATGTTTTGTATGTCATAAAAACATATAAAACATTTTTATTGGTCAGAGTGTGAATGTTCAGACAGCAACCAATCAGAACAAACTGGGAGAGGTCCATGCTCTGTATTTTCCCTCAGCTATGTGTCACATGACTGTGACGGTCACATAATGGAAGTCTTTGGGGACATGTTGCTATGGGTGTATATTGTACTGTATGGGTGTATATTGTACTGTATAGTTCTGTATGGCTGTATATGGCTCTGTATGGGTGTGTATTGTACTGTATGGTTCTGTATGGGTGTATATTGTACTGTATGGCTCTGTATGGGTGTATATGGTACTGTATGGCTCTGTATGGGTGTATATTGTACTGTATGGGTCTGTATGGATGTATATTGTACTGTATGGGTGTATATTGTACTGTATGGTTCTGTATGAGTGTGTATTGTACTGTATGGCTCTGTATGGGTGTATATAGTACTGTATGGTTCTGTATGGGTGTATATTGTACTGTATGGGTCTGTATGGGTGTATATTGTACTGTATGGGTCTGTATGGATGTATATTGTACTGTATGGGTGTATATTGCACTGTATGGTTCTGTATGAGTGTATATTGTACTGTATGGTTCTGTATGGGTGTATATTGTACTGTAAGGTTCTGTATGGGTGTATATTGTACTGTATGGTTCTGTATGGGTGTATATTGTACTGTAAGGTTCTGTATGGGTGTATATTGTACTGTATGGTTCTGTATGGGCGTATATTGTACTGTATGGTTCTGTATGGGTGTATATTGTTCTGTATGGGTGTATATTGCTGTGTATGGGTGTATATTGTACTGTATAGTTCTGTATGGGTGTATATGGTTCTGTATGGGTGTATATTGCTCTGTATGGGTGTGTATTGTACTGTATGGTTCTGTATGGGTGTATATTGCTCTGTATGGTTCTGTATGGGTGTATATTGTACTGTATGGTTCTGTATGGGTGTATATTATTCTGTATGGGTGTATATTGCTGTGTATGGGTGTATATTGTACTGTATAGTTCTGTATGGGTGTATATGGTTCTGTATGGGTGTATATTGCTCTGTATGGGTGTATATTGTACTGTATAGTTCTGTATGGCTGTATATGGCTCTGTATGGGTGTGTATTGTTCTGTATGGTTCTGTATGAGTGTGTATTGTACTGTATGGTTCTGTATGGGTGTATATTGTACTGTATGGGTCTGTATGGGTGTATATTGTACTGTATGGGTGTATATTGTTCTGTATGAGTGCGTATTGTTCTGTATGGGTGTATATTGTACTGTATGGTTCTGTATGGGTGTATATTGTGCTGTATGGTTCTGTATGGGTGTATATTGTACTGTATGGTTCTGTATGGGTGTATATTGTACTGTATGGGTGTATATTGTACTGTATGGTTCTGTATGAGTGTGTATTGTACTGTATGGTTCTGTATGGGTGTGTATTGTACTGTATGGGTGTATATTGTACTGTATGGTTCTGTATGGGTGTATATTGTACTGTATGGGTGTATATTGTACTGTATGGTTCTGTATGGGTGTATATGGTACTGTATGGTTCTGTATATTGTACTGTATGGTTCTGTATGGGTGTATATTGTACTGTATGGTTCTGTATGGATGTATATTGTACTGTATGGCTCTGTATGGGTGTATATAGTACTGTATGGGTGTATATTGTACTGTATGGCTCTGTATGGGTGTATATTGCTCTGTATGGGCGTATATTGTACTGTATGGGCGTATATTGTACTGTATGGGCGTATATTGTACTGTATGGTTGTATATTGTACTGTATGGTTCTGTATGGGTGTATATTGTACTGTATGGGTGTATATTGTACTGTATGGTTCTGTATGGGTGTATATGGTACTGTATGGTTCTGTATATTGTACTGTATGGTTCTGTATGGGTGTATATTGTACTGTATGGTTCTGTATGGATGTATATTGTACTGTATGGCTCTGTATGGGTGTATATAGTACTGTATGGGTGTATATTGTACTGTATGGCTCTGTATGGGTGTATATTGCTCTGTATGGGCGTATATTGTACTGTATGGGCGTATATTGTACTGTATGGTTGTATATTGTACTGTATGGTTCTGTATGGTTGTATATTGTACTGTATGGTTTTGTATGGGTGTATATTGTTCGGTATGGTTCTGTATGGGTGTATATTGTACTGTATGGTTCTGTATGGGTGTATATTGTACTGTATGGGTGTATATTGTACTGTATGGGTGTATATTGCTCTGTATGGTTCTGTATGGGTGTATATTGCTCTGTATGGTTCTGTATGGGTGTATATTGCTCTGTATGGTGCTGTATGGTTCTGTATGGGTGTATATTGTACTGTATGGGTGTATATTGTACTGTATGGGTGTATATGGTACTGTACGGTTCTGTATGGGTGTATATTGTACTGTATGGTTCTGTATGAGTGTATATTGTACTGTATGGGTGTATATTGAACTGTATGGTTCTGTATGGATGTGTATTGTACTGTATGGGTGTATATTGCACTGTATGGTTCTGTATTGGTGTATATTGTACTGTATGTATGTGTATTGTACTGTATGGGTGCGTATCGTTCTGTATGGAGCAGTTTTGCAGCATCTGTTTTTTTGTTTCTTTCCCCCTTCATTTTTCTCCTTCAATGATCAGGAGCAAAAAAACAACAAGAAAGAAACAACACAAGTGTGTGTGTGTGTGTGTGTGCGCACGTGTGGATATTACTTACATAGGCCAGGTTCACTCTATGTAAAGACAACAGCTGTATTTTATAACAATGGCCATAGTGCAAAAAAAATGCACAGTGTGAACCTGGCCATACATTGCAAATATATACATGTTACAGACACATGTGCAGTACAACTGGATGTCTTCTAGTACAGTTAGGAATCCTAATGCTATGGGGAACAGCCTGAAGTGTGTGGGGGTACAGCAGCCAGAATGGGGGAGAACCCAGCAGTCGGGGGGGGGGTGCACACTGCAGCCTTAGGAGGTACATATCAGCTACAGGTAGAGAGGGGCAATGCAGCCTGTGGCAGAGGGTGCAGCTATAGGGGGAACAGGGCAGCAGCTACAGGGGGTTGGGAGGACAAATGCTAATGTGTTTGCCTCAGCCCAGCAGACAGCCCCATCCTCTCTGTCCTGACCTCCCTCCTATCTACAGCCCAAGGTACCTGACATTTCCAGCAGCTGAGCCCAGAGCAGGAAGGAGGGGGGATGGGCAGGAAGCAGGTGTAGCTGGAGGTGAGAGCCTTCCTTCTCACCACACTGTGTTATACAGGGAGATCGGCAATCTGCACATTAGTTGTATGTGCAGACTGCTAATCTCCGCTCTGGACCTGCTGGGGGCAGCTGGAGAACTAAGGCACCTATGTTATACTCACAGCCGACAGTCTGTGAGTGTAACTGAATTAGTATAATAAGCTGTGCTGTGCTGTGCTGTGCTGTGCTGCACTGTCGCCCCGCTGTCCTCTCCCCCTTCAGGAAGTCCTGGGCCAGGAGAAACATGGGACCAGGAGGCGGGGCTTAACGGGGGAGGGGTTGGGGGAAGCAGCTTCAGCCCCAGCCCGGCAGCATCTTTATGTGGCAGAGAGGAGAGCGCTGGGGCGGTAAGCAGCCTCAGTGCGGCCCTCTAATGTACTGGGGAAGACCGGCCCGGGGGGCAGATGCCACCCTGCCCCCCGCCCCAGCCCGCCCCTGACCTACACAGCCATTGCATCTTCCTTGGGTCATATCCCCTTTCTGTGGGTGGCGGTACCAATAGTCGGGGTTTGTCAGAACTCCACTTCGGACCACTGTGATAAGTATCCAAGAGACCCGCAGTCAGCCTGGCAGGTCACTGCCCACAGGGAAAAGGGTATAGCCAGCCTATCTAAAATAAAAGCAGGGGTGCTACCATACCTGTGTGCCCAACTGGCACTGGCGTCACAACAACCTAACATCTGGCTGAGTTATATTCCGACCAACCACCACAGAGGTGGCAACGGAGTTGGCCATTTCTAAATGCTCCTGTATGTGTCAAGTATATGGTCATGTAAAGCGTGCCGGTGCCGGAGTTGCACGTCACGTACTGACTGTTGTGAGATAATATGATTACTCTGCTACTGAACCATCCCTGGAAGAAGCAATTACTAAGCTAATCGAATTAGACTTTGCTTTTCTTGTTTGCAGCCATATTGGTGACTTTCCTCTGTTGTATCACATTACTGGAGTATCTATTATTATGCATGTTGGCACTATAGGGCACTCGTATCGCAAAATATAAACCTACTAGTATTTACATATATACATAATGTTGCTTATACCAAGATATTAGTTTCAAGTATGGTGTACATTCTAGTTATTTACTCAGCGGTATCCATATTATTATTATTATTTATTTATTTTTAGAGCGCCCTTAATTCCAGAGCGCTATACAATAGATAGGTAATGAGCAGAAACAACACAAGATCAAAACACATTACATGAAGGCAAATGACAGACTGGTACATGGGGGAGAGGACCCTGCCCGCGAGGGCTCACAATCTATAAGGTAATGGGAGAGAAACAGGAGGTAAAGTGCAGCCAGTCAGTGTGATGCAGAGTTATTGTAGGTTGTAGCCTTGTTTGAAGAGATGGGTTTTCAGGTTACATTTGAAGGACTTGATGGTGGGTGAGAGCTGGATGTGTCGGGGTAGTGAGTTCCAGAGTATGGGGGAGGCTCGGGCAAAGTCTTGGAGGTGGTTGTGTGAGGTACGAACAAGGGGGGAGGGCAGAAGGAGGTCACTGGAGGATCGAAGGTTGCATGAGGGACGGTAGCGGAATTTTAGGTCGGAGATGTATGGAGGGGACAGGTTGTGGATTGCCTTGTACGTCATGGTCAACAGTTTAAAGTGAATACGTTGGGCAATGGGAAGCCAGTGGAGGGATTGGCAGAGTCGAGAGGCAGAGGCAAAACGAAGGGAAAGGTTGATTAGTCGGGCAGCAGAGTTTAGGATAGACTGGAGGGGATCAAGGGAGTTAGCTGGAAGGCCAGAGAGGAGGATGTTACAGTAGTCCAAGCGGGAAATAATGAGAGCATGTACCAGCAGTTTGGTGGAGTCAGGGGTGAGAAAAGAGCGGAATTCGGGAAATGTTTTTGAGGTGAAGGTGGCAGAAGGTGGCCAGGGCTTGAATTTGGGGTTTAAAGGACAGGGCAAAGTCAAAGGTGACCCCGAGGCAGCGGACTTGAGGAACAAGGGACAGAGTGCAGCCATTGATAGTGATTGACAGATTACAGTGTGTCATCAGCGTAGAGGTGGTACCTGAAGCCGTGGGACTCTATGATATGTGACCCTATATACTGCTTGGGCACTCTATTAGTGACCATATACTGTTTGGACTAGTTAAAGGGTACCATGTGGTATATGTATAACCCCTGAGATACCATAAAAGTGGGACCCCCCTGGCAAGAGACCCTATTTTGTTAACCACGCCCCTCAAGGAATTTATTTAAAGGTATAGTGAGCATTGTGACCCACAGGTGTTTTCCAGAGCTTAATGCGCATCAGATGATGCACCTCGCTTGTGTCGCACCCCATAAATATAGGTCTATTTTGAGATATCATTGATATCTGGTTTAGCGAAACCTATCCATTTACTATGTATAGAACCTATCACCCCTTCCCTGTATCCATCCCCTCCTTGGTTGAACTTGATGGACATGTGTTTTTTTTCAACCGTATTAACTATGTAACTACTTTATATTATTATAAATTTAATGACAAATTGAGGTATTTTTTGCAAACTTTTGCATGTACAAAGCAACAAAGGGTCCTAGGCAACGTCACGCTCCATGTGGAGGAAAGCTTCAGTGGAAAAAGATGAAGATACTGTAGTCTAAGTTACTCCGATGTCCGATATCTACCTTTACTCTAGTAGAGATCAAAGCTAGTTGAGTTTTATTTTGTCTCCTGTGTGCCCCTTCTTGCAAGATGCATAATAGTAGGAAGTCTCCAACTTTGTGCTTAAATGGCATAAGCCATGATATTTGCAAGAAACCCCTGCTGATAACACTTCCTTTTACATTTTGACAGACAAAAAGGGTCTGAAACAGATGTGGACCCCATGTAGATGCTTTGACAAAATGATGCTCACCGACAGGAAAAGGATACTGATATTTCCTGGATAACCATTCATTGCACTATAGGTCACACAGCCAAAAAACGTCCGACTTTGGCTGGAAGAGCATGACCAAGTACTACCCTGGCCATCTAATTTCACAGACTTGAACCCAATTGAGCATCTGTGGGACCACCTTGACCATCATGTTCACTCTATGGATTCTCCCCCATGCACCCCCCTACCAGCTGCGGCATGTACTACAGTCATCATATATCTAGTCACTCTCTATGGACTTTATGGTTTTATCAATACTTTAATTTTCAAGTACCTTATTCGTCATCCCAGTTGTTCTCCTTTAATAAAAAGTGTTGGATGGCTTTATTCCATTAAATGGGCCCAATCATCAGTTAAAGGGTAATCTCATTATAAACAAAGAGAAAATGGTGGTCAGCTCACCTCGTGTGGGGGTTCGTTTGGATCCTGATGCGTTGAGAGAGGGTGCATGGGTCCGGCTTCGGCTAGCAGCCAATTCGTAGGGAAAGTAACAAAGGTGATGGTCCCAGCACTCCGTTTAAAAATAAGCAAAATCTTTATTTCATATCAAAAAATAGGATAAAAAGCCGCTCATGAGAGGTATGGAACAGAGGACCTACGCGTTTCGCGCGCATGCGCGCGAAACGTGTAGGTCCTCTGTTCCATACCTCTCATGAGCGGCTTTTTATCCTATTTTTTGATATGAAATAAAGATTTTGCTTATTTTTAAACGGAGTGCTGGGACCATCACCTCTGTAATCTCATTATGGGAAGTTGTGGATAGGGGATAATTCCAAGGACAACTGTCCTCTTTGAATGACTATAGATAGTTTATCACTAGAGACGAGCGCAACTCAAGCATGCTCGGGTGCATCTGATCATACGGCATTTGATTACCAGTGGCTGCTGGAAAACATGGATACAGCCATAAGCTGAATTCATATTTTCAAGGACTCCCTAGGGCTACATTCAACTTCAGCAGCTACTGGTAATCATATGGGACCCATGCATGCTTGGGTTGCGCTCATCTCTAATTGACACCCAAAGTTACTTCGCTTCATATTCTCACCCAGTCCTTAGATTCCTAGCACTTTTTTTCCTCCTCCTCCTTTACCCTCCCATTAGTTTCCCATAAAAATATGTTCCATAGCTGGTGCATTTCTTTCATATATAAGAGTATATAAACAAAATAAGCATATAAAGTAAAAGACAGGCTGCATGTCAGGACAGGGAAGGTAGGGACAAGACACGACATTGAGCCCTAAAGCTGAGCTCACCCACTGTTTCTACCTACTTGCCTCAAACGGCCCTAGGTAGCCGCGGACAACCACGAAGGCGGTCCCTGCTTTAGAATAAGTGTTACACAGTACAAGACAGACGAACAAGCACAAAGGGAAAGTCGACAAGCCAAAGTCCAAAACCAAACGGGCAACACAGTACAGAATCAGCAATCGGATAGTCAGAGGTCAGATAACAAGTCAAGCAAGCAGAGGGATTAGGAATGGGGATCGCAGGAATAGACAGGGGGAGCTGGGATCAGGGTGTGAACCTTAATAGCCAGCGCTGAGAGACTGGCTCAGCTTTGTTTCATGAGGATCAAGAGCCTGGTCCGGATCCCCATTGGACCGGTGCTCTGATCCTCCAGGTACCGGACAGGCAGAGGAACAAGTCAGTCAAAAGACTTGCTCAGCTGCAGTAATCAAGTCTTGCAGAGCTCTGAGTAAGGCTGCATTCCCACGTTCCGACGTGGAATGCATGTACCGGAGTCCCCCCGCTACAATGAATCAGCTGCGCGGTGCTGTTACTACAGCGCGGCGCTTATGAATACAGTCTCCCCCGCTCCCAGCATCTAATTACAGATGCTGTCCGGGCACAGGGGGACTCCGGTACATGCATTCCACGTCCGTGATCCGTCAGGATCACGGAACGTGGGAATGCAGCCTAACTCCTGCATTGCCTGATGCTGAGAAGCAATCGGGTGTGTCACACAAAAGCAAAAACCAGGCCCAGTTCACACCAGGCTACTGCACATTCCTGACACTGCATGGCGAAAACATTGCTGTCATAAATAAACACACAAAAAAAATAATCTTTTATTTAAAAAAGTCATAGTAATTGACATCTTTTAGTCACACATTTTACATGTTTTCATCAGAGATTTATTAACACTAGAAAATGAAGAGGGTGCACCCTAATTTTAGACAAAGTGTTAAAAATAGACTCAAAAAGTTTTAATTACAGTAAAGTTCAGAGAGGCGACAAGTTAACCAAAGGACCATACTGCACTTTATACCAATGAAATCGAACCCACTTAGATGCAAGGATTTTATAATAGAAAGTATTGTCAGTCTCAGGAGATAGCATATGCTTCTTCTACAAGAATCCCTGTCTATTGCTTCTTATATTCTAGAGAATATAATCCAATGTATACAATCAATGTCACTCGTTCTCTGTGTGATATGTGATCCACCATTTGTATCCATTCATTTGTAGGAATCCTCTGCCGCATCCGCTAATATCTATTAGGTAGTATTTTCCAGATCTGGAAAGGGTAGATCTTTGGAGTATTACCTGACATATGTAAATTCTTCTTTGATGGAATGTCGGTATGTGTTTCTTAAAGGGGTAGTATCACAAAGAAAACCAGGTCTACGCTGATGTGTTAGGTTAAATTAAACATATTTAAAACATACAAGCATGTGTTAAAGTGTATCATTTGAGAGATATACTCTGATCCCCCATGTGCCGCTTTGTTTGATAACTTGTTGCCCTTGGTTATGAGCCACCTTTGGGAATCCACTAGCTTGGGTCACACATGCTCAGTTCAATCACAGTCACATGACCCATTAGTATTGGCAGTTGGCAGTAAGGGCCGTATTACATGGTCCAACCCCGCAGTGTAAGCAAGTGCTGACCTGCTAGATCGGCGTTCACTTACCGAGCCTACGCACAGCTCAATTATCGTGCATCGGACATTGTTAGCAATAACTGCGCAGCCCTTGTTTTTTACATGCAAAATAATAAAGTTTATACTTACCTATTCTCCCCCTACATTTATTACTTGTATGTGAAGTGACCCAACTTAGTGAATTCCCAAAGGCAGGTCATAACCAAGGGCAACAGATTATCAAGTGACCTGACCAGCCTTTCACCGAAGAGACTGTGCCAAAAGCGCTAGCGAAGAGCACGGAATACGGGCAAAAGGCTGCAGGACAACAGGAGGAGAATAGGTAAGTATGAACTGTTATCAGCCGTTGACAGAGCACCATTACACATATCAATGCGTGGCCAGCGGCCACTGATTTTTACGCATGTTTAGGCTATGTTCACACTACGTAAGTTTCCGGCCGTAGCGTGTTCCGTGAATAAGCGGCCGGAGAACCAGACCATTGTTTGCGGACGAAAATGCCGTAACTTACGCCCGTAGCGTTACATGCGGTCCCGTACGTAGTGGTGATTTCTTAATTTTTGCAGCTTTTTGTGCCGATCCAAAAGGTTCTGTGGGGTGTCCGGGGCTAGGCGAAGCTTTCCAAGTAAAAGACCGCTGTCAGATCGCTACGTAGAGCGCTCGGGAAGCGTAAGTAGACTACGGGCATAAGTTCGCGGTCCGTACGTAGCCGGCCGCAAGTAGCGTAAATCTCCGGCCGGAGTTTACCGCGTATATGTCCGGCCGCGAAAATATGCGGCCGGACATATACGCAGTGTGAACATAGCCTTAAACGACAACCATCAGTCGATGATTGGCTCTTCAGCTGACCATTGCATTTATTACACGGAGCGATAATTTGCAGAATCGGCCTGATTCGGCTGATTATTTCTCTGTGTAATAGGGGTCTAAGGGGGATTGTGGGAAAGTGTCTGCAATGTTGCATAGCAACATCAGGGTCACAGAGGAAATTAGGAAGTGAATATATCTATGGGTGAGAAAAGCCCGTGAATGTGATCAAAGACAGTTTTTACTCTGTACTTTTAGGTCCAAGGAATGACTATTTAAATATCCCAGAAAACCTATTAATGACAGTAGTAGACAGTGGTTTAACGTTAAAGCAAAAAATTATATACAAGTCAATGCCTATAGGGGTGAGTATGGGCTATTTTTTCCCCTTAGATCTTGCTACTTGGCTCTCTTTAGCTCAGTTCCCTCAGGATGGAGCTTTGATCTGTGACTCCAGTTTATCTACAGTGCATACAGGGAGTCTGAGGTAGTCTGAGACACACCCCCTGTCTCATCATTGGCTCAGGTCGCAGCTTTTACTCCATTTCAAGCAGAAAACTTTTCTTTTCAATTCCTCACCTATTCCTCAGTGTGAACATACCTTTACACATAAAGAACATCCAGGCTGTACTGCACATGGCGAGCTTACATATCTACTCATCCGTGAAGTGTCATAGGAAATTATTTTTAAATGCTGGCAGCTGTCGATCCCATGTGGTTTGTGCATTATTAGCAGCAGGTGACAGCTTCCTTCACTTAGAATCGATAGAACTTATGCTGCGTTTACACTGAAAGATTATCGTGCAAATTTGACCGATAACGATCGAATTCGAACGATAATCGTACGTGTAAACACAGCGAACGATCAAGCGGCGAGCGAGAAATCGGTCATTTAGATTTTTGAACATGTTCTCAAATTGTCGTTGATCGTTCGCAAAAAATTTGCAGATCGTAAACAGTCGTACACTGATTTAACCTATGTGCGAGATAGACTTAAGCAATCGCAAAACAATTTTTCTGTACGATATATCGTTCTGTCTAAACGCTGATCGTTCATATTACTCCGACATTGTTAATCGGACGATCAGGCGAATTATCGTTCCGTGTAAATGCAGCATTAGCTTTGGTTTTACTGATGTTATTAATGCTTTTACCTAGTTATTTATTATGAGGATATTTTATATGTCGGTATTTTATTCTACACCGAGGCTACTTGCAATTTGACAAATCCACTTACAATACACTTATTGTGATCGTGAACAACAGCCAACAATTTTTCAATATGTGAAAACAATTCCTTTATAATGTTTGCCAGGTCAATTAAAGTCTCCTGCTCAACACCAGTACAATGTCAGCTAGCTTAGATTTATGTATATTACGATGGCAGTGATAAGTTGAATAACTCCTGACGTTATTATATAATAGTGGTGAGTGGATGTTACCAATCAGCGAGCACGTAAGAACTGGGGGGGCTGCGTAGAGCTGTGGAGGGGGGCCGAGGGTTTGCTGCCTGGGTGATCACTAGATCATCTGGGCAGCTTATTGAAGATGGCAGCGGTCTGCTGCTGCTGCTCCTATTCCACAGAGTGATGGTAGCAGATCGTTGCTATCTTAGGGCCCTATTCCACTGGACGATTATCGTTCAGATTATCGTTAAATCTTTCGAATCTAAGCGATAATCGTTGATCGCTTTATAAGACCTGGACCTATTGTTATCGTTGCTCGTTCGCAAAACGTTCGCATTGAATAAGATGTCGTGCGGTCGTTAGCAGTAGATACGAACACAATAGCGAAGAAAAAACTATCGCAAATACGATAATAAGTAACAATTATCGTACCATGGAAATAAGCGAACGTTTTCAGGTCTTTCGCAATAGCGGTCGTTTGAGATCGTTAATCGTTAACAATTATGCGAACGATAATCGTCCGGTGGAATAGGGCCCTTAGTCGTTTATCTTTCTACATGTTAAAAGACAACAACAGACAACGAACAGCCGACATTGTTTATGTCAGCTGATTGTTGTCTGCTATTACACGAGAAGATTACGAATACGGACGATAATCATTTAGTGTAATATGGCCTTTACTTTACCATGTTCCCCTATGTCCTTGGGCCTTCCCTGGTCTCTGCAGCTCTGCCTTCAGTTCCATTCTGTTCCAGTCTCTCCACTGACCGGCCGCTCAGCCAACCACTGGCCAACAGGACCGCAACCAGTGTCAGTGCAGAGACTGGAGCAGAAGTGAACCAAAGGCAGTGCTGCAGCTGCAGAGACTGCGGAAGGCCTGAATACACGGGGGAAGGTGGTAAGGTAAGTAAGTACATTATTATTTTACACTAAAGGCAAGGACTGTACGGACATTGTTAACAATATACATACAGCCCTTGCTGCCTTATAGTGGCCCCGTTTAATTTAGCAAATTAGCGCTCATTTACACTTTATGATCGGGCCATAACTTAGATCTTTCATAGAGTCATAAAAAGCCATGTTCATGAGCCCAGATCCCAATGGTTTTGTTTTTTCACCTCAACCAGGCCAATAACAATTTTGGAAGTTTCTCTTGATTGCTTTTGAATTTGATTAATTTCATCCCAATTAAATGAATGCCGTGACCAGTGCCACATGTGGTCCGTTCACATTCTATTCCCTGTCGGTTAAGAGAGACCATAACGGATTGTGCACTGAGCAGTGTAGTAGCAACCCCGGTACACTAAGATGTGGGTGGGGGTAATCCAGGTACAATAAACAATGGCAAGACTTTTTCCGAAAACAATTAAATCGGTGTTTCCATCTCGGCATTAATGGCATGTCTATGGGGGCAGTAACACGTCCCTTGCACGGTCCGTAAATATGAACGATGTGCTATGCAATGGAGTTTGGTGTTCCCGGCATTATCATTCATTATATTGTTGGGAGCTCCGAAGCTGTTTAAATCTTTGCGCTACTGTACTGACACTACTGCTGTTCCATAGCACATCATCCATATTTACAGACAGTGCACAGAACATGTGAATGCCCCCTATAGATGCGGGTTTTTATTCGCAGATCGGCCATTTGCGTATACAAAAATACGCAAATCGGCACTTTCCGCCGAAAATCTTCCGTTCGCAGGATGATACATGTGGCCCTTAGTGTACATTTGCATTTTTCCCCCTTGATTTAGCTAAACAATCCTATTTAGGAGACATATTTGCAATCCCCTCCTACTGATCAAGGAACAGTTTTATATAGGGTCCGATGCAATGTACCTTCCCCTCCCCCCAAACCATATAGGAAATATTTCACTATACTATGTTACAGATAGCATTGCCCTTCTCACCGTTTTACTAAAAAACTCCACTCACTCAAGTGTTCACCTTCTGCAAACATTTGTGGCTATTTGACTGTTACCAATGTCTCAATACCTTTAAATACGCCACGTAACGTTCCTTTAAGGGTAGCACTTATAGGCAATACTCATAAGACCCGTTACACACCTAAACACTAATTTCTTTTGTTGGTTAAAATAGTTTTTAACAAATGCAGAACACACCCACACCAGATATAAAAAACAAGATCAGGACTACCTGTAGGTTCTGTATATATAAATATACATAGGTGATAGATGTGTATATACCCAAGTGAGGATATACCGCTCATACTCAGTTCTAAGTCCAACAGCTTCCAATTTCTTCAGCGAAAACGTTTTCTGTAATATCTATAATGATCCCGACGTAAATGCCGAAACGTGTCCGCGTCGATCTCATCGGTAAGAGGATGCATGACTACATTGCTCTTCCTTGGTATCACTGTCTCTCCTATAAGAAGTCCCCCGGCACTCTGGCTGGTGTGCTGCAGTAATAAATGGCTGCTTTACTTGTACAAATCTTCTCAGACTCCTGCGTTTCTGGCCATCTTCCTGCAAGTAAAAACGCCCTTAGTGCTTGAAGGTCGTCGGCGATGCTTAGGATGTGTCCTTTAGCTCAGGGCTGTCCACTGCCTCCTGGGGTAACTCATTGGAGGGAGACTGTAAGTCTGGACCTCGGGAGGGAAGAAAAGTGTAATAATATGTTTAGATATACACCAAGACATGTATAGTTAGTCCAGCAGAATTTTTTTTTTCAAATCAACTGGTATTAAAAAGTTATATAGATCTATCATTTACTTCTATTTAAAAATCTCCAGTCTTCCAGTACTTATCAGCTGCTGTATGTCCTGCATGAAGTGGTGTACTCTTTCCAGTCTGACCCAGTGCTCTTTGCTGCCACCTCTGTCCATGTCAGGAACTGTAAGGAGTGGTAGCAAATCCACACAGTAAACACTTCTGCTCTGGACAGTTCCTGACATGGACAGAGGTGGCAGCAAAGAGCACTGTGTCAGACTGGAAAGAGTACACCACTTCATGCAGGACATACAGCAGCTGATAAGTACTGGAAGACTGGAGATTTTTAAATAGAAGTAGTTCACAAATATATATTCCAGTCTAATAGAAAAAAAGAGTTAGCACTCAACATCTGCTGAAAACATAGCCAAGTTTATTCGGGGTTCACTTCAGCATGTGTACAGGGGAGGGAGGTGAAGGCAGGTGCGTCAAGGCGACAGGCTGTTTCGGGTGCGCACAGTATCTAGTAAGATACTGTATCTTTTGTTTGTTTAAATGGCAAAGAGTGCTTCATTAATGAGCTCATTACATGTAAGAGCACCTTTGTAGTTTATTCCATTTTCTGCCCTTGCAGACGCCCTCAGTACCCGCTACAAAGAGCATTGTTACTCCATTAAAACAGGTAAAGGTGTACCGAGACTAATCTCTCATGTTCCAAACCTAGAAACTGCAGTACCTTAGTGTCACCACCATGCGCCGAGAGGCGCATGGTGGTGACACTAAGGTACTGCAGTTTCTAGGTTTGGAACGTGTCTTTTGCAACAAAGAGGGCGGAGATCGCCATCAGCAACTACTCCAGAGGGAGTCCATGTGGATAAGCAGATTATATGCCACAGGACCCATGGGGCTTAAAGGGGTTATCCAGTGTGGGGGCACTTTTTGGGGGGGACCGGGGAGGAGGTGGCTGAAATAAAAGACGCTACGTCTCAGGGCCGCTCAGCCACTCAGTGAAGGAGGCGGGATCCGTTTGGAGTCCGCTCGGATCCCGCCTCCTTCACTGAGTGGCTGAGCGGCCCTGAGACGTAGCGTCTCGGGCGGCGTCAGACACCAGGAAGCGGCCGGGAACCGGGTACCGGAGCGCCGCGATGAGTGACCCGCCGCTGGAACCGGGGAGGTGAGTGGACGTCTTTTATTTCAGCCACCTCCTCCCCCAGAAATTGCCCCCATGCTGGAGCACCCCTTTAATGAACGCAACGATTTGGGATCTTTTTTGTAACAACTATGTGTGTTTTTAAGATGTTTTTAACTTTATCACTTACCTGTTGTTACCTATTTATACACGACCCTCCCCTGGCAGTGATGTCCGTGGGCCTGATGAAACGTGCCTGTGCACACGTGAAACAGCCTGTCGCCTTGACGCACCTGCCTTCACCTCCCTCCCCTGTACACATGCTGAAGTGAACCCCAAATAAACTGGATTATGTTTTCAGCAGATGGTGAGTACTAACTCTTTTTTCTATTGGACTGGAATTGCTACATCTTGCTGTTAGCTATATGCACCACCTAGCTGTATTTTTCGCCTATACGTCCTCCATCTATAGTCCTAACCCGTATAGTCACAGAAGCCACATATGAACATTGGTGCTTGCTCTTATTTCTACTGGCCAGTCACAAATATATATACCTTTCTGACACCAGCCGATTTAAATTATTTTTTTGGATAGAATTCCCCTTTAAATTCATATCCTCCATTTAATGCAATATAACAAATGGAGGATTTATAAACATTTCATTCATTTTTCTGACATTTTGCCTATTCTATGTTTAGATGTCGCAACGATGTATACCTGCCAAGTTTTCCTGTGATCGATGGGAAACAGTGGGGAGCTATGACTAAACTTACCCAACTTACATGCGTACAGACTGTCTGAAAACACTGGAGAATGGGAGAGAAGACGGAAGCAGGAGGGATAACAGCTTTTAGTGAGTTTGGGCAAAATTCTCCCATAAGAATGTAATGTTCTTTGTTTCTGGTGGTAAGTAGGGATGAGTGAACCGGCTGAGGTTCGGGTTCGTATGAACCTGAACTATCGGCTTCTGATTCCCGCTGTCTGCCCGCTCCGTCGAGAGATTGGATACAGCCGGAGGACTGCCTGGAAAACTGGGATACAGCTTATCGCTATGGCTGTATCCCAGTTTTCCAGGCGGTCCTCAAGGTAGTATCCACTCTCTCCACGGAGCAGGCAGACAGCGGGAATCAGAAGCCAATAGTTCAGGTTCATACGAACCCGAGCCTCGGCCAGTTCGCTCATCCCTAGTGGTATGGTCATGTTGGATTATAGTCTTATACATCAGGGGTGGATTAAAGGGGGACTGTAGAGAAAAAATTTTTTTAAATCAACTGGTGTCAGAAAGTAATGCAGTTTTGTAAATTACTTCTGTTTCAAAATCTCCAGTCTTCCAGTACTTATCAGGTGCTGCATGTACTGCAGGAAGTGGTGTATTCTTTCCAGTCTGACACAGTGCTCTCTGCTGCCACCTCTGTCCATGTCAAGAACTGTCCAGAGCAGGAGAGGTTTTCTATAGCAGTGCTTCTCAATTCCAGTCCTCAGGCCTCACCAACAGGTCATGTTTTGAGGATTTCCTTAGTATTTCACAGGTGATATAATTATACTCAGTGCATCAGGTATTATCACAGGTGTCTTTGTATGGGAAATCCTCAAAACATGACCTGTTGGTGAGGCCTGAGGACTGGAATTGAGAAGCACTCTTCTATAGGGATTTGTTACTATTCTGGACAGTTCCTGACATGGACAGAGGTGGCAGCAGAGAGCACTGTGTCAGTCTGAAGAGAATACATCACTTCCTGCAGGACAAACAGCGCTTGATAAGTACTGGAGGGCTTGACATTTTTAAATAGAAGTTATTCACATATCTCTATAACTTTCTGACACAAATTGATTTAAAAAAGAAATGTTTTCTCAGCAGTACCCCTTTAAGTGTACCACAGGCCCTGTATTTACAAAACTCCTGCCCCCTACCATATCTATAGTTAGCTGTCACAGGCACTAAAGTGGTAATGAATGGCTAATGGGCCAAAAAGAGCCACAGAATAAGACCCAGTCATGGAGTTTGCTTGTGAGGAGGCTGTGAATCTCATGTCCATTAGCCATTTATTGCTCCTTTTGTTCAGTTTTGTTGTGCCATATTACAAGTTAGTAAACAAGATGCAAGACTGGGATCTGTGAGGCTTCTCCTCTATGAGGGGCAAGCAATAGTATATGCTTGATAAAGACCGCAAGGTCGAAACGTCGCTACCTGTATCTGATGTGGTAATTAAGCCTTTGAAACTCTACCTTGGATGCTGTCGGACTATACCTGCATTTGTTGTGCACAGAAATAAGGTTAACACCGTTTTAGTGTACATAAAAAAAACAAATGTGTTTGATCATTTTTTTTTTTTTATAATGGAAGTCAATGGAAAAGTGGATCAAAAAGGATGCCCACAAAAAAAAAAAAACAGATTTCAAAAATGTAGTGTGAACCGAGCCCAAGATATAAATATGCAATGTAGCTTACCTGTATTTAAAGACATTTCAGCTAGTTTTAGAGGGAGGTCGGAGGGAGCTACTCCTGCTGGGGAGCCTAATATGTCCGGCAATGCGTTTCTACGTCCTGTTCTTGCTGAAGAAGCAAAATCCAGTACAGGCTCTACCTCTGTCATCTTTACCTGGAAGCAAAGGAGAAGTTAATGCAAGGACTATACTTACAGGGCAGACCTTCAACACTACAGCAGCATTATCGTTCATAATTAGAGATGAGCGAACCGGGTTCGGGTTCGAGTCCATCCAAACCCGAACGATCGGCATTTGATTAGCGGGGGCTGCTGAACTTGGATAAAGCTCTAAGGTTGTCTGGAAAACATGGATACAGCCAATGACTATATCCATGATTTCCACATAGCCTTAGGGCTTTATCCAAGTTCAGCAGCCACCGCTAATCAAATGTTGAACGTTCGGGTTCGGATGGACTCGAGCATGCTCCAGGTTTGCTCATCTCTATTCATAATCCGTATCCTGTCTTCCTCATGCTTTTGCCATATACATACATACTTATCTGTCCATGTTTCAGTGACAGGCACAGCATACACAGAGAGCAGGAGCCCCAACACCCCAAGCTCTCTCAGCCCGGGTATATGAAGAGGCAACTGCTGGTCACAGCTAGAGATGAGCGAACCTGGAGCATGCTGGAGTCCATCCGAACCCGAACTTTCGGCATTTGATTAGCGGTGGCTGCTGAACTTGGATAAAGCCCTAAGGCTATGTGGAAATCATGGATATAGTCATTGGCTGTATCCATGTTTTCCAGACAACCTTAGAGCTTTATCCAAGGTCAGCAGCCCCCGCTAATCAAATACCGAACGTTCGGGTTCGGATGGACTCAAACCCGAACCCGGTTCGCTCATCTCTAGTCACAGCTATTGGAGTGCTCTTGGTATCTGTGCTGTTCTGCCATGTATTGGGCATATCTGCTTAGTATCTCTTTTACCCCTTCCCTTCCTTTGTGGACCCTGACAAACCCTCCTGGTTATTGGACCTTTGGATTAAACTTTGACTACCCGCTGCCTGCCAGTTTTGCCTCCCTGTGACCTGGCTTTGGACCCATGGACCATACCCTATGTGTTCATGCTACTTCGTGACATCAGCATGGTTGGGGTCACCGTTATCAGGGTAAGAGGTCAGCAGGGACAAGGGTGAGGGTTCAGATTAGAGATGCACATCCCTTCCCCTGCCATTACAGCTAAGGGCTCTATTACACAGGGAGGTTATTTGCCCTATCAGGCAGAATCGGGCTGATATTGTCCCGTGTAAAAAAGATTATTGATTATTGACTGATCGCTGTCTTTCAGCAAGTTTAAAAATTATCGTTGGCGACTGATGAAAGAGGGATAGAAAATTATGAAGTTATACTTACCTGTCCGGGCTGACCTGTTGTCCTTCTGCTTGTTCACAGCAGCCACCACTGGCACTTCTGAAGCCGTCTCTGCGGTGACAGGCTGCTCAGCCAATCACTGGACAAGGTACTGTCCTGTCTCGGCCGGTGATTGGCTGAGCAGCCTGTCACTGCAGAGACTAGTGTATTCGTTCCAGTGTGACACATAGAAAACCTCGCCTGCTCTGGAAAGTTCCTAACACGGACAGAGGTGGCAGCAGAGAGCACTGTGTCAGACTGGAGAGAATACACCTCTTCCGACTCCGTTACAGGCATTCCAGGTTGTTGGTCAGTGCGTAATGTGTGAATGCGGCCTTAGCTGAGGAGTGTATTCACATACAACCATATGTACAGAATGTACAGAATATATTATTGAATAGATTATTCAAATGTATCTGTTCACACTTCATAAAAGAATACTCAGAAATAAGTATATAATATACTCTACAAAACAGACCTTCAAATTGAGCAGATCATATGCAAAAATTGTAAGAGAAATAACCTTTATATTAGTATACTCCACAAAATAGACCTTCAACGTTAGCTTTTACGTCTTTAGGCACAATACCGCCATCTAGAGGTTAAAGCTGTTACAACTGGTAAAAAGTACATTCTTATAGAAACAGGATAACTCTCCTCACCCAGTGTCATGACATTGTGAAGAATACAGATGGTACAGAGTTTCATGACAAAGTGCCTGATTTATCATGATTTACTGCTCCTGAGCGGTTGTAGATTTGCAATGCCTGCGCTAGGCGCTGGGCCGGTTGGCTTTGCGAAGAGGCGCATGCTTCTTAGTAAATCCATCCAGGGAAAAGGGGGCAGGGCTTTGTTTAAGACTGGAGTACACGTATACCAGACATGATAAATGTCCCACAATATGACAATAAGAGCTGCACACAGATTTGCACAATCTGTATGCAATGTGCTCCCTCTAGTGGCAGCTGCAGGCAGTTCAGCATTTTGTCTTGAGAAACTGACCTCCTTTCCCCTGTCGCAATCTGAAATTAATCAAGAATAAAATAAATAAATATAAAAAAAAAAAAAAAAAAAATATATATATTATATATATATATATATATATATATATATATATATATATATATATATATATATATATATATATATAGTACATACACACACAGTGGTACCTTGGTTTAAGAGTAACTTGGATTAAGAGCGTTTTGTAAGTGCATTGCTTTGGTTTAAAGGGGTATTCCGGGCAAAATGTATTTTTAAATATGTTGTTACATAAAGAAAGTTATACAAATCTCTAATATACACTAATTATGGGAAATGCACATATAGTGCTATTTCCCTCAGTTCAGTAGATCAGGCAGGCTTTACTTCCTCAAAAAAAATGTGACGTCACGTCTCAAGTGTAGCTTCCGGCAGGGGGCGCATGTAAAAGTATAGAAAGGGAATAGACGTCTATTCTCCCTCCCTGTGCTGGTCCCCCTCCCTCTGTCCCACCCCCCTGCCCGGTCCTATTACACTTGCTGAAGTGGGGTGAGCGCTCCTTGTCTGACGCTCACCCCAACTAGCCACCCGTCTCTCCCCTACCCGTTCCTGTGCAGGAGCGCTCACCCTCCGCCCAGTCCCGGCGGGGTGAGCGCTCATGCACCTGCTCCAAATCTGCCCCCCTGATGTAAGCCGGCCTCCCGGTCTCCTGCATGAATTTACTGCAGCCCCTGATGTAAGCCGGCTGCTCCGTCCTGTGCACGAGCGCTCACCCGTCGCCCGGTCCCGGCGGGTGAGCGCTCGTGCATCTTCTCCTAAGCAGCTGCACCTTCTGCCAAGCAGATTGCTTCATCTGAGCCGCCGCCGCCCGGTCCCGTGCACAATGAAGCAAGCTGCTTGGCAGAAGGTGCAGCTGCTCAGGAGAAGATGCGCGAGCGCTCACCCGCCAGGACCGGGCGACGGGTGAGCGCTCGTGCACAGGACGGAGCAGCCGGCTTACATCAGGGGCTGCAGTAAATTCATGCAGGAGACCGGGAGGCCGGCTTACATCAGGGGGGCAGATTTGGAGCAGGTGCATGAGCGCTCACCCCGCCGGGACTGGGCGGAGGGTGAGCGCTCCTGCACGGGAATGGGTAGGGGAGAGACGGGTGGCTAGTTGGGGTGAGCGTCAGACAAGGAGCGCTCACCCCACTTCAGCAAGTGTAATAGGACCGGGCAGGGGGGTGGGACAGAGGGAGGGGGGACCAGCACAGGGAGGGAGAATAGACGTCTATTCCCTTTCTATACTTCTACATGCGCCCCCTGCTGGAAGCTACACTTGAAACGTGACGTCACATTTTTTTTTTAAGAAGTAAAGCCTGCCTGATCTACTGAACTGAGGGAAATAGCACTATATGTGCATTTCCCATAATTAGTGTATATTAGAGATTTGTATAACTTTCTTTATGTAACAACATATTTAAAAATACATTTTGCCCAGAGTACCCCTTTAAGAGCTCCCTGTACTGGGTGGAAGGGGGAATGGGGGAGAGGCATGGCTGCACAGCGGGGTCTACAGCCCTGTACTCTGACCCAGGAAGTCTCCCTCACCTTCCAAATCATAGCAGATCCACTTCAGGCTGGGGCTTACATCAGGGGACAGGACTGTGGAGGTAATCTCTTCATAGCTGTAACCCCTCTCTCCTCAGACAGAGAGTGCTGCATGTAGGTGCCCACATCTGTCCTGCTCATTCCTTCATGCTCCCTGCAGTCTCTGCCTGCTCTTGTGTTTCTCATCCTCTCCATTCCTGCTATAATGTGCCTGCACTTACACTCAGCTATACACACTGCTGCTATAATGTGCCTGCACTTACACTCAGCTATACACACTGAGATAGAAAAGTATAGAAAGTTTCTGTCACTGTCCTCCTGCACAGCTCTGTGATTCTCACTTCCTGATTGGTCTATGCTGAACACACCCCTTTCCCCATTGCTGTCATGTGACCACACAGACCTCTGACAGCAGCCCTGCTTCTCTATTCTAGCCTGTTGTACTACGCTACTGCATTATGGGGATCTGCTGTTCCAGCCTGTATCTACAAACCGCTGCTGTGTTATCAGGTTTATGCAGTTACTATACATTATACTCCACATGCTGATTGATATACTGTACAGTGACTTATAATATCACTTATTTACCTGTTTCTGAATGTTTGTTTAATCTTTTACATGTTATTCAGAATAAAAAAATCATTATTTTTGGGGTGTGGAACCAATTGTCTGCATATCAGGGATTTCTTATGGGAAAATTTGCTTTGGTTTAGGAGTGGATTTGGATTACAAGCACAGCCCCGAAACAAATTATGTTCATAATCCAAGGCACCACTGTGCTCAGTAATAACAATAAAGATATTTAGTGCTTAGCTCCATGACAATACTATTTGTTACGTTATTGGGACATATAATGATGTGCACACGAGGAATATTGGGCGCACTACTTTGTGGAATATATGGGGTTACAGAGGGGATTTAGACTGGAATACATTGTGGTAATAGCTGGAATCTTAGGTCCACAGGTAATTGAGGTTAGTCGTCATGGCAACACCGGAATTTTACTCCGGGCGGCCGACTCCCAATATCTTACACAGAGACATGAAAGTGATGGAACGGAGGAGAGGAGGCCGCCGATGGAAGAAGACATTCATTAGTATTTACCCCTGTAGAGAAATTTCTAGAAATCAGCTATAAATCTAATATTATTAGCCATTATAATCTTAGCTTTTAGTTTCCTCATTGTCTCTAGTATTGGTACTATGGGAGGTGATGGTTTAAAGTGATACTGCCCCCCCCCCTTACTCCCCCTTTTCCCACCCCATCCATAAGCTCTACAATCACATGCATGATGTTGGCTGATGGCAACGCTCTGCTGGCCGTCACTCCGTGTAATAGGAGCGGTGGGAGCAGACCGCCGCTATCTTCTATGGGCCACCCGGATGATGTGAAATTCTTTTATATGAAGAAAGATTCTTTATATGATACATTGATTTGGCAGATCTTTGGCTGACCATCTATGAACTATTAGATGTTTGCTATAATGTATTTACATTTCTGGTATAAATTATAGTAATTTTTTTGTGCCACAAAAAGCTCTGCTAACTGTACGTATAACCAGGTGGCATCAGTATCACTCATTAGTAAGAGCTGCAGAAGCATCAGATCACTTTTTTTCCCCATTAAATTTCACCTCAGTAAAAAACATTCAATAGTTATATGTGTGATGTATGTTATATATATATGTGTGTGATGTATGTTATATATGTGTAATGTCTGTTATATATGTGTGATGAATGTTATATGAATGATGTATGTTATATGTGTGATGTATGTTATATGTGTGAGATGTATGTTATATAAGTGTGGTGCATGCTATGTGTGATGTATGTTATATGTGTGATGTATGTTATGTGTGATGTATAGTATATATGTGTGATGTTTGTTATATGAGTGATGTATGTTATATGTGTGTGACGTATGTTATATAAGTGTGGTGCATGCTATGTGTGATGTATGTTATATATGTGTGATGTATGGTATATATGTGTGACGAATGTTATATGTGTGATGTATGTTATACGAGTGATGTATTGTATATATGTGTGATGTATGTTATATAAGTGTGGTGCATGCTATGTGTGATTTATGTTATATATGTGTGTGATGTGTTATGTGTGTGATGTATGTTATATATATGTGTGTGTGATGTATGTTATATATGTGTGATGTATATTGTTTGTGTGATGTATGTCATACCTGTGATTTATGTTGTATGTGTGTGATGTATGTTATATATGTGTGATGTATATTGTTTGTGTGATGTATGTCATACCTGTGATTTATGTTGTATGTGTGTGATGTATGTTATATATATGTATATACACACATACATATATATATATATATATATATATATATATATGTATGTAATATATGTTATGTGTAATATAACCTCATTTTTAAGAACATGATTATTCATGTCAGCATTATTCTGAAGTATTGGAGGACATTCCCTTTAAGGGTTTACCTTCAATCACTCTAAATTATGTATAGGTTATGTGAACATGCCGCCTCCTTCTTACAGATATTAGACATCAATGAGGTTATACCCCCAGATGAGCTCATTTACACCGAGGCCATCAGATCATCATTATCCAGGTAACTGTATCCTTCTACCATCACGTTACATACATGGCTGCTCCTATGCATAAACTCCCCTAGTAACCATACACCTTATACTTATTCTTCAGATCACTTCCATACAAACTCAAACCAGATTCTGTAAGTCCCTGAAGAACCCTAGCATCTTGGGGGAAATGCGTCGGACAAGAAATCAGACTTGACTACACATCATATGCAGATTTACAATAGGGGGGAAGCACTCCATGTCAGATGATAGTGGTCTATATCCCAGCATGGGGCTACTTTACCCTTCATTCCTATTAGTGGGACACACCAACATACCCACATAACAGGTGTATACTGAGGTATAGATCAGAGTCATCCCCGCCTGGCTCAGGGGGCGCCCAAACCAGGTGGTCCTCAAGTAAGATTAGGCAGGACATTATGGGACTGACTTTTTTGTACACTGTGTGAACATGCAGCCAACTCTTCAATACAGCCATTAGGTTAGGGCTACAGGGTCACATGCAGATCACAGTGTCACATTGCATCCAATAAACGTCAGTCTGGTTACAAGCTGTGGCTCAATAGAGATATGATGCAACAGTCACCCAAAATCCAAATTTAATGTGTTTTTGGCTAAAGAAATCAAGTCCCATGCAACTTTGCCAATATACTGTAAATCACATGAGACTGCAACTTGCTTAAAGGGACCCTGTCACCAAGACCATCTATCGGCATCATGTTATAGAGCAGGGAGAGCTGATCAGATTGATATATATCTTTATGGGAAAAGATTCAGTATAACTTGTAATATGTTGATTAAAATCCCTGCTCAGTCTATGTTAAGGAGTCCAGTGGGCGGGGTCATTCAATGGACTGGACTCCTAAGCATAGAAATATCAGAGTTTTCAATCAATAAATTACAAATTATTATGAATATTTTCCCATAAAGATATATATCAATACGCTCAGCTCCTTCTACTCTATAACATGATGCCAATAGGTAGCCTTTTCATGGTGAAAGGTTCCCCAAAAGTTGTTCTTTGTAGCAGCTCTCTGCTAAACGGCTACTTTAAGGGAAACCCCGATGCTGGGCACCCTCTATGATATACATCTCTATGATAGATTATGGGCATGGGTTGGTCAGGTAGGCGTTTTTGCATTCGTTTTACTGTATCTGTTTTGTAATGTATATGTTGTCGACCCCCTCTTTGTGGACGTTTTTTTTTTTTTTTTTTTTTTTTTAAACGGATCAGTTTCCATCAGTTTTTTTTTTCCAATTAACATTTTCAAAATTTTAATCTGTAATGTTATTTCTTTTTCTTATTCCATCAGTTTTTAAGTAAGTAAGTCAATGGAAAATGTTGATGCCGCATGCTTTTATTTTTGTAGAATGTGCATGGCATTAGTATTATTATATGAAGCATTATTACCATATACTACAGTGAAACCTCGGACTACAGATAACTTGGTTTGAGAGGGTTGTGCCAGAAAAGCTTTCAAAATTAAGAAGCTTTTAAAAAGTGTAACTCGGTAAACAAGTACGATTTGGTAATAGGAGCCCCCTGTGTCCCCATCCTGATACTGTACTGGGTAAAAAGGCCTCTCGTTTTAACCCACTACTACCTGATCACCTTTGCCCTGTCCTAGCCCTGGCAGGGGCCCCCTACCTATAACAGAGAAAGCCACTATGTGTTGCAAAACAATGTTACAAGCCACATGACTGGCAAATTGCTTTATCTGATCCAGTTTGCCTCTCAGGTAACCTTTAAAGTAAGAGAAATACTGAGATATATGATTGTATTAAAGGGGTAGTGCACCCAAAATATTTTTCTTTCAAATCAACTGCTGCCATGAAGTGTCAGAGATTTGTAATTTACTTCTATTAAAAAATCTCAAGCCTTCCAGTACTTATCAGCTGCTGTATGCCCAACAGGAAGTTGTATTATTTCCAGTCTGGAGAGCAGGAGAGGTTTTCTATGGGGATTTGCTACTGCTCTGGACAGATCCTGACATGGACAAAGGAGGCAACAGAGAGCACTTTGTCAGACAGGAAAGAAAACACCACTTCCTGCTGGACACACAGCAGCTGATAAGTACTGGAAGACTTAAGATTTTTTAATAGAAGTGAATTACAAATCTCTGGCACTTCATGACACCAGTTGATTTGAAAGAAATTTTTTTTGGGTGGACTACCCCTTTAACCTCTTAAGGACATAGGACGTATGCGTACGTCATATGTCCTCACTTGCACTTCAAAGCGGGGCCGCGCGGCGGCCCCGCTTTGAAGTGCCGCGATCCCGGGTGCCGCGAGTAGCCCGGGACCGCTGCTATTAGCGGGCACGGTCTGATCGCCGTGCCCGCTAATTAGCTAATCGGAGGCAGCTGTCAAAGTTGACAGCTGCCTCCGATTACCGGAGGCAACGTTTCCCTGGTGTCTAGTGGGGGAGATCGCTCCTCCGGGACCTTGTCCCGGAGGAGCGATCTCCGTTACTGATGCCGGCCGGGGACGCGTCCAAGATGGCGCCGTCCTCGGCTCGGCACTCGTTCGTATTCGGCTGCAGCAGCCGAAAGCAAACGAGTGCCGATCTCATGGATCTCTGCAGCATATCTATGCTGCAGAGATCTCAATGAGAGATCCAAGTGTATATACTAGAAGTCCCCTAGGGGGGGCTTCTAGTATATGTGTAAAAAAAAAAAAAAAAGGGTTGTTAATAGTAAAAAGCCCCCTCCCCTAATAAAAGTCTGAATCACCCCCCTTTTCCCAGGTTTTAAATAAAAGTAAACAAATAAATAAATAAACATGTTTGCTATCGCCGCGTGCGTAATCGCCCGAACTATTAATTAATCACATTCCTGATCTCGTACGGTAAACGGCGTCAGCGCAAAAAAATCCCAAAGTGCAAAATTGCGCATTTTTGGTCGCATCAAATCCAGAAAAAATGTAATATAAAGCGATCAAAAAGTCGTATATGCGCAATCAAGGTACCGATAGAAAGATCACATCATGGCGCAAAAAATGACACCTGGCACAGCCCCATAGACCAAAGGATAAAAGCGCTACAAGCATGGGAATGGAGCGATTTTAAGGAACGTATATTGGTTAACAACGGTTTGAATTTTTTACAGGCCATCAGATACAATATAAGTTATACATGTTATATATCGTTTTAATCGTAACGACTTGAGGAACATGCATAACAAGTCAGTTTTACCCCAGGGCGAATGGCGTAAAAACACATTTCCCCCAAATAAAAGAAATGCGTTTTTTTTTTTTCAATTTCACCACACTTTGAATTTTTTTCTGGTTTCGCAGTGTACTTTATGCAAAAATTCAGCCTGTAATTGCAAAGTACAATTAGTGACGCAAAAAATAAGGGGTCATGTGGGTTTCTAGGTGGAAAAATGCAAGTGCTATGACCTTTTAAACACAAGGAGGAAAAACCGAAAACGTAAAAACGAAAATGGGCCATGTCCTTAAAGGGTTAAGTGAGTTCTAAATTAATACTTTAAAATAAATTATATACTTAGCAGAAGCCTGTGACCCCCTGACCACCTACCAAGCTGGGGGCACTATTTACTATTTATATGATATTGTGCTTGTAATAAAGGTGGCTAGAAGAGGCCGAATAATATAAAAAGGTCCAGCAGAGGGCGCTATCGAGGTGGCTCACACACTGTAAAAGGATAAAAAAACGACATTATATATGTGTTCTAATACAATGTAATGAAAAGTATTTGACAGGGCACACACTGTATAAAAAATAATAAAATAATAAACAGTAATTTCAGCGCTGTAATCCAGTCGAATCTTCAGACCCTTTCATGTTTTTCACATTTTGTGAGGTTGAAAAATTCAAGTCTGCGATCATTACCCCATGGGAAAAAAGAATTTTAATACTAACATTTTGCAGACAGACATATGTATTCAGACACTTTGCTATGAAAGTTAAAGGGATATTTCCATCTTATATGGGCATTTTTACTGTAAGACTGCTTGATAACTCATCCACTATATCTATATATATGTATAGCTCTACACTATACACTCTATCTATTAGAGCAGAGTGGTGGTCGGTAGCCTAAACAACAAACTGTGAACAATGGGAAGGAAAGAGCAGCATATCAGGAGAAGGAGACAAGTTTGCCAAATAAATGTATTTGCAAAGATATATTAAAATAAAAAAAAAAACCTGGGAAAAACCTCCAGAACGTGAACCCCCCTACCAATCTGGCTCGATGGCAAAGTGGCCAGAAAGAAGCCTCACCTAAAATGACACACAAAAACACGTCTGGAGTTAGCAAAATAAAAAAAAAAAACACACCTAAAGGATCCTCAGACTGCAAGAAACAAGATTCTCTGGTCTGATAAAAACCAAGATTGAACTTTTTTGGCCTCAGTTCTAAGTGTCATGACTGGAGGAAACCAGGCACTGCTTATAAGGCATATAATGATGTAAGAGTAGACCTTTTTTAAGCGAAGGCTGCACAGACATCGCCAATGATACTGTACGACTATTGAGACGTGTAATAAGCTTGGTAAGCGACCGCCAATCTAGCGGATCAGAGGTTGGATGCAGCGAGAGTCGGGCCATCTAATATGGCCTTAAAGGGGTTATCCAGCCCTACAAAAAATGGCCACTTTCTTCCAGAGACAGCACCACTCGTTTCCAGTTTGGGTGTAGGTTTTGTAACTCGGTCCCATTGAAGTGAATGGAGCTTAATTGCGAACCAAACCTGAACTGGAGACAAGAGGGGTGCTGTCTCTGGAAGAAAGTGGCCATGTTTTTGTAGCGCCGGACAACCCCTTAAAGCCAACACAGGAGTAGCTCTGTATATGCCCTTGAGTAGCCCAGCCAGACATCTCTTGAGAGACCTTTAAATGGCTGTCCACCGACTGTCCCCATCTAACCTGACAAAGCGTAAGACGATCTACAGAGAAGAATGCCAGAAAATCACCAAATCCAGATGTGCAAATCTGGTGGCATCAAATCCAAGAAGACTGGAGGCTGTAATAGCTGCCAAAGGTTCTTGAACTAAAAACAAAAAAAAAAAATACTTATGTAGTGTCCCAGTACCCGTATCCCACCCTAAAGTTGTTTAGTGGCTGAGGAATAAATATCCAATAGGATTACCAATAATAACCAAGAGTCTGAAACGTATTGTGTGCTCCTTGTGTATGCTACTGATTGTCACCCTGCCAAGTACTGCTAAACCGCATACACTGAGGTTTGCTGTGCGGTTAACATTGTTGTGTATTTTGTCACACCCAATGGTCACCTGTAAGGAACACAAAAAAAACATTCGGTCATATGACGCTTCTACACGCAGGTTGTATGTGAAGCGAGCTCAGAGAAAGGAGTCTACCAGGTTCACCTCTTTCCAGGTGAGAAGCAAGCCTTCCAATGCAAAGTCTAGATGCTCTTTGCTGAAAAATGGAGCTTACCAGGTTAGTCCTGGCCTGACCAGAGGAGTGTGAGCGCCTCTATTCTGTCTCCTCCAGTTTAGTACTCGGCCTCACATCAAGAATTAGGTCCAAACTCTCTGCCCGGATCAGCGCGGCTGGTACTTAAGTACCGGCTGGATGATTTGTCCGGCCGTAGAGCGCGTGCCCGCATCAGAGCTTCCCCCTGCACACTATGGAGCCAGTGGCCGGAGCCGCCCGCTTCATAGTGTGAACTGGCAGGGTTTCCTACAGAAAACTAACATGTCAGTTATTTGCGGCCCCGTACGGGATCCCGGCTGGAGCATATACGATGTGTATACGCTCCGGCCGGGATCCCATTGAAAGTAAGGCATTATTCCACCGCGCCAAAAGCCATCAGCAACAACCGCCGTACTTTTACGTAGTGTGAACATAGCCTAAAGTAAGTTGCTACCATGTCTACAGGTCCTGTGATAGATGTTAGGAACTGTCCAGAGCAGTAGCAAATCCCCATAGAAAACCTGCTCTGGACAGTTCCTGACATGGACAGAGGTGGCAGCAGAGAGCACTGTGTCAGACTGGAAAGAATACACCCCTTCCTACAGGATATACAGCAGCTGATAAGTACTGGAGTATGGTATGAGCAATATACTCATCCCTGAACAGTATTTGGTGGTCGTGGTAAAACAACTAACAAATTAAACTCCTATGAACAACAGTCCCAAGAAAGTTACTGTAATGAAAGTTATTTTCTATTTCTTATACTAACATACCTGTTAATTATTATCTTCTTAATAGGGTAGAAATAATTTGTAATCTAGTTGCGTAACAATTGAGAAGATTAGTATTGTAGAAAGCTGTAACATTTTTACCTGATATAAGTCATAGGTCACTTTCTCTTTGTAAATTGCTCAGTTGTGGTACAAAATTTGGGCCAAGAAAGAATATGCTGGTATACGCTGTACTAGGCCATGTTCACAACAAGCAATCTGGTGTACCGATTCTCCAAAAATAAGACCTCCCACCAAAATAAGACCTACACCGAAAATAAGACCTAGCTTGATTTGGCAGGGTTGAACTATAAAGCCCTATTCCAAAAATAAGCCCTAGTTATAGTCAGCACCTACAGCGTTAGGTTATGTCACATGACGTCCCAGAGACGGGGACAGGTAGACTCCCAACCATCCTGGAAAAGCACACGACAACCTCCCACCACGGCAGGGCAAAATCCACTCACCGGCGGAAGAGCGCTGTACTTGGCTCTTTTTGTCGCTCCATAGGAAAGAATAGAGCTGAGGGTCACGTGCCGACCCGGGGCTCTATACATTACAGTGCCAGTGGGGTCAGATATCGCCGGGGGGTTCAGGGGTCGGACCCCCTGCGATCTCCTACTTTTCTCAGAATTTTTCCTGAAATACCCCTTTAAAGGAGAAGTTGTAAGAAAAGGAAAAATTTCCAGCAGACAGAGACAGAGGGGGGACCACCATAAAACAAGCTGTACTTACCTCTCTCTGTGCCCCTGAAGCACTGCCCCACAGGCTCCCAGACCCTCGCCTGAACTCAAACGACCCCCCCCCCCCACTCAGCCAATCAGTGGTCGGTAAGACAGAGCTGTGGAGGCGTGTGGACAGGTAAGTGGTATGTTTACTATGTTCCTCCCTGCCCCCGTCTGCCGATAGATTTTAATTTTCCCCAGACATCTCCTTTAAGAGGATGTACTGTTTTTGATACTGATGATACTGTGTAGTGATGACATTACAGGTATAACTACTTGTGTACTAGACGCTGGTACCTGTGGCTGATCCTGAGAACTGTATCTGGCTGATTCTAATCTCTTTTTTCGAGCGTCAGTACGAAGCTTGGGAGTAAACTAGGCGCAGCCAGCTAACATATTTATTTCACCCGTCTGTATAAGCCTGCTTGGAGGGGTTGGCAATAGTAAGGCCACATTCACAAAAATGATTTTAGTCAGTACATTACATATCTGTAAGTTAAAGTAGAAGTCCGTCGAAAAATTTTATTAAAGTATTGTATTGCCCCCAAAAGTTATACAAATCACCAATATACACTTATTACGGGAAATGCACATAAAGGGCTTTTTTCCCTGCACCTACTACTGCATCAAGGCTTCACTTCCTGGATAACATGGTGATGTCACTTCCTGGATAACATGGTGATGTCACTTCCTGGATAACATGGTGATGTCACTTCCTAGATAACACGGTGATGTCCCTTCCTGGATAACATGGTGATGTCACTTCCTAGATAACATGGTGATGTCACTTCCTGGATAACATGGTGATGTCACTTCCTGGATAAAATGGTGATGTCATGACCCGACTCCCAGAGCTGTGCGGGCTGTGGCTGCTGGAGAGGATGATGGCAGGGGGACACTGAGGGACACAGGGCACTGGAGAGACACCGAGCATCCCCCTGCCATCATCCTCTCCAGCAGCCACAGCCTGCACAGCTCTGGGAGTCGGGTCGTGACATCACCATTTTATCCAGGAAGCGACATCACCATGTTATCCAGGAAGTGACATCACCACGTTATCCAGGAAGCGACATCACCATGTTATCCAGGAAGCGACATCACCATGTTATCCAGGAAGTGACATCACCATCTTATCCAGGAAGTGACATCACCATGTTATCCAGGAAGTGAGGCCTTGATGGAGTAGTAAGTGCAGGGAAAAAAAGCACTTTATAAGCATTTCCTGTAATAAGTGTATATTGGGGATGTATATAACTTTTGGGGCAGTACAATACTTTAATAAAAATTTTCACTGGACTTCTCCTTTAAAGACCTCTACTGATCCCAAAAATAAAGATGCAGCATTGTTCAGCTGAGAGCCATGCCCATTTGTTTTAGTGATTATTGGGGACATCAGTACCTGGACCCCCACTGATTAAAACCTGTGACATGCCAGAAGTTATTTTTTAAACTTTAGGTATCCAACATTGCAAGCGTCTGCTGTAAGAAGTAAATAATAGGATCACCAAGCAGTAAAACATCAATCTATAAACATCCTCTATCATGTATACAAAGCATGTAACATTTGAAGGCCGGGTTCACACTACGTATATTTCAGTCAGTATTGTGGTCCTCATATTGCAACCAAAACCAGGAGGGGATTAAAAACACAGAAAGGCTCTGTTCACACAATGTTGAAATTGAGTGGATGGCCGCCATTTAATGGCAAATATTTGCTGTTATTTTAAAACAACGGCTGTTATATTGAAATAATGGCCGTTATTTACTGTTATATGGCGGCCATCCACTCAATTTCAACATTGTGTGAACAGATCCTTTCTGTGTTTTCAATCCACTCCTGGTTTTGGTTGCAATATGAGGACCACAATACTGACTGAAATATACGTAGTGTGAACCCAGCCTTCGAATACTGTAAAGATGGACCAAATTCCCAGAGAGTTTTATCACACAAAAGTCATAGTATACAATAAAATGTTTTCCAATAATCACATCTTTTGATCTATAATGATTTCTATTGAAGCAAGAAGAGAAGAAGGTAGCTACTTTCTCCTTCACTAAGTTCATTACCTAACTACACATACTGTACCAGCGTTCATTATTATTTAATTAGTATTAATTAGTATTCTGGCTATTTTTTTTTCTCTTTCAAATCAGCTGGTGTCAAAAACTTGATTTGTATTTTACTTTTATTTAAAAATCTCAGTTCTTCCAGTACTTATCAGCTGCTATATGTCCTGCAGGAGTGCTGTATTTTTTCCAGTCTGTCACAGTGCTCTCTGCTGCCACCTCTGTCCATGTCAGGAAAATCCCTATAAAAAACCTCTCCTGCTCTGGACAGTTCCTGACACGGACAGAGGTGGCAGCAGAGAGTGCTGTGTCAGACTGGAAAGAATACACCGGGTACTGGAAGACTGGAGATCCTTAAATAGAAGTAAATTACAAATCTATATAACTCTTTGAGTTGATTTAAAAGAATGTAATTTTCACAGGAGTGTCCCTTTAACTAACAAACCACAGGGGGGGGGGGGGAAACACCTCTTACTAAGATTGTATATAGGAGCTTAGAAAATGACAGGGTGCTTGAGTGTGACCAAGGACAGAGAAATCTACTGTGCAAGTGAATAAATATGGCCAACAATGGTAAATTGCTTTGGCTGCCTAGGCATGCTGGGAATTGTAGTTCTGCAACAGCTGGAGGGCCGTGGGTTTGACACCCCTGCACACGGGTCAGTGTTCTGAATATACCAAAAGTTAGATGTATGGCAAATAAGGGTCATTCAGTGTATGTCTGGCTGGTATACATTGGCATGGCTGGTATACATTGGTATGGCTGGTATACATTGGTATGGCTGGTATACATTGGTATAGCTGGTATACATTGGTATGGCTGGTATACATTGGTATAGCCGGTATACATTGGTATAGCTGGTATACATTGGTATAGCTGCTATACATTGGTATGGCTGGTAAACATTGGTATAGCTGGTATACATTGGTATGGCTGGTATACATTGGTATAGCCGGTATACATTGGTATGGCTGGTATACATTGGTATGGCTGGTATACATTGGTATAGCCGGTATACATTGGTATAGCTGGTATACATTGGTATAGCTGGTATACATTGGAATAGCTGCTATACATTGGTATGGCTGGTATACATGGGTATGGCTGGTATACATTGGTATGGCTGGTATACATTGGAATAGCTGGTATACATTGGTATGGCAGGTATACATGGGTATGGCTGGTATACATTGGCATGGCTGGTATACATTGGTATGGCTGGTATACATTGGTATAGCCGGTATACATTGGTATAGCCGGTATACATTGGCATGGCTGGTATACATTGGTATGGCTGGTATACATTGGTATGACTGGTATACATTGGTATGGCTGGTATACATTGGTATAGCCGGTATACATTGGTATTGCTGGTATACATTGGCATGGCTGGTATACATTGGTATGGCTGGTATACATTGGTATAGCCGGTATACATTGGTATAGCTGGTATACATTGGCATGGCTGGTATACATTGGCATGGCTGGTATACATTGGTATAGCTGCTATACATTGGTATGGCTGGTAAACATTGGTATAGCTGGTATACATTGGTATGGCTGGTATACATTGGTATAGCCGGTATACATTGGTATGGCTGGTATACATTGGCATGGCTGGTATACATTGGTATGGCTGGTATACATTGGTATAGCTGGTATACATTGGTATGGCTGGTATACATTGGTATAGCCGGTATACATTGGCATGGCTGGTATACATTGGTATGGCAGGTATACATTGGTATGGCAGGTATACATTGGTATGGCCGGACAAAAAGTATACCGTGATAAACTTTTTTTTTTCAATGGTAGCAGATTATGCAGCTGTATACGCAGACCGCTGTATATGTCACGAACAAATGTTTGGCCAACTTTTTCCTAAGTCCTGTCGAACAGAATGTCTATACGTGGTGTGAGCCTAGCCGAAATGCTGTGATATACATACAATGCATATATATATAGTATATACATACAATGCATATATATAGTATATACATACAATGCCTTGTTAGTAAATGGAGATGGAGAAAGGAAAATTTACTGTATGAAGCATGGAGCCTGTCTGTCTGTGTCTGGCTGTACGCTTTACATGGCCAACAATCCTCAGTTTTGGGATGGGGTTTCATTTATTAGAAGCGTACTCAGTTATAAAATATGGGCAGGGTTCCTCCAGCTAACGCTAGGTGAAAATGAAGGTACGTTTTTTTTGTCATATACTACTATGCTATACTGTACGTGCAAAAAAAACAAACAAAAAAAAAACATTTTTTTTTAAATAAATGTTTTAGCCGATCCCTTCTTCACTGTTATATTGGGCCAGCAACCTGCTATAAGAGAGCTCATGGGGACCAACTAGGGAGGAGAATGTGACTAAGTTTGCAGACTGCGATACCTGACGTCTCCCGTTCGTATTTGAGGACTTTGAGCAGCTTTCTTTGTATACGGTCCATGTATATGGAGCTGTGTGCATTGTGTGCATGATGATGCTTGGTGAAGCAGAGACACGTTGCCTTACTGGAGCTATTTCACCCATTCTGAGATCCACTAACAGACATAGAGTATAACAAACAATCATCATCATCGGCATTACCCAGTGATGGCCGCCTCCTGATCCTGCTTACCTGGCTGTCAGTCACCCCCCCTGCCTTGGTCTGATGTAGAAGCTAGCCGGACACACACCCTGCCACTCACTGACAACAGAGCATCCTTCCACCCTGCATCTCTCCTCTGGGTAGCAGAAAAGGAACAAACCAAAACTAGACAGAGGGGTGCAAGAAGGAAAAGGAGAGGCCGGACAACCAAAACCTTCTGAGCCGGCGACATGTGAATTGCTTCTCAGAAGTGTCGGTGGTGGTGTTCATATAGTCATGTAAATTTCTTTTAAAAATCCAATGAGGAAAATAAAGTCACCCCCCCCATTCACCCTGCTGATTGGTAGCATCCATTCCATCCTTTTATAAAAGGACTCCGCCAGCCTGGTTGTGATTTGTGCAGAGGATGGGCTGGGGAGATGCAGGGAGAGGGGTGACGGCTTCAGTCTGTTCATGAAAAGAACAATTCCTGAAAATCCCAGCCCTCAGGATCACCTCCCGCACATGCTCTTAGGCGATGTTCACACAACATACTTTTAATGAAAAGAACGGCCGTTGTTTTCAATGTACACAAAAACCGTTCTTTTCATAACCAAATGATTCGTATTGAAGTCAAGGCAAACAACGGCCATGGTTTCACACAATGTACGAAAAATAATAAACATGTTGTAACGCCTGGAGTAGTGGATCCACTGGACCGTCACTAGCGATGGCACTAACCTCACCAGGGAGCGGAGTCTAAGGGGCCGCTGGTTTTCACCAGAGCCCGCCGCAAGGCGGGATGGGCTTGCTGCGGCAGGCGACCCCCAGGTCGCTACCCCTGGCTTGGTTGCTAGTGACGGCAGGCGACGCGTGGCAGGAGCAGTAGGCAGGAGATAGTGCAGGCAGAGGTCTGTAGGCGTAACCGCAGGTGGCGGACAGGACTCAGGAACAATGGGAAGACAGCGGCCAAGGACTAGGGACAAGGACTGCGGACAGGAACAGGGGACAAGGACTAAGGTCAGGAACAACAGGGAGCTGGGCCAAACGCTATGGGAAGCATGTAGAGGCTCCAACACCTGTAGTGGGGCAGGGCTGGAACTTAAAGGGGAGTGATAGACACTAAACCAATTAGCAGCGCACTGCCCCTTTAAGTCTGAGACAGCCGGCGCGCGCGCCCTAGGAGGCGGGGACGCGTGCGCCGGCCGGCACAGTGACGGCCAGGAACGAGGCAAGGTGAGGCGCCCCCCTGGGCTGAAGTAGCCGCAGCGCCGGGTCCCTGCCTGTAGACCCCGGCTGCTGCGGAACTGGGTGAGGAGTCACGGCGGCGGTCCGGAGCGCAGGACGCCGCCGTGGCCCTAACACATGTCAATTATAAACGGACCTTGTTTTTAGATATTTACACCCAGTACTTTTTTTTTTTACCCGTCCTTTGAATTAAAGGGGTACTCCGGTGAAAATCTTTTTCTTTTGAATCAACTGGTTTCAGAAAGTCATAAAGATTTGTAATTTACTTCTATTAAAAATGTCAAGTCTTCCCATGCTTTTCAGCTGCTGTATGTCCTGCAGGAAGTGGTGTATTCTTTCCAGTCTGACACAGTGCTCTCCGCTGCCACCTCTGTCCATGTCAGGAACTGTCCAGACTCCAGAGCAGGTTTTCTATTGGGATTTGCTGCTGCTCTGGACAGTTCCTGACATGGACAGAGGTGGCAGCAGAGAGCAGTGTGCCAGACTGGAGAGAATACACCGCTTCCTGCAGGACATACAGGAAATAACACTTTCTGACACCAATCGATTCAAAAGAATTTTCTTTTCGCTGGATAACCCCTTTAAAGTCAATGAAATTTTATTACAGGACACACCCAAACGCGACAGCAGTCAATATTGAGCTAAAATAATGTTCTTACTGCTGATATTGCCATAGGAATATACTAAAATATGGCCATTGTTTGTAGTGTGTGAACAGAGCCTTAGAATGATTAGAACCACAATTGTTTCTTTTAAACTAGTAGACAAAAATGATATAGTTTCCATAAAAAAAGAGTTTTACAAGTGGCACAATCGATTTGATCTAATTTTTACCTATATACCACCATAATAATAAAATAATAATATAAAAATGACACCTGTAGAATATGGAAGATTGAATCAAATAAAAAGAGAGCAGTAATGTATATAAATGAGTAAGAACCCATTTACCCAGAATACAGTCTTCTCCATAGCATATAAATATAAAGAGAGAGAGAGATGAAATGACAACTATTCCTCATAAATGTATATCTATATAATATAAAGGAACAAGGGTAAATGTTACGAAGTATCTGCATGGCAGGATTAAGGGCTAGTTCACATGGAGTAAAACTGGCGCGGAAGAATTGACATGTCAATTCTTCAGAGCGGAGAGAGGAGGCGCACAAGCCCTCTCATAGACTGCCTGTATGACACGGAGGCTGGCGGAAATTTCGTCAGTTTTATTCTGTGTGAAATGGCCCTAAGATCCCCTGCACCCACATACTTGATCCTTTTGCATGTATAGTAGACTTCCCCATATCTCAGGTTTTATTAAAGTTGTCCCCTTCCCTGGTGGTTGTCCCCCCCCCCTAACCCTAACCCCCCCCCCCCCCCACGACGCGATCGCGTAGGGGCGATCCCCGCATCTGTTACCGGCCGGGGTCTGCACCGTAATGGCGCTGATCCCGGATCGGCATTCTATTGTTTTTGGCTGCAGCAGCTGAAAGCAGTAGAACATAGACCTCATTGATCTATGCACTATATCTATATATCTATACTGCATACTAGAAGTGCCCCAGGGGGAATAACCCTAACCCCAGGGGGACTTCTAGTATGTGTGTAAAAAAATAAATAAATGTTTTGGGTTTTTTATTAATAAAAAAAAACCCTCCCCTAATAAATAAATAAAAATAAATAAATAAACGTTTGGTATCGCCGCGTGCGTAATCACCCAAACTATTAAATAATCACATTCCTGATCTCACACGGTAAACGGCGAAAGCACAAAAAAATCCCAAAGTGCAAAATTGTGCATTTTTGGTCGCATCAAATCTAGAACAATTGTAATAAAGAGTGATCAAAAAGTCGCATATACGCAACCAAGGTACCGATAGAAAGTACAGATCATGGAGCAAAAAATGACTCCTCACACAGCCCCATAGACCAAAGGATAAAAGCGTTATAAGCCTGGGAATAGAGCGATTTTAAGGAACATATATTTTTTTTAAAAGGTTTTAATTTTTTAAAAGCCATCAAAAAAATAAAAGTTATACAAGTTACATATCATCGTAACCGTAACAACTTAAGGAACATGTATAACAATTCAGTTTTACCCTTCTCTCCCGGGTACAGTATATATGCTCTGCATATTGCTACTTGGCTGCGCATGATCAGGGCAAGGGATTGATAAAAGCAATTAGATAGCCCTGTAGTTTCCAACACCATCTTTGATGGCAGCATAGGGGGCTTTGTCACATGAAAAAACTACATTTAAAAAAACAACTCATATTACAAAGCAATATAACTTTATTAAAGCAATATATTAAAGGGGTTGGCCTCTTTATAGTAAAATAGTTCCGTGTACAGTATTAGTATTTGTACTCACTGTATATACTGACGTCAACTACCTGTGTACCTCATAGAGCTAGAATCAGACTCCCCTCCTCCAGACTGTGCTGTCCTGCTCTGTGGCGAGTCTGTCCATAAAATGGCCGACATGGAGGAGCATGTGACCATGCCCCGCCCCCAGTGTCTACCACTGAGCCTGTATATGTCTATGGAGGAAACTGGAGGCGGAGCATGAGAGGTCTTAAGAGGGGGATTCCCCAATTGTTTTTCCACCTGAAGAAGCATCCCACATTCCACAGAAACTCATTCACTGCTACTCACCTGTGAAAGGATTACCATTCACATCACAACAATCATGATGAGTCTGGATTAGAAAAAAACTTGCTGCTAAGCTGGTTCCTCCATTTTTTGCTGTAAGCATTGTAGAAATGCTTTGCGAGATAAAGCTTAGTCATGTCTGACAGGCTGCTTGCTGGGAAAGGACTATGTAAAGCAGTTGTCCAGGAATACTCTTCCACTAATACACTGAGTGGTACACTTACTAAGGTAACCGCCTGATGCCCAATGAATATCATGCCCATTATCTAGTATGGGATCTGTTGCACGATACTCACTTGGCATTGGACAGTTTCCATGGCCACTATAGCAGCCAGTGCACAATTACGTATCTCATTAAAATGTGAGATCAGACAGGAAAGTATGCATGAACAACCCCTTTAACAAACCTAGCTTTTTCAATGGTCAAATCATTCTTTTCCAGATTACTCAGGTCTTCAGGGCTGTCCATAAATTGAATTCATTTGATTATTTACCATATATTTACCATTTGAGCCATACACAATTCAGATTTTCATCGGAATCTTGAATTTTAATATCCGATGAGGAGAGTCAGTGTTGATACAAGTTGCCTGAGTGACTGGAGGGGGTGGGGACTAGGACATTACCAATACTGCTCTGTATATACTTTGTAATTGTGGCGGCTGCTTGTAATTAAATTATGCCATTGCCCCCCCCCCCCCATTGACTGTCCCCTCCAATGTACTGTACCACTGCCCTCTCTAATATACTGTACCACTGTCCTCTCTAATGTACTGTACCACAGTGCTCTCTAATGTACTGTACCACTCTCCTCCCCCATGTACTGTACCACTGTCCTCTAATGTACTGTACCACTGTCCTCTCTAATGTACTGTACCACTGCCCTCTCTAATGTACTGTACCACTGTCCCTCTAATGTACTGTACCACTGTCCTCTCTAATGTACTGTACCACTGTCCCTCTCTAATGTACTGTACCAATGTCCTCTCTAATGTACTGTACAGCTGTCCTCTCTAATGTACTGTACCACTATCCCCTCTAATTTACTGTACCACTATCCCCTCTAATGTACTGTACCACTCTCCTCCCCCATGTACTGTACCACTGTCCTCTAATGTACTGTACCACTGTCCTCTCTAATGTACTTTACCTCTGCCCTCTCTAATGTACTGTACAACTGCCCTCTCTAATGTACTGTACCACTGTCCTCTCTAATGTACTGTACTGGAACAACGTCCTCTCTAATGTACTGTACCACTGTCCCCCTCTAATGTACTGTACCACTGCCCCCCTCTAATGTACTGTACCACTGTACCCTCTAGTATACTGTACCACTGTCCTCTCTAATGTACTGTACCACTGTCCCCTCTAATGTACTGTACCACTGTTCCCTCTAATGTACTGTACCACTGTCCCCTCTAATGTACTGTACCACTGTCCCCTCTAATGTACTGTACCACTGTCCTCTCTAATGTACTGTACCACTGTCCTCTCTAATGTACTGTGCCACTGTCTCCTCTAATGTACTGTACCACTGTCCTTTCTAATGTTTCCACATACAGAAAAACTTAGTTAACCACGTTTTTGTGAATTCTAAAAAAAAAACAAAAAACAGGATCCATATGTTTTTTTTTAAAATGTAAGTCAATAAAGAAACAGAACCAATTGGATGGCAGACAAATGCATCAGTTTTTCATCCTTTTTTTGCATCAATTTTTTCCCATAAAACGGATACGTTAAACAGACTGCAAAAACGCTGTGTAAACCCAGCCTAAGGGGCCTATCAATAATCGGCCAGATTCAGCTAATTATCGCTCCGTGGAATAGAGAGAACGATCAGCCGATGATTGTGTCATCGGCTGATCGTTCATTTAGGTTTAAACCTAAAATCATTGGTCGCCCCCGCGCATCGCATCATACATTACCTGTCCAGGCTGCAGGTCTTCTCCTTCTCCCGGTCCCGCGTGGCAGCATCAGCTTCGGAGCGGCCTGTCTGAACTGACAGACCGCTCAGCCAATCACTGGCCACGACCACCGCGGAGAAGGAGAAGACCTGCGCCTGGACAGGTAATGTATGAAACAAGCGCTGCATAGACATCGATAATGATGTCCCTGCAGCCCTCGCTAACGATTGTCGGGCCGTGTAATAGGCCCAGTAAACGAGCGCTGATCTAGCAGATCGGCGCTCGTTTACATAGTTGATCGGGCCCTGCTTGGCCCGTGGAATAGGATCCTAAGCCATGGCTCCTTTTATCCAGCAACAGCATCCCCCTTGTACTCGTGCAAATTATCGTTATATATAGCTCAAATTTAAACGATAATTAGTTCATGTAAATGCAGGCAAATGACCAACGAGAAATTGTTCATCGTTTGTTTGGTGCTGACACCTAAATTATCTATATTCGTTTGCTGTAATTCTGCACTCGTTTACTAATCGTTCAGTGTAATGGTCCGATTACACGAAGCGATAATTTGCCCAATTGATCGATTTTTAAGCAACGTTTTGAGTTTTATATTGATCAGCGTTTAGACAAAGATAAATCGTTAGAAAGAATCGTTATTGCGATCTTAAAAGATCGCTTAAGCCCATCTCACACATAGGGTGAATCTTTGAAAGACTGTTTACTCTAAGCGATCTGGGAATTTTTAGCGAACGACCAATGACGATTTGAGAGAAAAAAAGGAAAAAAAATCGGCAGCACATCTATGACTGTTCACACTGCAGGTTGCAATGACGATTTGAGAACATGTTAAAAGATCACAATGAACAATTTCTCACTCGTCGCTTGATCGTTCGCTGTGTTTACACGAGCCGATTATCGCTCAAATGCGATCTTTATTGCGAAAATTTGAACAATAATCTTTCCGTGTAAACGCACCATATTGTTCCTTCATTTGTTGGGAACAGATGGAGTAAACGATCGTAGTAACGAACGTAATTAACGATTATCGTTCTGTGTATTATGGTAAATGATTTCAGGTTAACAATCACTTCATCTAATAGGACCCATAAGGCGCTATTACACAGGCCAATGGTGAGGAGCAAGCGAGCACCGTCCAATCAGATCAGGGCTCGCTTGTTCTTTGTTTTTCACTCGCTGCTGGCGCTATTACATGCGGGTAAGAGAATGGGTGGGCGGTGGAGGGCTGGGGTGCAGGCAGATTAGACTGTCTGGGGAGCCCAAAGGAGATATCGGCAGCCTACTGCTGTCACTCCTATTACACGGAGCGACGGCTAGCAGACTGTTATCGTTCATAAATATTTTAACCAGCCGACATCGTGCATGTCAGCTTATCGTTGCCTTTTAACATCTATTACACCAAGTGATTATCTGCCATAGCACCATTTAAGCCATAATCGCTTGGTGCAGGGGCGTAGCTAAAGGCTGATGGGCCCTGGTGCAAAATTTTAGCTTGGGGCCCCCCATCTCCCCCCGATCAGGCAAAGTCCTATCTAACGTTATATCCAATTACTCTAATGTGCCACCATGTTCTAATGCACTGTCACTGCCTCCACCTCATGTACTGCACTACTGCCCCCTATAATTAATGGACTGTACTGTGTCATTGTCTAATCATTGTATTCCAATCTTTGACTCTACAGCTGAAAAACTACAACTCTCATCATGAACTGCCAGTTGGAAACGATGGGGGTTGTAGTGCTGCAACCTGAAGAGCCACATGCTGCAAAACTACAACTCCCATTATAAACTGTCAGCAGGGCATGATGATGTTTGAACTTCTGCAACCTGGAGAAGTCACCTGATATCACCTGCAGTCCTATGTAACACCACAGATAACAGTGATATCCCTCTGAGTACAGATAATGTAGTAGTCATCTGCAGTCCTATGTAACACCACAGATAACGCAGTGATATCTCTGAGTACAGATAATGTAGTAGATGTCCCCTGCAGTCCTATGTAACACCACAGATAACACAGTGATATCTCTGGAGTACAGATAATGTAGATGCAGCACAAGCTGGAGCTCAACGCGGTAAAGATACGGCCATAGGACATAGCTTGGGCCGCCAAGGCAGATGTCTGGAGGAGGGGGCGCTGGTACTTGCTGTCATCTGATTAGGTAAGAGGCCCAATCAGATGACAGCATGTGCCAGCGGGCGCAGCGGGACAGATTAGCGCAGTGCTTCCCAACCTTTTCCACCTCGGGGAACCTCTACTAAATAATGTTCTACAAAATAAGAAAACCGTCATACAATGACTCACCGGTGATGTCTTCTTTGATCTGAGGCGTCACTTTCCCTTTTCCTATTCATCCGGCCCAGTCCTCCAAGATGATTCCTTCCAGATACGTTTCATCCCCTTAGAACCTGCGAGACAAACAATTTAGGCTCCGCACATTTCTAGCAACTTCCTTCCCTTCCTCCCTCCTGTCGGCTCCCATAGTAACTGCACTGTTTGGTGTAATGTGCAGTAAAGTGAGTAGGAATGTGGGATGCCCCCTGTATGTAGGATTCCCTGCTGTGCCCGCATGAGCTAATAATGCCCCCAGAGGTGCCCCCATACAATAATAATGCCCCCAGAGGTGCCCTCATGAGCTAATTATGCCCCCAGAGGTGGCCCCCATATACTAATAATGCCCCCAGAGGTGCCCTCATGAGCTAATTATGCCCCCAGAGGTGCCCCCATGAACAAATAATGGCCCCAGAGGTGCCCTCATGAGCTAATAATGCCCCCAGAGGTGCCCTCATGGACTAATAATGCCCCCATGAACTAATAATGCCCCCAGAGGTGCCCTCATGAGCTAATAATGCCCCCAGAGGTGCCCCCATGGACTAATAATGCCCCCATGAGCTAATAGTGCCCCCAGAGGTGCCCCCATGAACTAATAATGCCCCCAGAGGTGCCCCCATATACTAATAATGCCCCCAGAGGTGCCCCCATGAGCTAATAATGCCCCCAGAGTTGCCCCCATCAACTAATAATGCCCCCAGAGGTGCCCCCATGAGCTAATAATGCCCCCAGAGGTGCCCCCATGAACTAATAATGCCCCCAGAAGTGCCCCCATGAACTAATAACGCCCACAGAGTTGCCCCCATGAACTAATAATGCCCCCAGAGGTGCCCCCATACAATAATAATGCCCCCAGAGGTGCCCCCATATACTAATAATGCCCCCAGAGGTGCCCACATGAGCTAATAGTGCCCCCAAGAACTAATAATGCCCCCAGAGGTTCCCCCATCAACTAATAATGCCCCCAGAGGTGCCCCCATGAGCTAATAATGCCCCCAGAGGTGCCCCCATGAGCTAATAATGCCCCCAGAGGTGGCCCCCATGAGCTAAAAATGCCCCCAGAGGTGCCCCCATGAACTAATAATGCCCCCAGAGGTGCCCCCATGAACTAATAATGCCTCCAGAGGTGCCCCCATGAACTAATAATGCCTCCAGAGGTGCCCCCATGAACTAATAATGCCCCCAGAGTTGCCCCCTATGAACTAACAACGCCCCCAGAGGTGCCCCCATGAGCTAATAGTGCCCCCAGAGGTGCCCCCATGAACTAATAATGCCCCCAGAGGTGCCCCCATGAGCTAATAGTGCCCCCAGAGGTGCCCCCATCAACTAATCATGCCCCCAGAGGTGCCCCCATGAACTAATAATGCCCCCAGAGGTGCCCCCATGAACTAATAATGCCCCCAGAGGTGCCCCCATATACTAATAATGCCCCCAGAGGTGCCCCCATGAACTAATAATGCCCCCAGAGTTGCCCCCATCAACTAATCATGCCCCCAGAGGTGCCCCCATGAGCTAATAATGCCCCCAGAGGTGCCCCCATACAATAATAATGCCCCCAGAGGTGCCCCCATATACTAATAATGCCCCCAGAGGTGCCCCCAAGAACTAATAATGCCCTCAGAGGTGCCCCCATATACTAATAATGCCCCCAGAGGTGCCCCTAAAAAAACAAACATCCTACTCACCTAATCCGCGCTTTCGGCTGCAGGCAGCAGCTCTCCTCCTCCTCTTCGGGCTCCATCTTGCGAGCCGCAGGGACGGGACTTCCGGCAGGCGTGATGACGTCACATGATCACGCCTGCCGGAGAGGTCACGGCCCGGCCTCCCATAGGCTGCTGGTATGAAGTGCCGGCAGCCTATGGGAGAGAATACAGGAGGAGGACGCTGACAGGTCCTGCTCCTGTATTCTGATCGCTTTGATGTTCCGCCCGCTCAATGTGCGGGCGGAACATCAAAGCGATCTGTGCATCCTGAGAAGCTGCGCGGCCGCAGCTTCTCTGGATGCTCAAAAACAAGTGGCAAGGGGGGCCGTGCGGGCCCCCCTAGCGTAGGGGCCCGGTCGCCATGGCGACCCCGGCGACCCCTATAGCTACGCCACTGGCTTGGTGTAATAGGGCTTTAAGTTGGGTCATGTTGGGTCAGGCCATGTTCACACATTGTAAAACACCGGCCGTTCTGTGACCCGGCTGGGTCACAGAATGGCTGGTGTTACTGAAGATGATCCCATGACCTTGCAGATCTGTGTGTGCCCGCATCCCAATCTACTGCTGCATACAACGGAGCGTGCGTCCGGAAGCGCACGCTGCGTTGTGTGAACTGACATGTTCTGTGCGGCCGCTATTCAGTAAATAGCGGCAGCACAAAACAGTTTTCAGTGCGGTTGGTTAAAATCCTGGTTAGAATCCCGCATATTATGTATATAGCTGAATCCATTTATACACATCCGGGCTGGGTTCACACTATGTATATTTGAGGCTGTATTTGGTCCTCATGTCAGGTCCTCATAGCAACCAAAACCAGGAGTGGATTGAAAACACAGAAAGGATCTGTTCACACAATGTTGAAATTGAGTGGATGGCCGCCATATAACAGTAAATAACGGCCATTATTTCAATACCACAGCCGTTGTTTTAAAATAACAGCAAATATTTGCCATTAAATGATGGCCATCCACTCAATTACAACATTATGTGAACAGAGCCTTTCTGTGTTTTCAATCCACTCCTGGTTTTGGTTGCTATACAGCCTCACAAATACAGCCTCAAATATACATAGTGTGAACCCAGCCTCAACGTGTGTTTTGCATAAATCACGGCCGTTGTTGCAAATTGATTGGTTGATATGAGATGTTTACACCAGTTTCTATTTTGCACACTTTGATATATCTGGGTCAAAAATTGACTGAATTATTATCACTTTCTACATACAATGTATACAAGTATGCTTTCTTTATTATGTATTTCATAACATATGCGTCTAATTCTAATATATACAGAAACTATGAGCCATCCATGAACCTAATACCTTAAGAAAACAGGAGAATATGGTAGTAAAGCTCCCTCTCTGGAGGTATATTATAGTGTGTCATCGCTGTGGAGCAGCTGTTCCATGACTCTCCTTGCTTCTTCTTCTGTTATTTTTAGCCTACAGTGAGCTTTATGTGGTGCTAGTTGACAGAACTGTGTGTGTATTTAACCCCTTTCTGACAAGCCAATCTTGGGGCTTTAGGGTGGATTCACATGTATCACATTTGCAGTGGATTTCACGCTGTGAGTTTCTTAGGGTATATTCACACGAACAGGCTTGCAGCGAGATTCTCGCTGCGAGCCCGGCAGGTCCTGGCAGTTCCCATACACTACATACCTGCTGCGGTCTAAACGACGGCAGCGAGTATGTAATTCTGCCGCCCTTAACCCCTTCTGCTCCCGCCTGGCTCCCCCGCTGTAAGCATACTTTACTTGTCCTTGCTGCACGGGTCCGGCGTCCTGCTCTCCCGTCCGGCCAATCAGTGGCTGCGGCTGGGCAACACACTGATTGGCCGGACGGGAGAGCAGGACGCCGGACCCGTGCAGCAAGGACAGGTAAAGTATGCTTACAGCGGGGGAGCCGGGAGGGAGCAGAAGGGGTTAAGGGCGGCAGAATTACATACTCGCTGCGGTCGTTTAGACCGCAGCAAGTATGTAGTGTATGGGAACTGCCAGGACCTGCCGGGCTCGCTACTAGATTCTCGAGCCCGTTGGTGTGAATATACCCTTACAGTGGAATCCGCTGTGATACTGTTTTCTATTAAAAACTATAGCACTCCATTGTCACTGCGGATTTGAAGGAGAAGTCCCATAAAAAATTTTTAAAATACAGGAAGATAGAGCAGTGTCGGAACATCATAAAGAAATTATACTTACCTATCCTTGTGCCTGAATGACAGCGGACAGCCGCTGGGCTCCAGTAGCTCCTGCCGCTGGAATGTCACATACTCGGCTGATGGACTACTCGCTCACCTAATCAGTGACTGGTGCGGGACATTGCTGTAGTCACTGACTGTCTGAATGGGCAATCTATTAGCGTATGGAGAAGCCAGCCGAAAATGATTTCCGACAGCTGACCAAGACAGGGGAGAGTGGCACAACAAGGATGGGTAAGTATGCTTTCTTTATTATGTTCACAACCCTCCCTGCCTTCCTAAATTCTGCTGTGAAAATATGGTGCTATAGACTTGTAAAAGTTAACTACTCAGCTCCCAACACTATGCTTACCTATCTGCGTTCCCCCAGTATGCTCCCACATGCTTCTCTGGGTTCCCACAAATTGACAACCCGCTCAGCCAATCACTGTGCTGTCCCGCCGCAGCAAGTGATTGGCTGAGCAGGCTGCCCCTGAGCAGGGACCTAGAAAAGCATGCAGGAGCGTGCCGGTGGAACGCGGACAGGTAAGCATGGTGTTAGGAGCTAAGTAGTTAATTTTAACAATTCTTTGGCACAATACATTCTCGCAGCAGAGGGTTAGCTTAGTATCCTCTACTTTCTACATATCATGAATTCACATGTTAACCCCCTCCAGCCGCTGGTCAGTAAATTAACGTCACTGCAGCTTATGCCTGATGCTGCAACCCTATAGATACTGCAGTCAGCACAACCGCAGCATCTATAGAGCTTCTGATAGAGAATTCTCCCTCTACAGAGGGAGAATTCTCTGTCCACTGTCCATCGGGGCTCTGCGAAGTAATCGCAGAGCCCCGATGGTAGCCATGGAAAGCGGAAGCCTCAGGGTTCCAATTTCCTGGCTACGGAAGCAGACGGGGGGAGGGAGGGAAGACTGGGTGCGCGAGGAGCAAGGCCGTGAGCTCTGCCCCCTCCCTTCTCTCCCCTACAGCTGTCACAAGATTGTAACAGCGGCAGGGGACAGAGGAGAGGGGGCAGACATAGGGACATTACGATCCCTTAAGCTGATGTCCTAAAACGACCTGGGCACTGATGCATCAATGACCCCAGGTCATGAAAGGGTTAACTTTTGGGGTATTGGTCCAGTCTATCAGTTCGCCTTTTTGTTCTTTTACTGACCTAGTTGTGTAACAACGACCAGGACTGCTATAGCATCATCTGGCTACATTAAGTCAGGTGTATATCTGCTTTGTCACTCCCCTGTTGTGACCCAGTAACCTTGATCGTATTAGCTTAAACACACAGTATAAGTTATCTTTGTGGATTGTTTCCCTTTTACGCTGTGGCAGTCGGCTACAGGGTGGATATTTACAGAATGATTTATGACTGAGGTGACGATTCGGCTCTTACTCAAGCATATACTTATTTCCTGTGAGAATGGGCATCTTAAAATCCAATAAGCCCCATCCTTCTGTAACTTAACATCTGGCAAAATGGGGAGAGGAAGGACATTGTTGCAGCCACCAATTGGTTAAGCAAGCCTATGACCTCACATCCCTAAACCTGCAAGCACTGTGCAGCGAGGTGTTTACCTGTCTGAGCATAATTATAGTGTAAAGACCCGGTACGGGCCCCTAAGTTCTATTGCACCTGAGTAAGGTAACTCTCTTGGGTTCACACAGATGGGAATGAGGTATCCACTTTAGTTAGTGTTTTTCCCCACTAGGTGCTGCTCTGTATTCTATACTCTATGTGAAGGATGGCTGAAGGAGACTTATGGGTTAACTTTTTTTTTTTTTTTCACATTTGATGTTTTGTCCACTTACAGGTGCAGGTGTTTTCTCTCTCCAGTCTTTAATCTATCCACTATCTTCTCTGTTTTTGCACACACAGCCCCCACCAATCACAGTAGGGTTTGGTCAGACGCTGTAGTTTCTGGTGAGAGGAGTCTGTGTAGTTGGTTCTAGTCAGTGTGTGAAGTAGCAACTAAGAGCCAAGTCTCTGCTGAAGTTAAGCCAGGGGCCTGGCTTAGGCCAGGTCCTGTGTCAGGGACACAAGCAAGCCAGTTACAGATTCCTTTGATGAGAGACACAGCAACACTGGCACCTCAGTTTACGTTACTGCATGGTGACAGCTGACGTCAGCTGAAAAAGATGGTGCGCAGTCTGTCATACATTAAGGCGTACGTGACATCAGGAATCCTCACCGGATCGGCATGCAGTCACTCTTGCTGCTGGAATATCGGTAAATATCAATACGACCACGCTGGATTAGTTACGTTTTTGAGCCCTATTGAATTTGAAAAGGGTTTGTGAATGGGACTCACCTGGCGTAGTTGTATATGTAGTAACCCAACCTTCTGGCGGTAGAAGAGACTGCAAACCAACCAATGACTGGCCGGGACTGCCACGGCCAGTGTTTGGCTGAATGGCATGTCAGATCAGAGACTGGCTCTGAAGGAACCTGCTAATTCTTCGGGTGGACGGCGGAATCTGGCAAACCATAGAATGAAGCCTACGGAATAGGGATGGTCCGAACCTGGTTCAGGTCGGGTTTGTACGAACCCAAACCTCGGAAATGATTCCTGCTGCCTGCCCGCTCCGTGGAGAGGGTGGATACAGCGGAAGGACCGCCTGGAAAACTGGGATACAGCCATAACCATAGGCTGTATCCCAGTTTTCCAGGCGGTCCTCCCGCTGTATTCACCCGCTGCACGGAGCAGGCAGACAGCGGGAATCTGATGCCGAGCGCTCGGGTTCATACCATCCTTACTACGGAACCATCGGAGATGCGTGGGTTGGTTGCGGAATTTGTGGCGGGTGATCCGCGGGGATTCCGTAGTGTGAACATTCCCTAACAGTTTCTTCCATGTATTTTTTGTCTACTTGACACACTCTATTTTAAATGCTAGATAATCACTTTTAAGATGAATGGGGCGATTTATCGACAAATGTGTTTGGTTCTTCCTCTGGATTAAGCAGACTATGGGCCCTATTCCACCGGACGATTATCGTTTGCATAATCGTTAACGATTAACGATCTCAAACGACTGCTATTGCGAAAGACCTGAAAACGATTACTCATTTCCATGTAACCATAATCGTTACTTATGATCGTAATTGCGTTTTGCAAACGAGCAACGATAAAAATAGGTTTAGGTCTTATAAAGCGATCAACGATTTCTCGTTCGATCGTTAACTGCATTTGAACCGAACGATTATTGTTTAGATTCGAACGATTTAACGATAATCTGAACGATAATCGTCCGGTGGAATAGGGCACTATGACTCTTCTTGCCGCACAGACTTGCTCGCACTGCCAGGAATGTGGGACGTCTCCGCTTCTTTTGGCAGAGTCACAACAAACATCAGACAGTACAAAAGTATAAGCTCTGTTGTTTTAAACTAGATCTTATTACTTCCCTAATGGCTCTCCACATGTGTGATGTGGTAACACTGCCGAGCCTGGTAACTTAATACTACACACACACAAAGAAAATTATTAGCTTGATATAATAATCGTGTTATAACAATGAATACTGTCACATGACTCATCTGTTCTGTCAGATACTGTGAATATTTCTCGATGTTCAATACACAGAAACCACTGCAGACAGACACTAGTACTCTGCTTAGGTCAGTTACACATGGGCCTAATATAAATAGCAACAAAGAATAAAAATCGGCACTCACCACCATTGCAGTCATTCATAGTTTATTCCATTACGGAGGTGCAGCAGCAAGAGGAATATGCTGGTAGACACAATCCTGGGACGGGCATTTTGCGCTGGATTGTGCCTATCTACCTGTGTATCCCCCTCCCTGCTGCAGAATCCGTCATGGAATAAACTATGATTGATTGCAATGGTGGTGAGTGCCGAACTTTATTCTTAGATGCTATTCACATTGGACATTTATTTCAGTTTTGAGCACCCCATCGTGATCTTGCTAAGTTCAATGACTGGTGCCAGGCATCTGTATCTTGTGATCGCTACAACATAGCTGTATTTTTGCATCTATATTACAGCTGCAAGTCCCAGTCTGAACACTGGTCTAAAGACCCTAAAGGTCATATTCCCCAGACGATAATGAGGGGGAAGTGAGCGCCTAACTGTCAGCACTTGCTCCCCCACTTACTGGCTGTGCTACATGCACAGACAGTGAGCGGGAAGCAGCGAGAGGGACTGCCTGGACGATCTTTAGATTGTTCAGGCTGCCCACTCAGCAGGGGTAGCAGTTTCTACTACACAGAGCGACGAGCAGCAGACTGCCGGGATTAGACAGTCCTGCAGTTCCCGACACAAACGTTGGTTGCAACAAAGAGGGCCATGTCACCCCTTACTGCTGCCACTCAGCAGAAGTGTAAATCTAAATAAAAAATTATACATGTATTTTAATAAAGTTATATTACAAAGTGATATATTAGCAAATAAAAAGAATTCTCTGGAGTCCCCCTTTAGAAAAAAGAAACCAATGATCTGTGTCACAGATATCTTCTTTCTGACTGCTGAAATCAGAGGTTTTATATTTACCAATATAGACCGACCCCCCCTCCGCTGAACAGTGACCAATACTGGCTATAAAGGATATAGAGAAAAAATATACTAAAACCGACGGGTCATGATCCCAGGTCATAGATGGTCAATAAACTAAATGTATACATATTCAGTAAATACAGTGAATATATATATAGAGAGAGAGTAAATACCTGAATATCCAGTGAATATAACTGATTGAGGGGGTTTTACTGCTACTGATTTATTTTCAGATCATATGTCTCCTTTCCTGTTGCAGACTGGTTGCGGATTTTATTTTTCACCCTGGATTAAAAGAAATTAATAAAAATAAAAATACATAAAATAAATAAATAAATATAATAATAATATAAATATATAATATAAATATAATAATAATATATTGTAAATAATGTAATAATAATAATAACAATTATTATTGTTATTTATTTATTTATAAAGCGCCCTTGATTCCAGAGTGCTATAGTGATAGAGGGTAACATACAGGAACATTACAAGATCAAAACACATGACATGAGGGTAAATGACAGACTGGTACAAGAGGAAAGAGGACAACCTATAATAATATGAACTATGCTTGTGTCAAGTTATGGGCCAGGTTCATTTTGGCATAAGTCGGACAAAGGCCATCTTGGCAATATATATCGGTAAACCCGAACTTTCGAAATGTCCAGCTGACTCACAGTCAACATGCTGTGAATGTTATCTGGTCTTGTTCCCTTGGATTACTGACTCTGCTATTTCCGTCACATGACGTAAACGTCATATGGTATCAGGATGGACGCAGCAAACACATGCCCACTATGGTAATTATCCATGATAAAATTTTAATTGTGCCCCGACAGGTCGGACTGGTTTTCCAGTGACTCACGCAGGTGAATGTGTCCGCTCCTGGACACACCCTAATGACAGCAACATGGGCGAAACAACTTCCATAGGACTCCTCTTACCTGGAAGATGTAGTTTCAAGTAAATATTGTACAGGAAACATATCATTATTTTTACTGACTGATATACAGATATGTCTGCAATAATGGAGCTCTGTGTGTGTGTGTGTGTATATATATATATATATATATATATATATATATATATATATATATATATATATATCAGCTTCTACAAGTTTCATGGCCACTTTCTTCCAGAGACAGCCCCACTCGTCTCCAGCCTGGGTAGGGTTCTGTAACTCAGTTCCATTGAAGCGAATGGAGCTTTATGGTGCGTTCACACCTACAGGATCTGAAGCTGATTTTCTGCAGCAGATTTCATTTAAATAACTGAGCACAGCATCAAATCTGCTGCAGATCCTGTAGGTGTGAACGCACCCTAAAGGGGTTATCCAACGCTACAAAAAGATGGCCACTTTCTTCCAGAGACAGGGTGGGTTCACACTACGGAATTCTCACGTTTAATATCCGCGGAATTCCGTTGGCTGTCCGCGCGCACGGTCACGCGCCTTTCCGCCGGCCCCATAGACACCGTTCTATGGGCCGGCGTATTCCACTATCTACTGAAAGAAGTGACATGTCACTTCTTTCGGCAGATAGTGGAATACGCCGGCCCATAGAACGGTGTCTATGGAGCCGACGGAAAGGTGTGCGGCCGTGCACGCGGACAGCCGACGGAATTCCGCTGAGTTTATCCGAAAGAATTCCGTAGTGTGAACCCACCCATAGTCTGACTCTGGTCTTCAGTTCAGGTGTGATTTGCAATTAAGCTCCATTCACTTCAATGGAACTGAGTTAGGCCTCGTTCACACAGAGCAAGAGAGGCGGAATTCCACGGAGTTACCGATGTCCTTGCAGCCCTTGCTTAAACTGTATACTTTACCTATCCACGCTCCAGGGCGGCTCCTGCGGCCCGCTTCTCCCCGAGTCCCGCGTGCTCTAGCTTCAGAGCAGCCTGTCAGCTGACAGGCCGCTCAGCCAATCACAGGCCTCTGCGGTCCTGGCCTGTGATTGGCTAAGCGGCCTTTCAGCTCAGACAGGCTGCTCTAAAGCTAGAGTGCGCGAGACCCGGGAAGAAGCGGACCGCAGGAGCCACCCTGGAGTGTGGATAGGTAATGTATATCGTCAGTCGCCGGCTGCGCACCGCTATTACACGTAACGGTGCGCGGTCGGCGTCCGACAATTATAGGTTCAAACCTATATCAACGATCAGCCGATGTTCGTTGTAATCGGCTGATCGTTATGTTTATTACACAGAGCGATAATCGGCTGAATCGGGCTGATTTGGCCGATTATCATTCCGTGTAATAGTACCCTAAGTGGGAACATAGCCATAAGCCTATAGGTACTACTATTACTAGTCGCAACTCAGAGGAGATGAAAATGTGAATTAAGGGTAATATTAGCCATCTTTCTTTTTTAAATGATTGCAATCGATCTGAAATCATTCACCATATTACACGGAGCAACAGTAGGTAGTTATGAAGATGTATACGTACACTGAACGATTAATCGTTGCCCACATACACACAGAAAGATTGTCGCTTAAAGGGGTAGGTTACAAAAAATTTACTTTATAAAGAATTGGTGCCAGAGATCTGTAATTTACATTTATTAAAAAATCTCCAGTCTTCAAGTACTTATCAGCTGCTGTGTGTCCTGCAGGAAGTGGTGTATTCTTTCCAGTCCAGAAAGCAGGAGAGGTTTTCTATGGGGATTTGCTGCTGCTCTGGACAGTTCCTGACATGGACAGAGGTGGCAGCAGAGAGCACTGTGTCAGACTGGAAAGAATACACCACTTCCTGCAGTACATACAGCAGCTGATAAGTACTGGAAGACCCAAGATTTTTTTAATAGAAGTAATTAATAAATATCTGGCACTTTCCAGCAACAGTTGATTTGAAAAACATTTCTTTAGTGAACTACCCCTTTAAATTTGAACGCTATACCAATTTTTCACACGATAATCTTTCTGTGTAATAGAAACCCAAGGCATCATGTATTGTACAGATCCTATGGACGGGGAAGCCCTTTAGTGAATTTTCTCCCCGCACGGCATTATGTAAGTACTACGGCTCCCTTCACACGTCCAGAAAAACCCCGGACGGATTTCCGGGCTCATACACTTTAATTAGTCACGGGCACCCTTCCGGATATTTCCGGAAGGGTGTCCGTTCCGGAAAGTCGATCCGGAAAAAATAGGACATGTCCTATTTTAGCCCGGAATTCTGTCCCAAACGCCCCCATAGAAGTCTATGGGAGCGCCGGAATCACGGGCACTTTCCTGATGTACATGCCGTGATTCCGGATTGTTTGAGAGCTCGCCGGCACCCCCGCAACCTCAGCCCAGCACCTCTTTGCCCGCTGATCAACCGCCGGTCTTCTGCACCTCACCACTCTTCTGCCGACCTAAGCACCCACCGCCCGCACCTCCTCAAACACCCCACGGACCTCACCGCACGCAAACTCACGCCCCCCCCCCCCCCCCCGGGACCTTCAGGGCCACTGCCCTGGGACCAGACCTTCAGCACCACCGGCCTCTAACCCACCCATGGACCTGACCATCAGCTACACCCCCCCCCCCCCGCGCCGATCGGGAAATCCGGCCCCGTGGACCAGCGACAACTCAAACCCCCCCCCCCCGACCGGAGCAGTGCCGGACAGGTGAGATCACCCCCCCCTCCGAACCAAAAATGCCACCATGTCCATCCAGGTAGCAGAAGTACAACTCCCATCATGACCTGTCAGGAGAGCATAATGGGAGTTGTACTTCTGCAACCTGGATGGCCACAGGCTGCAGAAGTACAACTCCCATCATGACCTGTCAGCCGGGCATGATGGGAGTTGTACTTCTGCAAGCTGTGACCATCCAGTTTGCAGAACTATATCTCCCATCATGTCCTATTTTTTCTTCTGATCAGGAAATCCTGAAGGTTTATCCTGATGGTTTCCTGAAGGTAAAAACCGATTACTGTCAGGAAATCCTGATACTTTCCTGATGCCATTTGAGGCCTCCTGATCAGGATTTCCTGACAGTAAAAACTGACACGGACGTGTGAATAGGGCCTAAGGGTGCCTGGAAAACATGAATACCACCTATACAACCTATGGCTCCATCCACCTTCTTCAGTCACCGCTAATGAAATACTGCACTCTCTGGTCCGGAGGAGACTCGTTCATCTCAAGCGCCTGGTAAGTAACGGAGAGCAGCAGCAGCGTTGTCTTTTTTCAGCCGACCGGTGGTGGGTGGTCGGGAGTCGCACTTCAACCAATTGGACATTGATAACGTGTATTGTGGATATATCATCAATATAAAATTACAGTTACATAGCCCTGGGGGGAGAGTATAGATTACACATCAATAATGGATCAGTCTCATGACAACTGAATTCATTGTCTGGTGACTTTGTACAGCGCTCTGCTATATGCTGTCGCTATCGCAATGATGAGAAGTAGATGTGCAACCCGGGGCTCTCCTGCTGGTGAAAAACCATGACTCCTGTCATAGCTGACCACAACTCCCATCATCACAGACCACAACTCCCATCATCACAGACCACAACTCCTATCATCACAGACCACAACTCCCATCATCACAGACCACAACTCCCATCATCACAGACCACAACTCCCATCATCACAGACCACAACTCCCATCATCACAGACCACAACTCCTATCATGGCTGACCACAACTCCCATCATCACAGACCACAACTCCCATCATCACAGACCACAACTCCCATCATCACAGACCACAACTCCCACCATGGCTGACCACAACTCCTATCATGGCTGACCACAACTCCCATCATCACAGACCACAACTCCCATAATCACAGACCACAAGTCCCATCATCACAGACCACAACTCCCATCATCACAGACCACAACTCCCATCACAGACCACAACTCCTATCATCACAGACCACAACTCCTATCATCACAGACCACAACTCCCTTCATCACAGACCACAACTCCCTTCATCACAGACCACAACTCCCACCATGACTGACCACAACTCCCACCATCACAGACCACAACTCCCACCATCACAGACTACAACTCCCACCTTTACAGACCACAACTCCCACCATCACAGACTACAACTCCCACCTTTACAGCCCACAACTCCCACCATCACAGACCACAACTCCCACCATCACAGACAACAACTCCCACCATCACAGACTACAACTCCCACCATGACTGACCACAACTCCCACCATGACTGACCACAACTCCCACCATGACTGACCACAACTCCCACCATCACAGACTACAACTCCCACCATGACTGACCATAACCCCTATCATCAATGATCACCAGTCCCACCATGACTGACCACCAGTCCCACCATGACTGGCCACCAGTCCCACCATGACTGACCACCAGTCCCACCATGACTGGCAGCCGTCCACTGTCAGGGGATTATGGGTGTTGAGCTGGAGACCCCAGGTTGGGAATAACACTTCCTTACAGTGTGTGGTAACACTCCTTCCCTGTCCTCTCCATCCTGAGAAGCTAGACATCACACGAGGCCGACAAGAGCCGAAAGTTTACGGAAAGTTCCGAAGAGGCGCGAGTGTATCTCCGTGTAAGGTGAGAGCCCGGAGCGGTGGGCGGGGCCAGGGGCCGGGGCTGTCGGGTGCGGGGCTCGGGCAGGCAGTGTGCGGGAGCGGTGGCCATGGGTGCGTGTCTGGGAGTCTGCTCCCTCCTCAGCTGTGTAAGTAGCCGGCGGACTCCTCTCTCCTCTATGTCCCCTCGTCGTGCTCTGCTGTACAATGTTCTCGTAGGTTCCCATGGAGTTGTTGGTCTCCCGGAGGCAGCGGCTCTTGTTGGGGCTCTGAGGAGTTATCTGGCCCATAGCTGCTGCTCCCTCTGGTTGTGTTCACACATGGCGGTTTTGTGGAGGGAGTTTTGCCACAGGGGCTGGATATACAGTGTTTGTGAATGGAGTGGTGGTTATCATTAGAGCCGTTATGGAGGGACATGGGAGCCCTGAAGATGGCTTCAATATAAGTCTATGGCTTCATTACAAGTCTATGGCTTCATTACAAGTCTATGGCTTCATTATAAGAGGATGGTGATAACTGCAATGTAAGTCTATGGCTTCATTATAAGTCTATGGCTTCATTATAAGTCTATGGCTTCATTATAAGTCTATGGCTTCATTATAAGTCTATGGCTTCATTATAAGTCTATGGCTTCATTATAAGTCTATGGCTTCATTATAAGTCTATGGCTTCATTATAAGTCTATGGCTTCATTATAAGTCTATGGCTTCATTATAAGTCTATGGCTTCATTATAAGTCTATGGCTTCATTACAAGAGGATGGTGATAACTGCAATGTAAGGTGATGGCTTCAATATAAGTCTATGGCTTCAATATAAGTCTATGGCTTCAATATAAGTCTATGGCTTCATTACAAGAGGATGGTGATAACTGCAATGTAAGGGGATGGCTTCAATATAAGTCTATGGCTTCAATATAAGTCTATGGCTTCAATATAAGTCTATGGCTTCAATATAAGTCTATGGCTTCAATATAAGTCTATGGCTTCATTACAAGAGGATGGTGATAACTGCAATGTAAGGGGATGGCTTCAATGTATGGCAATGGCTTCAGTATAAGGGGATGGTGATAAATTCAGTGTAAGTGGATGGCTTCCATACAAGTCGATGACTTCCATACAAGTCGATGGTGATGGTTTTATTATAAGTCGATGGTTTCATTGTGAGGTTTGGTTCATACATTGTGGCTGAGATGCTGATGTGGTTTTGCTGTTTGGCTTTTGTGGCATGTGCAGGTAAAGTACCGAAAAACCGCAGCAATGGATGAGAAGTTGCAGGCAGAGATGAGCACAACTGGTGCGTGTACAAGTCACATCGTGCAGCGTTTGATTACCGATGACGGAAGAAGTTGGATGCAGCCCTAGGGAGTTCTAGTGGATACAGCCCACAGTCTATGGCTGTATCCATGTATTCCAGGACTCCCTAGGGCTGCATCTAACTCCTTCAGCCACTGGAAATCAAATGCCGAATGATCTGACTCGTGCACGCTCCGGTTGCGCTCATCACTAGTCGCAGGCCGTTTTCTGCACTACTGCCCTGTTGTGCATGCTGTGTAAGGAGTCCTGATGTGACAATCCCCTCAAAGGAATTATCCAGTAACAAAAAAGAAAGTTTCTTTCAAATCAATTGGTGCCAGCGATTTTTTTAATTACTTCTATTATAAAATGCCCTGTCTTCCAGTACTTATCAGCCGCTGTATGTCCTGCAGGAAATGGTGTATTCTTTCCAGTCTGGCACAGTGCTCTATGCTGCCACCTCTGTCCATGTCAGGAACTTTCCAGAGTAGTAGCAATTACCTGATCTGCTACATGTGAATAGACTTCTAAGGGAATTTATCAACACATTCACATAAAAATGATTTTTTACCTGACCTGGTCGGCACTGGTGCATAGATCCCAGTGGTGTCGTCTACTTTTCAAATCACAGCCTGGTTGCCGCCATCTATGCCGGTTTCTTCATATCAGTGACTTGATACTGAAGGAGGTGCGTCACTCATGGGGGGGATATTAGTTTCAGGGGGGGAGGGGATTAGTTTGGGCGGGGGGAGGGGATTAGTTTGGGCGGGGGGGGGGGGGGCTGCCCGGGGTGACAGGTTCCCTTTTAAATGAAAACAAAATACCGCCTAAGACATACACAGTAGGTCAGAACAAGGAACCTAGTGGAGAAGTCTTGACCATATTCACATGTCCATAGTGCAGCCTGTAATGTGCATCTCTAGTGCTCCACAATTCCCGGACCTCTGTGTTGTAGAAAGTGCTTTGTGTCTGTCCAGCTGCAGACGTGTGAATGAAGCCTTGTAGCGCTTGTATAGGTTTTTTCTTTTTTTTTTTGTATCTCTTCTTATTCTGTGTGGATGTTGACAGCTCTAAAGGATGTTGGGTAATGGCCTCGCCTGAACTGCCCTTAATCATATCCTTTGGTAATAGGCAGCAGGTCATGTCTGACAGCCAGGCACGTTGTATGTGTACTAGAGAGGAGTGCTGGTGGCTGAAGAAGTTGGATGCAGTCCTAGGGAGCCCTGGAAAACGTGGATACGGCCTATGGCCAGTTTTGCACTTACTGAAATAGTGAAATCCGCTGCAAGTTTCAATGGATTTATATAGTGGCAGCGGATCTTTCCTTCCTCCCGTCCCCCTTAACCCTCAGCTGCCTGGTAAAAACTTTACCCGTCAGCGCTCCAGCCTGCTTCTGCGGCTCCCATAGGTCCCGCTCAGCCAGTGAGTGGCTACGACGGGGCAGTGCACTGAAGGAGAGGAAAGATCCGCTGCCACTATGTAAACCCATTCAAACTGACAGTACCGGGAATTGCTGTGGAATTTGCTGTGTGAAATCCGCTGCGTCTCCAGTACCCCTGAAACTAGCCTTAGAGTCCTATTACACGGAGCGATTTTTAACGATAAACAATCGCAAACGAGATTGTTTTTTGTTAACCTGAAATTTTTCACCATATTACACTACGATAATCGTTATGTTACGTTTACATGGAGCGATATTTCACCCAATCGATCGTTTAACGATTTTAAAGCAACAATTTGGTTTTTATAACAATCAGCGTTAAGACGAATAAATCGTTATTGCGATCGTTTTTAAGATCGCTTAAGCCCATCTCACACGTAGGGTGAATCTTTAAAAGTCTGTTCACATGAAGCGATCTGCGCATTTTTAGTGAACGATTTGAGAACATGTTGAAAGGTCAAAATGAACGATTTCTTGCTCGTCACTTGATCGTTTGCTGTATTTATATGAGCTGATTATCGCTCAAATGCAATCGTTATTGCGAAAATTCGAATGATAATGGTTCCGTGTAAACGCACCATTAGTTACGATCATTACTACGATTGTTATTGCGATCGTTACTATAATCGTTTATTCCTTCTGATCCCGGCTAAACAATAAACAATGTGCAATTACACAGTGATTAGTGGACAAATGCAGAAGTTGAGCAAACGAATGTGGAATTACAGCAAACGATAAGCGATAATTTAAGGTTCCGATCTAGATCAACGATCAACAACATACGAATGTTTTTTCAATCGTTGCCTGCAGTTACACAGAACGATTATTATTTAAATTCGAACGATTTAACGATTTCTGCACGATAACCGTCCCGTGTCCAACTTCTTCAGCCACCGGTAATCAAATAGCGAGACTTCCGAGTTTGGACAGGCGTAAGAGTGCTCGAGTTGCACTCATCTGTAATGTGCACATAAGTACCATATATATATATATATATATATAATATACCTTCAGTGTGGGAAACCCCAGTTAGATTTGCGATTCTGTAATGGGGTTGATGGGTTTTACATCATCTACTAGAGCTACAGGTCTGGTCAGGTAGAGCACATGTCTTCCCTGAGCGCAGTACAGACGGGTGAGGTCACTGCTGGATATTGGACAGCATCCACATGTCATCAAAGCTTTATTGGTGTCTGTACATGGCAACATCATATAAGAGCTGGAGTATGCGTTCATGCAGCCATATAAACTGGCAGCCCAGATATGTATATATTGGGGTCTGGGGTATGTATATATCCAGATCAGAAGCATTCTATACTTACTTTCTGCACTACTTGTGATCCACCATCCTGCTCATAAAGTTACAGCAGCTGCCGGAGGACGGGAGAGCTGAAAAGCAGGATGCCGGATCATAAGCAGCATGGCTGGTAAGTATAGACTGCTTCTGATCTGGAAACTGACAGCACAGATACAGTATATACATATTCCAGACCCCAATATATACATATCCGTGCTGTCAGTTTCCAGATCAGAAGCAGTCTATACTTACTTTTTGCGCTACTTGTGATCCCACTCGTGAAGATACAGCAGCTGCCGAAGGACGGGAGAGCTGGGATCTTGGATCACAAGCAGCGTGGCAGGTATGTATACACTGCTTCTGATCTGGAAACTGACAGAACACATACATATCCTAGACCGCAGTATATACATATCTGTGCTGTCAGTTTCCCTTTGCTATCTGCCTCACATCTCTTGTTTACAGAGAAAGACGTGCGGCCAATAATGATAAATTGTGAGACGAGCTGAGCATTAGCCTGGTCCTCCTCTGATCGCTGTCACTTTTACACGGTGTCTCTTCCAACTTTCTTGCCCAATAATTGGCCTGTGTAAAAGGCCCTTTACTGGTCTTTGCTACTGGTTATTATGAAGTGTATCAGCCATCTTTCACCAGTTTTCCCCGAGTTCAGCTCCAGAGTGGTTGGAGACCAGCTAATATGTATAAAAGGGGGTCCTCCTCCTGTGCTGTGCCTCTAGAGAATACCCTACATAAGGGGTAGGGAGCCTTGGCTCTCCAGCTGTTGCAAAACTACAACTCCCATCATGCCTGGACAGCCAAAGCTTTAGCTGGAGAGCCATGGTTCCCTACCCCTGCCCTACATGCTGCAGCTGTGTGTCTAAGCCTCCGTCTTCCTCCAGCTTCTGGCTCTTCTCTTGAGGAGCAGCGTGTGACATGATACCGCACTGATCTAATAGTCGGATATAGCTGTGAACTGAGTAACTGGAGGGCAGTGAAGAAGAAATGGCTGATCATTGGAGAATAGATATATTATAAGGTCTCTTAGGCTGGGTTCACACTACGTTTTTTACATCGACTTCTATAATGAAAAAGGGATCAAAACCCTTTTTTAGCGTACACAAAAATGTGGTCGACCATGTTTCTGTGTACGTAAAAAAGGATGCATTTTTCTTTTTAAATAATGGAAGTCAATGGAAAAATGGATGCACGCAAATGCCGTTGCTTTGTAAAAAGGGATGAAAATCTTTGACGTTGGTTCCTCTTGTTATATATGGCTATCTGTATGTTTGGCTTTAGCCTCTGTATGTATCTATGATGGATAGGTTTATATTTCTTTCTCTGATTTTGTATTTTTAAAGTTTCTTAATAAAAATGTTAAATCTGAAAAAAAAAAGATGAAAAAATGGATTGCAGAAGCGTAGTGTGGCCCTAGCTTAGTAGTCACTTATACTGCAGATTTATGTATTATATAGAGGGGTATGTGCCAACCAGAGAGCGTTCCTATCTCCTGTATATTTCTTTACTATCCTTTCTCTACCTATTGCTTGCTTATTGTGGTTCCCAGAGCTGGAAATCTCAGACCTGCACTGCAGTTCTATTGTGCCCCAACTTCTTGGACTCAGATCTAACCCCCTTTTTGTTTCCGTGCGGCTTTCCCCCCTTCCTCCGGCCTCCTATGTCTGGTGAACAGCTGAACCTCTGTACTCTGTTACTAACCCCCCCCCCCCCCCAAAAAAAAAAAAAAAAGTTTCAGATTTCTGCTCCAGACAAGTTTTTTTTCATGCATTTTGTTCCATTACATCTTTAACCTGTCTCCACCGTAGCACTACTTTGCTTTGTCTTAATCCTCGCCTTTCCTTTCCCTCCATAGGCTTCATGTTTGTGCGGCACAGCACCATGCCTCCTTTGTGGATGTTGCCCGTCTACAAAGAGTTCGAGTATAACCCGCCTGACTTTCTCGGTCTTCCTTCTCCTTGGAACCTTAGTGGCCTGTATTATGATCATACCTGGAGTGGAGGATGGACTTAGAAAGGTAAGCAAAAGCGCTGCTACTATCAGGTAGGCACTGCATGCTGGGAAAAACATACAGGATGCAAGTCAGCCTTGATAATGCAGTACCATGCGTCTATACAAAGCCTGAGGTGCTGCCGGTTCGTTCTTTTGTTATGTCCTCTCGTGGATATTAATATAGATTATCATCTGATAATTGGAATAATATGATTATACAGAGAGTGCATATATAGGTATACAGTGAAAGTGGATCTATTTGTAATGCACTAAAAAGTGGTCAGTTTGTGAGTGTTGCCACTGGTGGAAATGGAGAAGCAAAAAGAAACGGGGCCCTTCCTAGTGTATGTGTCGTGTAAATTAGAAAGATTATCTGCCAAAGATTTGAAGGCAAAGCCAGGAATGGATTTGAAAAGACAAGAAATCTCAGGCTTTCCTTTATGACCCGATCTCTGTTTATAGTCTGTTTCTGTCTTTGGCAGATAATCTGTCAGATTATCTTTCTGTGTAAATGGACCCTTAGAACTTTGTATTAAAACCCACTCACCTAGTGGAGTTGTGCTATAAAATGCCACAACTCTATAGTAGGCTTCATAAAGTGTACACCGCAGCAAGGTAGGGAGGACCTGTAAACTGGTGTGTGAAAGTGCAGCAGTGACTATCCAGATAGGTACAACGGACCAAAGATTCCCTCTTAGGACCGGCACAGGTGTGGAGTTCACGGGGGTGTTCAGCGTGCATACATCCTGTATGTCAAGTATCACGCTACGACCATCTGCACTAAATGGTGAGATTATTTGCAACGCCTTTCAGACAGTCTATTTGTCAAGCGGGCCTCTCAAGCGTAAACTCTGGTAACAATGAGGCTACTTTTAAAGTGTCATAGTGGTTTAAATTTTTGTTATTTTTTTTTTCTTGCGGAAATCAATAGTACATGTGATTTTAAAAAACGTTGTAATTGGGTTTATTAGCCGAAAAATGCATTTTTATCACGAAAAAGCAGTTTGAAGCTCTCCCCCCTGTCTTCATGGTTTTCTATGGAGAGGGGAGGGATGGAGGGAGATGAGGCACCAAAACAGGACAACAAAGTTAATTTACTGCTACATCACTGTGCTATCTCCTCTGAAGTCAGCACTGACCTCTGAATACCGGATTTCACACAGCTCCCACTGTATAATCCTTTGTTTTCTGCTGGCGACTAATCTCCCTCCTCCCCCCTCCATAGATTACACAGGGCCCGACTGATGTAAAAGATTCGAGATTTCCTCATTATGAGCAGTAAATGAGAGACAGGAGGGAGGGGGGACCTGGGGAAAGTCTTTTTGAATGCAGATAATGGCATATTTGCCTAATAAACGCAATTACAAAGTTTCTTAAAATCACCTGGACTATTGATTTCTGCAACAAAAAAAAAAAATACGACAGAGACACTTTAAATATGCAGATGTTGTAATATGGGACTTGCAGTGCCGCTTCTTTGTGCCGGGTAACCCGAAAGTTATCTGTCAATTTTGAACCTGTAACATTTAAAAGTAGCCTCATTGTTACCAGAGTTTACGCTTGAGAGAGGTCCGCTTGACAAAAAGACTGGCTAAAACGCGTTGCAAATAATCTCACCATTTAGTGAAGGTTGTCGTAGCGTGATACTTGACATACCGGTTGTATGAACACTGAACACCCCCTGAACTCCACACCAGCGACGGTCCTAAGAGGGTATCTTTGGTCTGTTGTTCCTATCTCGATCGTCACTGCTGCACTTCTGGTTGAAAAATTTTGTACGCTGGGTGCAGATTCGGGCGACCGGCCGGTTGGATCCACTAAAAGGCGTACGCCTCTTAGTGAATCCTGCCGAGGCAAAGGGGCCTAATATAAGACCGGCGTACTTGTATGCCGGTCTTAGCAAATCCCCCCCTGACTTTCCATATAAAAGAGACAGGTAGTGTCATCAAGAAACTATGCGTGTAGTCAGGACAGTGAATGACTAAGGGTACTATTACTTGAAGCGATTTTTTTGACGATAAACGAACTCAAACGACCATTATGGTTAATGAGTCGCTCACCAAATTACACGGAACAATGACCGTTACTTATGATCGTTATTGGGTTTGTCCTGTCGTCGCCACGCCGTTCGCCACTACTGCGAACGACCGAACGACGTCTTATTACATGCGAACAATTTAACGATTTTTCGTATAACGATCGTTCCGGGTAATGCCACCCTTAGGCATACTAATGATAGTCATGTCTAGATCTAGGTTAGTCTTGTGACGACTTCTACAGACAGAGCTTAGTTCCATTTCCGACGCATTTACCCCATCTTGTGTCCATGAGTTCCTCAGGGAATCTTGGGAACAATGTCTCCAATATGAGTCTGTTGCCTGTATATGCCACTTGTTTAATCAGTGGAGTGGACGACCACTGGAGAGGTCCTGGGACTTTATAAATCCATAAGCACAAAGATGTGTCACAGCCAGGTAGAGGCAGAGGACAGGTGGATGATGGAAGTAAATGATGTGTGGATGCTGTGAGCACCCACTGTCAGTGGATCTGTGCAAGCAGACCTGGGGTCCGGAAATATGTGCTGTTATATGATCGCAGACCTGTGGTCCGAAGAAATCAGGGACCAAGTATTGGTGTAATTTGCCGGAACAGGTACACCTGGGGTCGGTTGATAAGGATGGCCAGGGATCCAATACAATTGGTGGTGTGGTGGGGAACAGTGGTCTCTTGTCAGAGTGCTGGATGAGCGTCTTATACTGATGAATGAATGATCATTGGCCCTCCTCACACCAACATTGCCAGACAGATATCTAATGAAATATATGCTGTGTGGCTAAGGCCGGGTTCACACTACATTTTTGCAATATTTTTTTTTTCATCCATTTTTGCAAAAAAACGGATGCAATTGTGTGCATCCATTCTGATCCTCTTTCCATTGACCTCTATTATAAAATAAAAAGCGGATGAAAACTTTTTTTTTTTTTTTTACGTACACAAAAACGTTATGATCCTTTTTTTTTTTTTTTTAATGAAGTCAATGGAAAAACTGGTGCACACAAATGCATACTTTTTTTTGCAAAAACTGACTACAAAAAGTTAGTGTGAACCCAGCCTAACCGGATTGTAATTGGGTGAGGGTGAAACTAAGAGCTTCCAGTGTTTTGGCAGGGTCATTCTGACAGTACCACTCAGTACATCTAAATGGGTGGACTATATAGTTAAATCCATGAGTTTTTGGCAGGACTTAGAAGCTCCGACTTCCAACTCCAACTCTTTCATAAATGGCCAATTAGTAACAACAAGTTTACTGTAGTAAAATATTAAATGGGCATGGTCACTAAAAATAACTTTTCACATGTCATCAGACACGTCAAAAGTTATTGATTAAAGCAAGTCTGACTGCTGGTCCCCATCGCTGATCAGACGCTATAGCCAGGGAAAGATGGCAGCAGCGTGATCCACTCCTTGGCCGGCCGCTCTTTCCGTCAGTGTTTTCTCATAGACTTATATTGTATTGCGCTGTACACACGACGCGATCAGTAACTTTCTGATGACATGTCAAAGGTTAGTTGTAGTGACAGTGCCCATTTGATGTTAATAAATGCATGGAAATTAATAAGAAAGGCAATTTAAAAAATGTTTTCACTTACTGGAGTTTTCCTGTTGCCCAAGTACGGAAATGTTGTGCCGTGATGGTCTTCTTGGAACCCCAAACTAGTTTCCAGTAATGGATATTAAAATCTACAGATAAACATGCATGGGTTACAATTTTATTGGTGTGCATTAAAGGAGTAGTCCAGCGTTTTCTAAAATCCAGCAGCATGCAGAGGGTAAATTGATTTTAAGTAACAACTTATCTCTCACCATGCCCCCATTGACAGACTGGAGTGGCCAAGGGACCCCTGCTGGAGGTGATGACGTCATGATTTGGGGGGGTGGGGGGCAATCCCCTTTTTAAGCTGCAGACTTTACAGATTGCAATGTGTGACCTGCAGTATGATGCATACCTTATTCAACAACAAGATTGAAACCGAGCATGTCTGGAGACTGTGGCAGACTTTTTCAGTGAATTGGGGTAGTAAACATTACTTACATTGTACTTTTCATTGCACATGCAAGTACACGTGTGAGTACTCCCAACTGTTGCTGCAGTTTTTGAGCAAGGGCTAGGGCACCTTTCACACATCTGTGTGCAGCCTGTGATATACGGCCTGTGTGCTGCTGCAGAGCATTGATTAAACACTTAGGCGAGGGCCACAAGTGCAGTAGGAATGTATATATACGTTCCTGACTTCAGGGGCTGACTGATGTGTGTGGGACCGCTGCAGTGCAAGCGGCCCCGCACACATCAGTGTGTCCAGGGCTGAGGATAATGAGAGGCAGCTGCAATTCCGATAACCCCTTAAATGCTGCGATCTATAGCCATCGCGGCGTTTAAGGTACTCAGTGACAGGACAAGCTCCTATCAATGACTGATCACTTACCTCTGTCCTGTCGGATAGGCTATCCATGCATAGAGTCTGCTCTCAGGCAGGCTCTATGCATGGATCGCCGATAACACTGATCTATGCTATGCTATGCTATGGCATAGATCAGTATATGAAATCTAACAATTGCATGTTTTACTATAAAATAAAAGTGTAAAAAAAAGTGTAATAAAAAAGTTTTTAAAAGTATTAAAAAACCATTATAACCCCCCCCCCCCCCCACAATAAAAGTTTTAAAATACCCCCTTGCCCATTATCAAACTAAAAATATATTTTTTAAAATAAACATATTGTGTATCATAGTGTGCGGAATTGTCTGACCTATTAAAATAAAACATTATTGTTCCCGCACGGTGAACGGCATAAACAAAAGATTGCTGATTTTTTTTTTAATTATCAGAATTTTTTTTTTTTTAAATGATCAAAATTTTTCTGCTACACCAATATGATATTAATAAGAACTAGAGATCATGGCGCAAAAAATGATACCTCAACCAGCCCTGTCAGTGGGAAAATAAAAGCGCTATGGCTCTTCGAAGGCGAGGAGGAACATTGCATAAATTTGATCCGGGCATCAATGGGCTCTGTCTTGACAAGGTTAAATACGCTCTTTACTCTACCATAAAATGTAATGTTAGAGTGGGTTCACACTGAGGAATTCTCGCGGATAAACTCTGCGGAATTCCGTCGGCTGTCCGCGTGCACTGCCGCGCACCTTTCCGCCGGCTCCATAAGACACCATTCTATGGGCCGGCTAATTCCGCATTCTGCCAAAAGAAGTGACATGTCAGTTCTTTCAGCAGAATGCGGAATCAGCCGGCCCATAGAATGGTGTCTTATGGAGCCGGCGGAAAGGCGCGCGGACAGCCAACGGAATTCCGCGGAGTTTATCCACGAGAATTCCGTAGTGTGAACCCACCCGTGAACAGAAAACTATTTGTGGGCTGCAATTGGGAAACACCTGCAGTTCTGTGACTTTGAGGGATTTCATTTGAAGTTTGCGTTACAGTAAAACTGATACGAGACAAGTACTGTACAAGTATATGAAAAGTAATAGACTTACACGGCTCTGCCTCTCCATAGTTTGCCTTATGCCTTTTCTGATTTATTTTCCATTCTCAGCTACCATGGTTTTGCACCTCATCCAACACCATCCAGGGCAGTGTGAACTGTGACGTCATGGTTGGACACCAAGCTGTGTACCGCATGTGTTTTGCCATGGCGGCATTTTTCTTCCTGTTTGTCATCATCATGATCTGTGTGCGAAGTAGTCGGGACCCAAGAGCGTATATACAGAACGGGTAAGTTTTGACTCCCCAGAAGGTAAATGACAGGATGATGGCGAATCAGGACATGGTAACTCTGGCGCGGAAAGAGGCCACGCTGGGTGGTCTGCTCAGAAATTAACTCTGAACCCTCGGTAATGATCCCCGCTGGATCCAGCGAGAGGACCGCCTGGAAAACTGGGATACAGCCATAGCCATAGGCTGTTTTCCAGGCGCTACTCTTGCTGGATCCGCCCGCTCCACGGAGCGGGCAGACAGCGGGAATCTGCTGCCGAGCGTTCGGGTTCACACGAACCCGAACCTCGACAGGTTCGGACCATCCCTAGCTGCAAGCTTCATGGTTTAGGTCTTTTGTGGCCAAGCAGCTGCATGCAAGCCTTACATCCTTAGGCTATGTTTACACAACGTATGTCTGAAAAGATCATAGCCGGATAATCTTTGCAGCCGCAGATTTCTGATACGGGCGCATCCGTGCGCGCCCACGTCAGAACTCTCCACTGCAGAGTATGGAGCCGCTCGCTCCACAGTGTGTTTGACAGGCCAGAGTATATAAAATGTGTATACGCTCCGGCTGGGATCCCATAGACAGCAAGGTAACGTATATTATCGTAATAATCACAGCTGTTATACAACGGCCGTGGTTTTCCGAAAATATATGTTGTATGAACATAGCCTTAAAGTGTACCTGTTTCATGTAAAAAAAAAAAAAAAAGTCACGTACAGTTAGGGCTCCCCGTTTGGCTGCTGTCTGGTGACATTTGCAACATTCGGCAGCTCCGGTGCCCAGATATTTCCTCTGTCTCACCTATTTGGCGCATCCACATCCAGAATGAACTAGAAAATGATCTCAATATTTATCCAACATGGTAAACGCTATAAAAAATGGAAGAAAAAACAAAACAAAACACCAGATTGGCCACATTTTTGTTAATTTCCCTTAAAAAAATGAGAAAACATCAAAAGTCATATGTACTTAAACATGGTGCCAATAGAAAGTAAAACTGGTCCTGCAAGAAACGAGCCCTCATATAGGTATGGCAACTTAAAGGTGAAAAGCTTATGGCACTTTGAAGGCGACATTGAATAACTTGCTTGGTCGTGAAGGGGTTAAGAACATATTGGTTAATTTAATTGTGTAGTCAAAATAGAAAAAGATAAGTATTAATTAAACTAATATTTTACCTGAGTTTATCCAATAACACAAGCTGCTGTGGTGTCACGTGCCAGGTAGTTCCCAGCATACCTTGGGGTGCCCACAATTCACCGCTACCAGCCAAGTCTAGTGATAACTCAGCCTCTTAGGTGCGTCGCTTTCTCATAAGATAGAGGCTGAATATATACTCATTGTCCTTCCAAAGGTGATTTAATTTATCTCTGGTTATTTTGGGCCTTTTCACACTGAGTACAACTGACTCAGCTTGGAATCCCGCCTGCCTCACTGTCTCAGTGGGATGTCTTGCGCGTTTCCTTGGCTCTCCACGTATTGACATGTCAATTCTTTGAGTGGAGGGACGGAAGACACCACATTGAGACAGGGGCAGGTGGGATTGCGAGCAGAGTCCGCGGCAGAGGTTCCGCCCTTATACCATCCGTTTTGTTCCCGATAAGAAATCTGTATTCCCTACGTATGCATGGGGCTTAGCATGGAAACATTAGAGATTTCAATCAATAAATTACAATTATACTGAATCTTTTCCCATAAAGATATATATCAATCCGCTGTTTCGCAGCATATTTTATGGAAAAATTAAATCTGTTATTGCAAAGTATAATTGGTGTTGCAAAAAATAAGGACTCATGTGGGTCTGTAGATGAAAAAAGTGCAAATGCTATGGTCTCTTAAACATGAGCAGGAACAAATGAAAGTACAAAAGCAAAAATTGGCTGTGTATTAAAGGGGTTAAAAATATTAGAAAAGATATGTAAGCTAGGGATGAGCGAATATACAGGAATAAGGAAGCAAAGCGCTTTGTTAGCTCAGCAATCATTATCAGCCTGCTACCTTTGAAGTCTCTGACACTCCTCCCCAGGTGCCTGGAAAAGCTGGTTCCAGTCCTGGGAAACTTCTCCCAGTTTCCCAGGACTGGATCCAGCTTTTTCAGGCACCCAGAGAGGAGCAGCAGTAAGTTAGACTTTATACTATAAATTACATTGTGTAAAAACTGCCCCCCCCCCCCCCCCTAGTGTCTGGTGGGCTTTGAAAAATCTGGATACAATAAAATCGTAAAGAAAACTGAAAAGTCATGCTTGCATTATTCTCTGTGTATTTCTCCGTTTGTGGTTTCGTCACATTGATCTACTTCTCTGTCTCGTTGCTTCGGTCAGGTTTTGGTTTTTTAAGTTCCTGATTTTAGTGGGGATTACAGTTGGTGCTTTCTTTATACCCAATGGATTATTTACCACAGGTAACCACATACGATGTTGTTCTCCCTATACTTGCTCTTTTCTTTCTTCTTTCCAGCAGCTTTCTGTGTTCTCTATACTATATACTCACCAGCTGAATCTCTGTGTGTGGCCATTTAATATCTCTTCCTTGTAAGGGCAAACTTACAAGTTCTTCTTCAGTAACCAAACTTTCTAGAAAGTCGTGGCACGTGCCTCAGATCAGTTCCGTTCCTCAATGTGTTGTCCGTTTTTCCCCCCTTCCTTTTAGTATGGTATTATTTTGGCATGGTTGGTGGTTTCCTGTTCTTCTTGGTCCAGCTCATCCTCATCATTGACCTTGCTCACTCTTGGAGTCAGGCCTGGCTTCTAAGAGCTGAAGATGGGAACACAAAGTGTTGGTACGCTGGTAAGTACCAGTAATGTATTGGAGTTAAAGTGTCACTGTCGTTTAAAAATAGTACAGGCGATTTTAAGAAACTATGTAGTTGGGTTTATTAGCCGAAAAATGCATTTTTATCATGAAAAAGCAGTTTGAAGCTCTCCCCCCTGTCTTCATGATTTTCTATGGAAAGGGGAGGGGTGGAGGGAGATGAGGCACCAAAACAGGACAACAAATAGTTAATTTACAGCTACATCACAGGGCTATCTGCTCTAACAGTCAGCACTGACCTCTGAATAGCGGCTTTCACACAGCTCCCACTGTGTAATCCTTTGTTCTCTGCTCTCTGCCAGCGACTAATCTCTCTACTTCCCCCTCCCCTCTCCATAGGTTACATAGGGCCAGACTGGTGTAAAAGAGTCGAGATTTCCTGATAATGAGCAGTGAATGAGAGAGGGGGGGGGGCTGGGGAAAGTCTTTTTGAATGCAGATAATGACATATATTTGCCTTATAAACCAAATAACAAAATTTCTTAAAATCACCTGGACTATTGATTTCTGCAAAAAAAAAAAAAAAAGACAGTGACACTTTAAGCAGTTTTGTTTTTTTTAATTGATGAAAGATTAATGTCTGTTTTTTTATGTATTTTTTTTTAGCTCTCCTCATCTGTACTCTGCTGCTCTATGCTGCTGCAATAGCTGCCATTGTGGTCCTATATATATACTACACCAAAGCGGATGGATGTGTCCATAACAAAGTTTTCATCAGTTTGAACCTCATTTTTTGTGTTATAGTTTCTATCGTATCAATCCTTCCTAAAATCCAGGTAAGAAATTAATGGTAACAAACACTTGGGGGTAAATTTGTTTTTACTTCAACTGGTGCCAGAAAGTTATATAGACTTGTAATTGACTTCTATTGACTTCCGGTATTTATCAGCTGCTGTATGTCCTGCAGGAAGTGGTGTATTCTCTCCAGTCTGACACAGTGCTCTCTGCTGCCACCTCTGTCCATGTCAGGAACAGTCAAGAGCAGTAGCAAATTCCCATAGAAAACCTCTCCTGCTCTGGACAGTTCCTAACATGGATAGAGGTGGCAGCAAAGAGCACTGTGTCACGCTGAAAAGAATGCACCACTTCCTGCAGGACATACAGCAGCTTATAAGTACTAGAAGACTGGAGATTTTTAAATAGAAGTCAATTACAAATCTGTAACTTTTTTCCCCTTTAAACATTTAAACACTAAAACTAAGAAACTAGCTTTCTTTTGTCTCAGGAATTTTTTGTGTTCATCTTTTTGCAGGAGGTTCATCCACACTCTGGATTATTACAGGCATCTGTCATTACCTTGTACACCATATTTGTGACCTGGTCTGCTATGGCAAATGTTCCTGGTAAGTAGCAACGTTTGCAAACTGAGGCTTCATTTGCAGCAGATTCAGTAGCAAACATGGGAAAGCTTTAACCCCTTAAGGACGCAGCTAGTTCAGGCCCTTAAAGATGAAATGTTACTATCGTTAAACAGAATAGGGTGATCTGATGCACTTTTTTCCCCCATACAGTTTCTTGATATGCCCTTCTGTTCCCAAGATATGTGGGTTTATAGTCTCTCTGACAATTCAGATTTAACCCTTAAAAGACCCGGCCAATTTTCATTTTTGCGCTTTTGTTTTTTCCTTCTCGTGTATATAAGGCCATAGCACTTGCATTTTTCCACCCAGAAACCCACATGAGCCCTTATTTTTTGCACCACTAATTGTACTTTGCAATGGCAGACGTAATTTTTGCATAAAATATGCCGTGAAAACAGAAAAATATTATGTGTGGTGAAATTGGGGAAAAAAACCATGCAATTTTTTTTATTTCGGGGGGTTTTTGTTTTTACGCCCTTTGCCCTAGGGTAAAACTGACTTGTTATACATGTTCCTCAGTACGATAACAACGATATGGAACTTGCATAACTCTTATTTTATTTGAAGACTTTTAAAAAATTAAAACCTTTTAAAACAGATAAATGTTCCTTAAACTTGCTCTATTCCCAGGCTTATAGCGCTTTTATTTCTTGGTCTATGGGGCTGTGTGAGGTGTCATTTTTTTGCGCCATGATGTGTTCTTTCTTTCGGTACCTTGTTTGCATATATGTGACTTTTTGATCACTTTTTATCACAATTTTTCTGGATTTGATGCAACCAAAAATGTGCAATTTTGCACTTTGGAATTTTTTTTTGCACTAATGCAGTTTACCGTGCGAGATCAGCAATATGATAATTTAATAGTTCAGGCGAATGCGCACACGGCGATACCAAACGTGTTTTTTTTTACACACTTACTAGAAGTCCCCCCCGCCACTAGACCACCAGGTATGGGTGAAAACAGGCATTTAGATGCAGCTGTCAACTTTGACAGCTGCATCGAAATGCCTAATTAGTGGGCACGGCGATCGGCCTGCTAATAGCTGCAGTCCCGAGCTGCATATAGCACTCGGGATCGTGCAGCGCCATGACGTACAGTTACGCCATGGGTCATCTAGGGGCTAAACATACAATTCTGCTACAGTTCATAAATACTGCATAAGGGATGTTGGCCCAGGAATTTATTCTGATTGATAGATTTGAAGTTAGAAAGGAACCCCTCTCTATAAAATGAGAATTATTGGCTTCTACTTTGTGTGTGTGTGTGGGGGTGGGTTTGGCTTCCCGTGGGCCAGTACTAATAGGCTAAAGCTGCTCTGTACCCACAATCTGACCCCCAAACCGCTTTTACCGTCATATAGCTGCTTTAAATCCAAGATCTGTCCGTTCGGCAGGTGATGCAGTAATTCTCCTTAAAAACAACTTTTAAACTTATAGTTCCACACAAAATAGAAAACAAGGAAAAATAGGAGGGCACTCACCGTTAAAATTTAACTTTTATTTCACTTCTTTAAAAATCGTCCATTCGGTCAGGTACGAGGACGCCAGCTCCGGCGGACAATCACGCCGGAGCTGGCGTCCTCGTACCTGACCGAATGGACGATTTTTAAAGAAATGAAATAAAAGTTAAATTTTAACGGTGAGTGCCCTCCTATTTTTCCTTTTTTTCTATTTTGTGTGGAACTATACCTACCTATTTTTCAATCAGGGGTGAGCACCACCGTAAAACAATTTATACACATTCCTTCGCTTGCACCGTTTATTTTTCCATATCCCAACGTGAACTTCATGGTAGTGCCAGCTACAGTATCTCACCTGTTGTTTTAAACTTATAGCTCTGTGTCAAAGAGTGTCTGTACCCTAGGCCTGCACCGCCTATCTGTCCCTCCTCATCATTAGGAACATCCCTGGGCAGGATTTCTCCCATTCATCACTTGTCTGAACACTGCACATGAGTTGGATCGTTAAGGTAATGTGCAGTGTTCAACCAAGTGATGAATAGGAGAAATCCTAAAGTTTAAAAGTTGTTTTTTTAGGACAATAACTGCGTCACCTGCAGATCTTGGATTTAAAGTGGCTATCAGACGGTACAAGCGGTTTTGGGGGTCAGATTGTGGATACAGAGCTCCTTTTAACTGGATTGATGGATGTCTTTATTTATTTTTCTCTCTGCATGCATACAAACTATTTTAGTATGTTACTAGTGACCTAGTTAAATATTGCTAACACACTGCATAATAGTATATAGTATATATTTATTTTACCTAATAATCTCTATAATTTATTATTCAGCATAGACTTGTGGAGCTGGTACAGATTGTAAGATTCAACAGCATGTGAATAAAGGGGAGCAAAATGTACTTTAATATGCGTGATATTTGGTCTCCTAAATGCTCGTCATTGCTATCTCAGACAGATACTGTAATCCCACCTTGCTGGCTGTTGTGAACACTGGGAATTCTACAACATCGCCCTCTGCTGTGGTTCAGTGGTGGGACGCTCCGAGCATTGTTGGACTTGTGATCTTCATTCTGTGCACTCTGTTCATTAGGTGAGTTGACAGAGTGCATTGTGGGGTTTAGTACACTAGTGAGCCGAGCTTTACCAATACTTTTTTTTTTTCTTACAGCGTCCGCAACTCCAACAACCAGCAAGTTAATAAGCTAATGCAGACTGAAGAGAGCAGCGGGGATGAAGCGCTCCACAGCACTGGTGATGTGGTGTATCGAGCGTATGACAATGAAGAAGATGGGGTGTGCTACAGCTATAGTTTCTTCCATTTCTGCCTTTTCCTTGCCTCCCTCTACATAATGATGACGCTCACAAATTGGTATCTGTAAGTATAGACCTTTACTTATCATACTGTATATATACATCACAATACAGAGTGCAAGTGATATTGGGGTATAATGCAGCAGGTTTACCCCCTTCACGTCGACCATATGGTTATATATGTTCCTACTTCCAATGACCTATACAATTAGAATGTGTGTGGCGTGGAGGGGTTTTTAAAGGGGTACTCTGGCGAGTGCTCTCTGCTGCCGCCTCTGTCTGTGTCAGGAACTGTCCAGAGCAGCAGCAAATCCTCATAGAAAACCTCTCCTGCTCTGGACAGTTACTGACACGGACAGAGGCGGCAGCAGAGAGAACTGTGTCACACTGAGAAGGAAATGCTACTTTCTGCAGGACATACAACAGCTGATAAGTATAGGAAAACTTGAGATTTTTAAAAAGAAGTAAACTACAAATTTATGTAACTTTCTTTTTTTTTTTATATAACTGTATTTTTATTGAATAAAATTTTTGCAAATTTTTAGAAGAGACACAACAAAGGAATACAAAACATATATGGAATAATATACAAAACAATAGGACAATAGGGTATCAGTAGTAAAAAACATATCAGGCACGGGTACAAGGTAACAGTGGTAACAATTAGCTCTAACATGATCATAATGGCACCACATATTGCTACAGAGAAAGGTAGCATATAAGAGCAATGCAACAGCTGTCAGCAGAAGAGAAATTACTGTTACTCACGGCTCAGGTAGGGGGTTGTATCCTTACTGTAGCCCAATAAAGAAACCCTTTGACACACATACAACACAGAGAGACTGACACAAGACTCAATACAAAGGAGGTGGAGAAAGGGAGGGGAGGTGGGGAAAGGGAAGGGAGGGGGGGTGGGGGAGACGGAGAAGCTAGGGTCTGCTGTCAGAAGAGGAGGTCATGTCAAAGGCATCCCACGGAGACCATGTGGATTCAAATTTATCAATGGCATTATTAAGGGAAGCAGTAAGCTTTTCTAGGGAGCGCAACTCCCGAATTCTGGTAAGCAAACATGGTCGGGAAGGAGGGGACGTCTGTTTCCATGCACGAGCAATCAAGGACTTGGCCGCCGTTAGGACAGTGAGTAATAACTTTGCCTGCCGTTTCCGGATGGTCTTCGGGAACAAATTCAACAGACAAAGTCCTGGGTCTCTATCAATAGTGGTGCCCAAGACTGTCGAGGCCACCCCACAAACCTCCACCCAAAATGGACGTATAAGAGGGCAGTCCCAAAATATATGGAGGAGCGACCCCACACCACCTGAACACCTCCAACAGAGTGGAGGGATGGTATTATTTAGCTTATGGAGGAGTTCCGGTGTATGGTACCATAGCATTAACAGCTTATAGTGGGATTCCTTATATGTAGTGCAGATAGAGGATTTTGCCGCCCTCTCCCATATCACAGCCCAACATTCTGGCGGGAGCTGTCTGCCCAATGCTGCTTCCCACTTATCCATGTAGCGATGTCTAGCCTGGGAGCCATCAGAGGGTGAATTAAGAATTCGATAAATATCTGATATCAAACCAGATGTAGAAGTGCCTCCTCTCACTAATTGTTCGAAAGCAGATGGTTTCGAGACTATGAGGGATCCCAGGCGAGACAGCATAAAATGGCGGATCTGTAAATAGGTATAGTGCTCTGAGGACGGCAGTTCAAATCTGTCCGCAATCCTAGGAAAGGGGAGAAGGGTGCGTGTAAGCGGGTCTACAATGTCAGCGAACTGGAACAGCTTTTTCGAACCCCATAGCCTGACTGTGTGGGACTGTAAACCAGGCTGGAAATCGGGATAAAGAAGGAAAGAATTTAGGGGGGACGTCTTGGAGTAGAGTTTGAATCTAGAGGAACAGGTGGACCAAATGTGCAAAGTGAAGTTAATGGGGCCAAGTAGGTTTAAATGAGAAGAGGAGGGCGGAGAGGGGTGCCAAAGAAAGGAGTTAGGATGAAAGGGCGCTAGCCATATTTTTTCAATCTCGGCCCACTTCTTATAGGCCAGGTACTTAGACCATGCAGTAATTTGTCGTAAGTGAGTAGCGTAATAGTAATGCAGGACATTTGGAACCGCAAGACCTCCTTGAGTTTTACTACTCATCATAACCGAAGCTGGGATACGATGTCGCTTTGTCGCCCAAATGAATTTAAAAATGTCCCGTTGTAATGCTTTTATCTCGGATAGGGGTATTCGCACTGGAAGGGTTTCAAAGAAGTAAAGCAACTTCGGGAGAATCGTCATCTTGACCGAGGCTACTCTACCCATGAGGGAGATGAAATGAGAGTTCCATTTGGACAAAAGGGCCCTGAGGTCTTTAAAAAGAGTAGGGTAGTTGGCTGCGTATAGAGAAGAGTACGTAGGTGTAAGATGAATTCCTAGATATTTAATAGAGGACTCAGACCATTTAAACCGGAAAACCGATCGAAGATGTGTTATTGTGGATTTGGGGAGGTTAAGTGGCATGATTTCGGACTTAGAGGTATTTACTTTATAACCAGAGAGTACCCCAAACCGGGAGAGTAAGGCTCTAAGCGCCGGCAGGGTCGTATGTGGGGACGACAGGGTGAGAAGGACATCATCCGCGAAGAGCATGATTTTGGACTCTCTGCCTCGGACCGATACACCACGGATGTCTGGGCAGTTCCGGATGGCCGCCGCCAGGGGTTCGATACAAAGGACGAACAAAAGAGGGGAAAGCGGGCAGCCCTGGCGGGTGCCATTCCGAATTGGAAAGGTCCCAGACATCATATGTGGGAATTTGATGGCAGCCGTAGGTCGTGTGTACAAGGCCTCAATCGCAGCCAGAAAGGGTCCCCGAAAACCACAGCAACGGAGGGTCTCGAACATGAATGGCCACCCCAGGCGGTCAAATGCTTTCTCAGCATCTAAACTAAGTATCAGGGCTCTCTCTGACTGCTGATTAACTGCATCAATGATGTCAATGGCACGTCGGGTGTTGTCCCCCCCCTGCCGTCCAGGCACAAAACCTACCTGGTCAGCATTGATAAGCGAGGGTAACCAATAACCTAGGCGGGTGGCAAGTAATTTGGTAAAGATTTTAAAATCTGAATTCAAAAGGGAAATAGGCCTGTAGTTGGCACATTCTAAAGGGTCCTTTCCAGGCTTGGGGATAAGTGTAATGTACGAGTGGGACAGTGTTGTGGGAATAGCAGAACCTTGCATAAAGGAGTTAAAGAGTGAAAGAAGCCGGGGGGATAGCTCAGAGGAAAAGGTTTTGTAGTAAAGGTAAGTAAATCCGTCTGGCCCAGGTGCTCGCCCCGACGGAAGAGATTTCAGTATTTCCGAGAGCTCCTCTTCTGTAATAGGTGCATTTAAAGTCCCCAAGGCATCTGCAGATAAGGTCGGCAGGTTGCAGTCAGACAGGAACTCTACAATGCGTTGAGATCGAGCAACTGGGTCAGAGGGTAGGGTAGAGGGTAAAGAATAAAGATCAGTGTAGTATTGTAGAAAGAGAGAGGAAATATCAGCAGGGTTATAGTGGAGTCGCCCACCGGAATCCCTAAGGACCTGAGGAGACTGAGCTAACGCCCTATCATTTAGCATTTTCGCCAGTAGCGTGTGGGCTTTATTGCCCTTCTCATAGAATCGCTGTTTAGAGTAAACAAGTAGCTTTTCAACTTTGGAGAGTGACAGTTCCTTCAGGCGGGCTCTCGCCGCTACAAGTTTCCTCAGTGTCCGAAGGGAGGGGGACTGGGCAAGGGAGCGTTCTAGGGTCTGAATGTCACGTTTAGCATTGCACATTGCCAACTGGGAGTCTTTCTTCTGTCGTGAACTAAGAGCTATGCAATGTCCCCTAATGACAGCCTTATGGGCTTCCCATAGAGTCGATTCAGAGGTGACTGTTCCACTATTTTCTAGAAAATATGTGGCAAGGCATGACTTGATCGAATCACGGGAAAGCGGATATTTTAGTAAGCTCTCATTCAAGCGCCAATGACACTGGCGGGTGGGAGATTTCAAACTTTTAAGGCATATCAACACCGGACCGTGATCCGACCAAGAAATCGGGTCGATAGAAGCACTTTCGAGGAGGCGCACAGTAGGGACATTGCCAAAGAAGTAGTCAATTCTAGAGTGTACGCGGTGGGGGTGTGAATAAAACGTGTACTCCCTCTCCGTAGGGTGGTCAATACGCCAGAGATCAAATAGATGGTGTCTGCGGATAAGCTTACGGAATTCAGCTGACAGTCTTGCCTGATCAGCAGGTACTGGACGACTCCAAATTGAATGTCTATCTAACTTCTCAGAAAAGGACAAGTTGAAATCGCCTCCCAGCACTCTGGGGGCTGGCGGGTATCTTGCGAGTTTATTGAGCACCCTACGGAGGAAGGGGATTTGGTATTTATTGGGGGCGTAAACATTACAAAATATAAGGGGTTTCCCATGCAATTGACCTTCCACTATAACAAAGCGACCTCCCGGGTCTGAGAAGGAGGAGGAGATTTGGATGGGAAATGAGCGGGAGAAGAGAATCGCTACACCTGCTCGCTTAGAGCCACTAGATGCAGCTATGACTGTGGGGAAGGTATGCTTAGCAAAAGCAAATGTAGCATCCCTATCAAAGTGGGTTTCCTGGAGGAACGCTACGTCAGCCTTTGCTTGTTGTATTTCCCTCAGAGCTAATCTACGCTTTATGTTAGAGTTAAGGCCTTTCACATTCAGTGTCACACACTTAGCCATAGGGATAGTATGCTGTCACGGCCAAGCAAATGTGGTAGCTTACCCATCCAGAGGGTGTCCTACGGCTAGCAAGTCCTGTCTGTGTCATGACCTGTAGTGCAATTTCTTCGGCAGGAACCCTAGAGAGGGAGGGAAAGAGACAAAAGGGGGGGGGATGGTCGACAAGGACAACATAAACACAAGACAAACAAAACATGAACCCCATAGGGTTCAAAGCACTCGGCTCAGGTCCTGGGTATATGGCACCAGGAAGTGGGGAAGAACAGAAAAGGTAGCGGAAACTCAGTGTAGAACATAAGAGAAAACACAACCAATAGGTTGAACAACAGGGTCCCCTTAAGGGGGGGAAGGAATCACCAACAAAAGATACGTGGTGATAAACAACATCAGGTATGGAACTCAGGCCATCCAGCTACGGAGGGACTCTATAACTCTAAAATAAGCCAGGTGAAAGTAACAAAGCTTCTCGGCAACAGTGTGACAGGACCAGCAGGGGACCACAGATAGCACGCCAGGTCCTTGCAGGGGACTCAGGGAGCATTAGACAATTCTGCCCCTGGGTCAGGTCCAGAATTTCCAGAGCGGGGACGTCTCCTCTTCTGACGTGTAGACTGCCATACTGGTGGAGGAGGTGGGGGTGGAGGTGCAACAGTCCAGTCCGAGATCTTAGGAACCGGAATGTCAAGTAGATCACAAAACTTCTGGAGGTCTGCTAGGTTACGTAGGACAGCGGATCTGCCATCCCTACGAGCAGATAGGGCAAAGGGAAAGTTCCACCGGTATGAAGCGTCATAATCCCGTAGGGTGGTCAGGAGAGGGCGGAGAAGGCGGCGCTTCTGCAAGGTTATCCATGACAGATCGGGGTAAAGTTGTAGTGACGCACCATCAAAGTCTAATTCGCGGAGAGAACGTGCCTTCGCCATAATTGCATCTTTGACGGTATAGTCGTGTAGGCAACAGATGACATCTCTCGGTGACCCATTGGTAGGCTTAGGCCGAAGAGCCCTGTGAGCCCTATCAAATTTAATTTTGTGACTGGGTGGTTCACCTAATATGGTGTTGAATAGGCCTTCCAAAGTGTCCATCAGGTCTGTATCCTGAGTCGCCTCAGGGAGACCCCGTATGCGGATGTTGTTGCGCCTGCCCCTATTATCCAGATCCTCAATATGGCGCTGCATATCATCAAGAGCAAGAGCCTGGGTGGAAACAGTGGAGCATAGGGCACCGATGTAGTCCCTGGTGGAGTCATGGTCATTTTCAAGAGTATCCACTCTCAGGGATATATGCTGTAAATCTTTCCGGACCTCTGCAATTTCCACTCTACAGGCCTCCTTCACCTCAGAAATCAGGGACTGAAAGTCCTGTTTAGTAGGTAGCTGAGAAAGGATATCACGCATCTCTCCTTGGGACCTAGATCCCACCCCAGAAGTCTCGGAGTCAGAGTCAGTGTGAGGCCAGTCAGCTTCTCTTTGTGAGGCAGAGCGAGTATTAAGCTCAGATGACTTAGATGCCAATGTCTGTCCTCCCCTCTTCCCCTTGTCCCCTTTCTGAGATTTAGTGGTGGCAGCCATCATGTACTGTGATATACGCCGCTGGCCCTTTAAAACGGAAGGATCTCTAGGCAGTGACCCAGGTATGGTGGGGGGATGGAGGGGTATATGAGGGCTGAGGGCCTTATAGATCTCCAATGTGCCGGAGTGAGTACCTGCGGTAGTAGGGGGAGACCCAGGAGGGACACCGGTGGAGCCGTGGCGTAGTAGAGGCATGCGGTGTAGGCCGCAAGATGGCGGCACCTCACTTCTTCTCCCGGTCTCACTTGCGGCCCTGTGCAAGCTGGGGTGGTGACTGCTGCACCGCTCTGTTCCCCGGAGGCTACGGACACGGGACAAGCTGCGGGTCCGGCCCGATGCACCTCTCGGACCGCCAGGGGTAAGGAGATCTCGCCGCCACGCGTCACAAGGCCTGGGGCGCAGCACCACTGCCGAGCGCGCGGTGTCCGGGGGGGCCGCTAGAAAGTCGGGGTCCGTCTCCGGGGGCTTACAGGATGGTCCGGGGGTCTCCCTGATCCCCCTCTCCATACATGGGGGTAAATCGCCGGTAACGGCCTATGTTCTGGCTGCAGATGTAGCTGGATGGCCGGGAGCTCTTCTCCTAAGCTGCTGCTCTCATCGGCGGTTCGCCACGCCCCCTTATGTAACTTTCTGAAACCAAGTCAGTGTTTAAGTTGTCTCTGTCCGATCGGAACCAATCGCTTTCCCTAACAGCTGGAGGTCTCTTACTTGCCTCCATCCTGTCCATTCGGTGATCTGCTCCTAAAGGCTGCTTCAGGCAGACTCTAAGAAGAACGCTGATCTCCATAATTAATCCTATGCAATATCATAGCATTGACCAGTACATGCAATCGAATGACTGCTTATAAAAAGTCCCTTAGTAGGACTTGAAAAGTGTATATTTTTTTTGTCTTTAAAAATATTATAAAGCCCTTCACCCAATAAAAGTTGAAATCACTTTCATTTCACAAATAAAAATGTGAAAAACCAAACATATTTAATATAGTATTGTGAGCAATTGTCCAAATGATACAAATATTATTCCTGAGCATGTAATACAAAGATAACTAAGTATGTTATAAGGTTCCTATAAGAGTGCCTTCACACGTACCGGATCTGCAGCGAAATCCGCTGCAGATCCAGTTTTGGTTCTTCCCTATGACCCCTATAGTCTCAGTTGCTGGTGACCTTACTCACCTTACTCTATAGAAATACAAGACCTGGTGACCTGGAAATATGTGCATCAGTGACCTTAGGTCATGAATGTATACCTGTCACAAGCGCCACTGATTTCCATGCTACAGACTAAAGTTCTGTCTTTCATGGCTACATCTATGCCTTAGACCATAATACATGTCACCTTCATTCTCATCCAATGGGGGTTGCGCACCTTACGGTTTCATGAGTGACCGAAAAAATGCTTTTCAAAGGTCTCTGGGTGCCCTTTTTTGCTGTGATTTTATTGGTTCTTTAGAATAATCAGTTTTCCCCCTTTACAGTGTATAATCGCTTACCTGTGACCTAACAATTTGTTTTTTCCCCCACTACCATTCTCAGGCCTGGTGCATCTGATCAAGTCATGACCAGCCCATGGTCCGCTGTTTGGGTGAAGATATCCAGTAGCTGGGTCGGTCTCCTCCTTTACTTATGGACGCTCATTGCCCCCTTGATTCTTTCTGACAGGGACTTCAACTAATCTGAGATTATTGTGTGAATGGTTTGTTGTATGATGATTTCCTTTGGGCTGGCACCGGATTCCATAGATAATTAAAGGGGTGGTGTCATGAAGATAACTAGGTCTATACGGATGCATGATGGTACATGTAACATATTTCTTAAAATGTATCATTTGATATAGATGTACTAATCCCCATATACCTGCTTTGTTTTGACTTCACATCCAAGCAAGGGGGATTGTGGAGAAGCGTCTGCGCTGTTGAAGGGCAACATCAGGGTCACAGGTCAGAGAGGAAAGCAGGAAGTGAATAAATCCATGTGATGAAAGTTACTTTACTAAAAACAGCACATATGTTCTTCTTTCCATACATGTATGTGGTACACATCTGATTTGACCTTCTTTGCATCCTGACACCACCCCTTTAATATGGTGGATAACTGATCATGCTGACCCTGTGTTTTTACGGTACAGAGCACAAGGCTATGTGTTAATACATAAAATACAGGGCGTCCCACTCGCTGGAGGTTCCAAAAAATATTCTCTCTCCAAGACTAGTGAGCATATTTTAATGAAATCTTGTCAAAACATACCTCACTATTTAGGAACCCCTTTATTAGAAGATGTTTACTGAGCATTCATCCCATATGGCAGCAGTCTAAGGCAAGGGGGACAGAATGGCTAGGCTGATCATAACACTGAATCAATCATCAGGAGCCTGTGCTGCCCATGTCTCACTATACTATCTTCCCACACAACCCCTTTAACTCCTGTGAAATTGACCATGATTGATATCTGAGCATTTTGGGGGAGGATCATCTAATTTCTATAAAAATACCTTATCCATCATAGTTACCTCAATAGGAGTTTTTCTTTTGGGGCTTCCTGAAGGGGGAAAGTTTACTAGAATAAACCATGAACTATCCAGAAGAAATTGCTGCAGTGACAATGGACATGGGAGCCAGAATTTTCCGGAGTGTTGTGGACAGACATGCTTTACATTTCTTAGTTTTCACCAAATTCCTTTGAAATTTGTCTTTGAGTAAGGGCCCTATTACACGGAGCGATAATCAGCCAGATCCGGCCAATTATCGCTACATGTAATAAAGAAAACAATCAGCCGATGAAGCGATCATTGGCTGATTGTTTCTTTAGGTCCAGACCTAAAATCATCGGGCATTAGGAGTGCATTGTTTGTAACAGCAATGCGCGGCCGACTCCTTATCATTGTAGTATAAAATAATAAAGTATTACCTTGCCACACTCCCCCGTATCCTCAGGCCTTCCTCGGTCTCTGTAGCTGCAGCTCTATTTTCTGTTCCGCTCTCTGCATTGACAGGCCTCTCAGACAGGTCCGCGGCCAGTGTGATTGGTTGAGTGGCCTGTCAGTGCAGAGACGAGAACAGAAGCTGCAGAGACTGGGGAAGTCTGATAGTCGGCCCGTGTAATTGTTAACTAAACAAACGGTGATCTAGCAGATTGGCACTTGTTTATCTGACAGATTATCTGCCAAAGATTTGAAGCCAAAGCCAGGAATGGATTTGAAAAGAGGAGAAATCTCAGGCTTTCCTTTATGACCTGACCTCTGTTTATAGTCTGTTTCTGGTTTTGGCTTTAAATCTTTGGCAGATAATCTTTCTGTGTAAATGGACCCCTAAACTTTATGATCAGACTGTGTACTAGGGCCTTTAGGGCCCTATTATACACACAGATTTATCTGACAGATTTTTGAAACGGAAGCCAGCAATTGATTTCAGACAGCTCGGTCTTTTCATCATGACCTGTTCTCTGTTTATAGTCTGTTCCTGGCTTTGGCTTCAATAATCTGTCAGATACATCTGTGTAATAGGGCCCTTAGAGAAGACTTTCCTGGGCCTCCAGCCAGTGGACCACCCTGTACAATGTCTGATTCTACTTGTAAAAAGACTTTTTATACACACTACTTACTGTACATCATAGTGAACGTATATATATATTTGTTAATATTTTGTAACTTGCCCTTTTTATATATCCTCTCCAGTATATTGATAATTGCAATTCATAGGAAAAAAAAATATCATGCTTTGTATTATCTTTTGTAAAATAGTTTTGTAAGATACGATTCAGTTTCATGTCTGTTACACAATAAATAAAATATTTAAAAGCGATTCCCGGTATGTTTTTACTTTCTATATTGGACATTTCAACCCTACATTTTTCTAGAATCTTCCGTCATTTTTACCATTACTGTTATTGCATGATTGCATGAAAAGACGTATTTCTTCTCAGTCATCACTAGGGGGCAGCAGAGCGCTGTCAATCCTAGCTATGTTATAGTCATGGACAGGCTGCATAGAATGTGACAAACAGATGGCAGCGGTGATAACACCATGGAGTGTGCAGAGAGTGGCAGTCATTCCAGGTCAGTCCTCTGAGGTGTGAAGAGACAAGTGCACCATGGAGAGAGCTGACTTTTCAACCAGATGTTTTTTTTTGTGTTTTTTTTTTTAACCTATACACTGACTACATAGATTCTCTCAGTATAGCTGACGACTGACATCTGGAGATGCATATATGGAAAAGAAGTTGCCTTTCTATAATTTAGACTCAATACATATTAGGCATGTGTCCTGCGTGTGGCCATGTTTTTTATATGTTTTCCCCAGGTGGATATGGCCCTGTAGGTAAATGCGATGGCTTCAGCCCGTGACATTCCTGAAGGCAGCAGTCATTCTCTCTGTATTGTTGATGCGGCTAAGGCTTAGTGAATCATCAGTCTTCTGAATCAGTTGCACAATACTACGCTTCACTATCCTATCTCGCAGTCACCGGAAACAACAATTACTAAGAGCTGATTCATACATTCTTCATAACGACGGCGTCTAATCGTGAAAGGCCGTTCTTAGAGATCTCACTATAGATTAAAAAATAAAATACATTGAAATTGTAATGTCGGTTTGATGCATGACCTAGATGTGATGTGCAGGTGGTGGCATGAGACCTACCTGTAAGATCTGGTATGGTGACCCCATTCATTGGAATGTACAGTATGTGAAGCCAGATTGCTGGAGGTAGAGCTGATGGATGGGCAGCTTACCTGTAATAGATATATACATTACTGTGATGACACTCAGGGTTTGTAGTCTGCGTCCATCCATGGAGGCACATAGGTCTGCACTGGAGCTAGGGCTGGGCAATATGGGCAAATAATAACATCATATATTAAAAATAAAATATATATTTTGAAAGAGGTGTAGTAGAGGTAAAATAGTAGATGAGGGTAGTAGTTGGAGTGGTAGTAGCCGTTATAGATAGGTGTGTTGTGGGTTGGGCACCGTTCTGGTTCCTTACCTGCTCTCTATTGATGGTGCTATGGGTCTCTCTCCAGTGACCACGGGGGCTCCTCAGGGCCCGGCTGCTGCTGCTGCTGCTGGAGAACCTCTGTTTCTGTGTGCAGGATTAAGCAGATGCTGCAGCCTTGGATTCCGCAGGGGGCGCTCTCCCTTTTGGGGCTTTCTAGCTGCGGCTCCGGGCCCGGATAGATTTGGTGTTCTTTGGTATCTGGATGAGTGCGTCACCTACTGGCAGGTCACTGGTAATGGCACTGCCCTGGTCCTGAGCTCTGCTGCTCCCCCTGCAGAATGTTTGTTTGTTGCACAATATTTTTTTGTTTTTTAAATTTAATTTGCCCTAACTTTGTAACGTATGTTATGTTAGTGAATGGCCCCCTTCCCCGTGTCCCCCCCTACCCAGGAAGTGTAGTGCACTATACATACCTGATTCGTGTCGACCCCGACCGCCATCTTGGGGACAATGATGTAGTCTTCGGGAGGCCGGCCGGACCACACCATGCCGGCCGCCCTCTGCCGCGTCATCAGCTGCTCAGCCGCGATTGGCTGAGCTTAGTTATGCACAGCCAATCGCAGCTGAGCAGCCGATGACGCGGCAGAGGGGGGACGGCTGCATCGGTTTGGCCGGCCTCCCAAAGATTACATCATTCTCACAAGATGGCGGCCAGGGGTCGACATGAATCAGGTGAGAATAATGCACCACACTTTCGGGTTTAGCGTGGGTGGGGGGGAACACAGGGAAGGGGGCCATTCACATACATAACATACATTACAAAGTTGTATAACTTTGTATTGTGTGTTATTTTGTGAATAATTGCTTAGTGCCGCACTACCCCTTCAATTGATGATTTGCCTTGTCCCAGAGCCCACACTGGAGCTATATTTATGTTTCGTGCATTGGAACAATAATAATGATTGGTTGTGGGTAGAGATGAGGGAATTTACAGTAATAATCAATCAAATCACTTCATTATCTCTGCAGTCCGCTCATCAGCCGGCTGCCTTCTAACTCACTGACGCTCCGTGCTAGTAATCCTGGGGTGCTAGGAAAAGCTGGAAACAGTCCTGGGAAACTTCATCCACTTTTCCAGGACGGGATCCAGTTTTCCCCAGCACCAAGCTTCAGTGAGTTAGATGAGCGGATTGCAAAGATCATAAAGCGATTTGATTGGTTATCACTGTAAATTTTCTCATCTCTAGTTGTGGATGTGCACTTGGGCCCACGTATACTGAGCAGTTCAGGCTTTTTATTTTTTGTCTTACACCTGCCCAGATATATTAATCAGACACATTTTTGTCACAGACAGACAGATGGCAACTAGAGATGAGAGAACCTGGAGCATGCTGGAGTCCATCCGAACCCGATCGTTCGGCATTCGATTAGTGGTGGCTGCTGAAGTTGGATAAAGCCCTAAGGCTATGTGGAAATCATGGATCTAGTCATTGGCTGTATCCATGTTTTCCAGACAACCTTAGAGCTTTATCCAAGTTCAGTAGCCCCAGCTAATCAAATGTCGAACGTTCGGGTTCGGATGGACTCGAACCCGAACCTGGTTCGTTCATCTCTAATGGCAACCAATTACAGCAGCGCGGCTTTGGTTCCTCAGAATGATCTGGGATTTGTTGCCATCTGACTTGAATGCATCTTTCTTTTGTCTCTGACAAAAATAATTCTGGAAACTGTTTCTAAAGAGGGCACAAATGACTTTCTCCAGATTTCATGGCCCGAGCTGTAGCAGCCAATGAACGTGGATGAGAGTTTGTTTACCATGCCTTTACATGACTCCGTGAATTGTGGGGCTTAGGAAAAAATGAAGGGGCAATGACTGAGCCAATTTTCATTTGTTCCTCCTTGTGTTTAAAAGGCCATAGCACTTGTATTTTTTCCTTGCTACTTACCCACATGAGCCCTTATTTTTTGCGCCACTAATTTTACTTAGCAATTTTAATTTCTGCATAAATTTGCTGCGAAACCAGAAAAGAATTATATGTGCGGTGAAATTGAAAAACAATGCGCAATTCTCTTTATTTTTTTTTGGGGGGGGGGGGGGCTTAGTTTTTATGCCGTTCGTCCTATGCTATAACCAACATGTTATATATGTTTTTCAAGTCGGTACAATTAAAACGATATGCAAAAAAATAAACGTTCATTAAAGTTGCTCTATTCCCAGGCTTTTAGCGCTTTAATCCTTTGGTCTATGGGGCTGTGTCAGGTGTCGTTTTTTTGCGCCATGATCAGTTCTTTCTATCGGTACCTTGATTGTGTACATGTGACTTTTTGATCGCTTTTTTAATTATAGTTTTTCTGTATTTGATGTGACCAAAAATGCGCAATTTTGCACTTTGGCAGTTTTTTGCACTTGCGTCGTTTACGGTGCGAGATCAGGAATGTGATAATTTAATAGTTCGGGCGAATACACACGCGGCGATACCAAACATGTTTATTTATTTTATTTATAAAATGGGAAAAGGGGGGTGATTCAAGCTGTTATTAGGAGAGGGGATTTTTAATTAAAACACCTGGTTTTTTTTAACTTGTACATTAGATGTAACATGGGGATCAGAGTAGTATGCATTATACAGCACCCATCAATGAGATTGTTGCTCTATTGGTCTGGCCTGCTGCAGACCAGATCAATAAATACTGAGCCGGATCAGCGTCATTCCGACACGGAGTCCCGGGGCGGTAAGATGAAGGGATCTCCCCTCCCCGATTGAACAGAAGTCTTTTAAATGCAGCTGTCATGTTTGACAACTGCATTTAACAGTCTTAACTAGCGGGAGTGGCAATTGCCTGTGCCCGCTAATAGCCGAGGTCCCGAGCTGCAGATAGCAGTCAGGATCACGGCAGTTCAGAGCGGGGTCGTGGCTCCCCTAGGGACGAGATGGCGTAAATGTATGTCATCCGTTGTTAAGGGGGTAAAGGAGAAGTCCGGTGAAAATTTTTATTGAAGTATTGTATTGTCCCCCAAAAGTTATACAAATCACCAATATACACTTATTACAGGAAATGCACAGAAAGTGCTTTTTCCCTGCACTTACTACTGCATCAAAGCTTCACTTCCTGGGTAACATGGTGATGTCACTTCCTGGGTAACATGGTGATGTCACTTCCTGGGTAACATGGTGATGTCACTTCCTGGGTAACATGGTGATGTCACTTCCTGGATAACATGGTGATGTCACGGCCCGACTCCCAGAGCTGTGCGAGCTGTGGCTGCTGGAGAGGATGATGGCAGGGGGACACTGAGGGACACAGGGCACTGGAGGGACACTGAGCTTCCCTCTGCCATTTATGCACAAAAAACATACACATAGGGGCATGGTGTAAAGTGAAACTGGCTCAGTTGCCCCTAGCAACCAATCAGATTTCACCTCTCATTTCCCTAAGAGTCTGTGAGGAATGAAAGGTGGAATCTGATTGGTTGCTAGGGGCAACTGAGACAGTTTCACCTTACACCATGTTTGATAAATCGGCCCCCCTAGTATTAAAGGGGTTATCCAGCGCTACAAAAACATGGCCACTTTTCCCCCTACTGTTGTCTCCAGTTCAGGTGTAGTTTGCAATTAAGCTCCATTTACTTCAATGGAACTGAGGTTCAAAACCCCACCCAATCTGGAGACAACAGTAGGGGGAAAGTGGCCATGTTTTTGTAGTGCTGGATAACCCCTTAACGACAAAGGGTGTATATTTGCATCTGCAGCAGCCGGAAGTAAACGAGTGCCTATCTCATGGATCTCTGCAGCATATCTATGCTGCAGAGATCTCTATGAGAGATCAGTGCACTTATACTAGAAGTCCCCCAGGGGGAATAACCCTAACCCTAGGGGGGCTTCTAGTATAAGTGTAAAAGTTAAAAAAAAAAGTATTGTTATTAGTAAAAAGCCCCCTCCCCTAATAAAAGTCTGAATCACCCCCCTTTTCCCAGGTTATAAATAAAAGTAAGTAAATAAATAAATAAACATGTTTGCTATTAATTAATCACATTCCTGATCTCGCACGGTAAAAAAAATCCCAAAGTGCAAAATTGTGCATTTTTGGTCGCATCAAATCCAGAAAAATTGTAATAAAAAGCGATCAAAAAGTCGTATATGCGCAATCAAGGTACCAATAGAAAGTAAACATCATGGCGCAAAAAATGACACCTGACTCAGCCTCATAGAACAAAGGATAAAAGCGCTATAAGCCTGGGAATGGAGCGATTTTAAGTGACATATATTTGTTGACAATGGTTTGAATTTTTTACAGGCCATCAGATACAATATAAGTTATACATGTTACATATCATTGTAATCGTAAGATATATAACAAGTCAGTTTTACCCCAGGGCGAATGGCGTAAAAACACATTTCCCCCAAATAAACAAAATGCGTTTTTTTTTTCAATTTCACCACACTTTGAATTTTTTTCTGGTTTCGCAGTGCACTTTATGCAAAAATTCAGCCTGTCATTGCAAAGTACAATTAGTGACGCAAAAAATAAGGGCTCATGTGGGTCTCTAGGTGGAAAAATGCAAGTGCTATGGCCTTTTAAGCAAAAGGAGGAAAAAACAAAAACACAAAAATCGAAATTGGCTCTGTCCTTAAGGGGTTAAACTATTTTAGGTGTGCCTAAGAGAAGCATGGTTTTTGAGGATGTTCTGTAGCCCTATGGCTGCACTCAGAATATGCCCTGGGAGTTACTGTTATCAAATCAACTGGTGTCAGAAAGTTATACAAATTGATATCTATCTATCAAGTCTCCCAGTACTTATCAGCTGCTGTATGTCCTGCAGGAAGTGGTGTATTCTCTCCAGTCTGACACAATGCTCTCCGCTGCCACCTCTGTCCATGTCAGGAACTGTCCAGAGCAGGAGAGGTTTTCTTTTTTTTCTCAAATCTTTATTTATTAGAGCAGTAGAGGTTTCTAAGGGGATTTGCTGCTGCTCTGGACAGTTCCTGACATGGACAGAGGTGGCAGCAGAGAGCACTGTGTCAGACTGGAATGAATACATAACTTCCTGTAGGGCATACAGCAGCTGATGAGTACTGGAAGACTGGAGATTTTTAAATAGAAGTAATTTACAAATCTATATAACTTTCTGACGCCACCTGATTTAAAAATTCTGCTATATAATTATATACAGTATATATGTGTGTGTATATATATATGTATGTATTCCCACCACCCTGATGTGCGGGCACTGCCGCCTCATAGCTTTATTGTTCTTCCCGCTATTTCCCGTGTGACTGGGATATGAAGAATTCCTGTCACCCCAATAAGAAAAAGCAGGGGCCGGTAAGTTGACATATACGGCGTGTAGACATTCCCGGCGTGTTTGCCGCCACTGCCCGCCGTATGGTTCCGAGTACAGAGGCGGAACACGAGCCGTCTCCGGACGATAACAAGGTGCTGAATCGTCAGGCTTCCCCTTCGTCACCAATGGGCGCAACCCAGCACCCACTACATAACACTGTAACCGAGCACTACCATTTCTACTACGAGGAGGTATCGTCTCTCCCCTTCCTTCCAGTGGGCGCGTCCAAATCATGACTGTGTGCGGCGAGAATCCAACTACTGTACGTTTTCACACAGAGGCCTGGTTCGAGCCTCCCCGCCTCTATAGTGGGCGCGGCTAGGCACTGGCTGACAGCATTGAAGGCGGGCTGTACCACGTCCCCCCTACAGGGGTTTTTGGTGTTGGTTGTAGCGGCCGGTTCCAAGGTGTGAAGTGGGTATGTGAGAGGAAGACATGCCAGCCCGGCTCCCACAGCTTCACTGCCCGGGGCTGCCTAGGAAACGACGTCTGCAGAGCGGTGACGTCATCGAATCGCAGGGCTGGAGATATGACATCATTTGCGGTGAGTGCAGCCTGACAGGGCCTGTTACACCACTGGCTATTCTTATGCTGGGCACACACCTGGAGCTGGCATGTGTGTGCACTGCGGGCAGCATTGCCTTACAATGGATAGCCACAATGGTCGACGCTGTTTACTATCGAGGAGCAGTGTGACACACATGGCACATGCTTGTGCATTACACACACTGGTAAATGATTGACAGCTGATGTCACCCTGCCATGCTGTGCTGTCTACAAGCCATAGATATGATGGGGGCAGCACTGAGTATAGCCATAGTAATGCACTCCCCACAGGTGCACATAGGGCTGTGTTCACATAGGCAAGAGAAGCGGCCTGAAAATGCCATTATCTGCGCTCAAAACCCTGCGCCCATTGGCACCAGTGACATTTCAGGGTAATGGGGGCTTCAGGGCCGACCCCCTCAGTGGGGACCCCCCTGCCCTGCACTAGATAGACTTACATTGTGTTTCTTTTGTTTGTGGAGGTGATGGGCACCAAATAGCCTGGGATGCAGGTCAGCGACAATGCTCAGGTAGGCTGGAATAGCACCTACTACCAGCCCAAACCACTGACAGGAGGCTGGATGGACTTAGGGCTCTATTACACGGGACGATTATCGTGCAAAAAAATCGTTATATGGTTCGAATGTAAACGATAATCGTTCTGTGTAATTGCAGGCAACGATCGAAAAATCGTTCGTGATCCGTTGATCGTTGCTTTAGATCTGAACCTATAATTATCGATAATCGTTCGCTGTGATTCCACATTCGTTCGCTCAAGTTCCGCATTTGTTCACTAATGTTTTGCTGGGATCAGGTGGAATAAACGATCGTAATAACGATCGTTACTGCGATCGTAACTAACGACCATCGTTCTGTGTAATACAGTGAACGATTTTAGGTTAACGATAAACAATCTCGTTTGCAATCGTTTATCATTAGTCGTTAATCGTTAAAAATCGCTCCACGTAATGGGACCCTTAGATTGTGTTTCTTTTGTTTTGTGGAGGTGGTGGGCACCAAGTAGCCTGGGAAGCGGGTCAGCGACAATGCTCAGGTAGGCTGGAATAGCACCTACTTCCAGCCCAAACCACTGATAAAAAAAATAAATAAAAATTCATAGTTATGTCGTAAGATAAGTCAAGGTAACGGGCTCCTGAGGTGGCAGCTCCACAGAGTCCGTAAAGAAGGAGTAAATGTATGATCACTGGGGGGTCTGACGGCTGGGACCTCCCTCAGTCTCACGAATGGACTCCTGCACCTTCATGTGTCATGTGTTCCCTTCTCCATTCATTCTCTATAGAAGCTGCCAGAGAGTACACGCACAGCTGCCATTCTGTTGGGAGTCCCAGGACCGGCTCCCAGCTCTGAGGATATGGTATACGTGATAATGGCTGCGCGGCCCTTTTAAAGTTTCCTCAAGTCTAACAAATTTAATTTTAATGTTTTGAAGGGAAACTATCAGCAGATTAGAAAACTCTAACCTGATATTACATTCCCAAAGCGCCAGGGCCACAGGTTAACTTCAGTTTCATTAAAGGGAACCTGTCACCCCCCGTTCCGGGGTGAAAGGCTCCCGACCCCCGCTACAGCCCCCTATACTCACCTGATCCCGCCGGGTCCCGCTTCTGGATCCGGTCGGATCACGGAGATCTCAGCCGCTGCAGCCCGGCGCGCGCTGAGAGATGAGTCCAACGCTCATAGAGAAGGGACGGGACCCGGTGGGATCAGGTGAGTATAGGGGGCTGTAGCGGGGGGTCGGGAGCCTGTCACCCCGGCACGGGGGGTGACAGGTTCCCTTTAATATGCATATTAGGTGGTTCAGTGCCCTGGGGGTGGGGCTACGACAGGGCACTCGATCTGCAACCCCTCATGAATATTGAGAATGGGCTTTTCTGTGGCATCACTGGAGAGGGCCAGATGAGTATTCAGGAGGAGTGGTAGATCGAGTGCAGTGCTGTAGCCCCGCCCCTAGGGCACTGAACCGCCTGATGTACTTAATAATAAAACTGAAGATTTAATAAAAATGGCGCCAAAGACTGAGAAAAGAAAATACTTTTGTCTTTGTTTTCTCAGCGTTGTGTGCTCTGTGGGAACATAACAGCAGGTTGTAGTCTTGTATCCGGCTGTCCGTTTCGCTTTAATCTTTCCCCTTAACTAAAAGGCTCAATGATACTTATTCTCCTCTAACCCTTCTCATTGGCTGACCCTTCTAATCGCCCTTTCTTCTGTAACCTTTCCCATCGGCCGTTCTTCTGTAACTTTTCTCATTGGCTGGTCTTTATTCTTTCTCACTGGACGTTCTTCTCAAGCCTTTTTCATTTTCCATTTTTCTATAACCTCTCGATGGCCGTTCTCACACCTTTCTCTTTGGCTATCCTTCTGTAACATTTCATATTTATTGTTCTTCTCTAATCTTTTACATTGGTCATCCTCTTTTGACCTTTCTCATAGGCAGTTCCTCATTAACCTTTCCCATTGGAGGTTCTTCTTTGACCTTACATTGACCGTCCTTCTCTAACCCTTCTCGTTTTCCATTCTTCTCTAACATTTCTTATTGGTTGTCCTTCTCTGACCTTTCTCATTGACCAGTTTTCTTTACCCTTTTATCCTATCCGTTCTTTTCTACCCTTTTTCTTTTGTTTTCTAACCTTTACATTGGTCGTTTATCTCTAACCTTTCCTGTTGGTCGTTTATCTCTAACCTTTTAAATTGTTTGTCCTTCTGTGACCTATCCAATTGCTTATTCTTCTGTAACCTTTCCCATTGGTTGTTCTTTTCTAATCTTTCCCATTGGTTCGTTCTTCTGAAACCTTCCCCTTAGGTAGTTTATCTCTAATCTTTTCCATTGACTGTTCTTCTCTAACCTTTCCTACTGGTCGTTCTCCTCTAAGCTTTGCCATTGGTCGTTCTTTTCTAACCTTTCCCATTGGTTCTTCTTCTCTAACCTTTCCCATTGGTCGTTCTCCTTTAACCTTTCCCGTTGGTCTTTCTCCTCTAACCTTTCCCATTGGTCTTTCTCCTCTAACCTTTCCCATTGGTCTTTCTCCTCTAACCTTTCCCACTGGTCGTTCTCCTCTAACCTTTCCCATTGGTCGGTCTTCTCTAACTTTTCCCACTGGTCGTTCTTCTCAAACCTTTCCCATTGGTCGTTCTCCTCTAACGTTTCCCACTGGTCGTTCTCCTCTAACGTTTCCCACTGGTTGTTCTCCTCCAACCTTTCCCACTAGTCGTTCTCCTCTAACATTTCCCATTGGTCGTTCTCCTCTAACATTTCCCACTGGTCGTTCTTCTCCAACCTTTCCCATTGGTCGTTCTTCTCTAACCTTTCCCATTGTGTCCACCCGTTTGTTTAATTAGATTTTCTGAGCATGTAAAGTGATGGAAACTACACAGACTGTGCATGAAGATCTTACATGTTCATACAATCTCCTCTGGTATTAACAGTCCATTCCACGTGTGTTATAAGTGGAGTAAATTCAGCAAAATTCTGTTATCTGTTGCTTCTCTGCTTTTCTTAGACCTGTATACTGTTACTTTGTTTCCCCAAAAATTATATTCATTTTTGCTCCCAAAGATGCGCTATGTATTATTTTCAGGGGATGTGGGAAAAAAAAACAAAAAAAAAAACATAGGTTTTTCTGTGTGGTGGTCTTCTGCCCATGTGCCTCTCCTTGGCATTATGTGGCAAAACGTGAATTGTATGTTTGTATTTTGATGGAATATTGGCCCGGAGTGTTCCCGATTCCCTGCACATATACAGTAGTAGCTGTGTAGTATGGAGCCACAGACTCTGTGCTTCCAGCTCTGCAGCCATAAACTCATCTGAATGAGATCATCTAAACCTCCCCCAGTGGGAGATAGCAGAGGAATGAAGGAAAAGCCATGTTGGATTTCACCTTACCTCCATCCTTTGTTCTCCCCATTGAAAAATACCATCCCGGCTCCGCTCAGGTGGAGTTGACCTCACAAACAGAGCGGTTTTCTAGTGATCACTTGCTGCAATGAAGAATAGGAAATGTTCCAGAACGGCTTCCTAGAAAAACCGCGCTTCCATATTTAGCAGGCAGTTCTCGCTGTTGCATTTGTTTTCGCTATAAACTCCGACGTCGTGCTCGATTATTATAAAAGGCAGCAAAACCTAAAAAACATATTTCTTAAAGGGGTATTCTCGCCTCAACTAATATAGTTAGACTTATAGAACTCATCAAGATAAATATTTTTTTGCAAATACAGTCATTTACCAAACTTGTCTCCTTCTCCTGATACGCTGCTCTTTTCCTCCCATTGTTGACAGCTCGTTGTCTAGGTTACTGACCACCACTCTGCTCTAAAAACAGTGGTCTGACTGATGTGTATATATAGATAGAATGTACATGCATTCAGATAAAAGGTCTATATGCCGTTTCATTCACATATATATATATATATATATATATATATATATATTTATATTATATATATATATATATATATATATATATATATATATATATATATATGTGTAACTTATATGCTCTCTGCTGCCACCACTGTCCATGTCAGGAACTGGCCAGAGCAGAAGTTTTCTATGGGGATTTGCTGGACAGTTCCTGACATTTCCTGACATGGACAGAGGTGGCAGCAGAGAGAACTATGTCAGACTGGAAAGAATACTTCCTGCAGGACATACAGCAGCTGATAAGTACTGGAAGACTGGATTTTTTTTTTTTTTACAATTCTCTATAACTTAGTTGACTTGAAAATAATTTTCTGTTTTGCTGGAGTTTCCCTTTACGAATATACAATTGTGACTCGGCTTAGCTATACAATGAGAGAATTGGAGATATATGTTGCATAAAAAAATATGCCACTCCCAGGAGACTGGTAAAACCAAGTGCCAAACCTTGTGGGAGTTCTCACTTGTTGTCACCCAGCTTTCTAAGAGACAAATACTGTAGAACTTTACACGCGCTCAGGAGGATTTTTAAAGTGTCACTGTTGTTTTTTTTCCAGAAATCAATAGTCCAGGCAATTTTAAGAAACTTTGTAATTGGGTTTATTAGGCAAATATGCCATTATCTGCATTCAAAAAGACTTTCCGCCGATCCTGCCCCCCCTCCTCTCTCTCATCCGCTGCTCATTATCAGGAAATCTCGACTCGTTTACATCAGTCGGGCCCTATCTGTTCTATGGAGAGGGGAGAGGGGAGGAGGGAGATCAACTAATAAACCCAATTACAAAGTTTCTTAAAATAGCCTGTACTATTGATTTCTGCAAATACAATTTCTAACAACAGTGACACTTTAACCTCTTAGGGACATATGCTGTACCCGCAAGAGGAGTTCAGAGGGGGGCTGTGTCGCGACCCCGCTCTGAACTGCCGCGATCCCGACTGCTATCTGCAGCACGGCCGATTGCTACTCCCGCTAATTAACACCGTTAGATGCAGCTGTTAAACATGACAGCTGCATCTAACCGTGTTATCTGCAGCCCATCCCTGGTGTCTAGTGGTGGGATCCGCCCCCCGCGATGTGATCGCAGAGGGGGGATTCCTTGGTTTTGCTGGGCCGGGCCTCAGCGACGTAATGACGCTGATCCCGGCTCGGTATTCTATTGCAATGGTCTGCAGCAGACCATAGCAATAGAGCACCTATCTCGGCTGGAGTGCATATTGGCTGGAGTGCATCACATGGCTTCCAGCTTGCTTAGCCCTGATTGGCTGAGCTAGCTGGAAGCCATGTGATGCGCTCCAGTCAATGAAAGGGCTGCTGGTGGCATGCACACCAGCAGCTTTTTCTCTCCCATTTACTGTACCCGGTCCTGGAAGTGAGGGTGGCGGCCGGCGTGTAGATATATTTTCTGTAATTTTCTATGTTTTTTTTTTGGGGGGGGGGGGGGGGGCATTTTCTTGAAAATGATCCCTGTGTTTTTTCATGCAGAGGCACAATGACTGGGTTACTGATGTAGTATGGGCTGGTCACTGTACCATTCACACAGTGTAGGGCAGTTCTGTATTGACCATACACACTGTACCACCACCACCAAGCACCACCAACAGGCCTCTTGATAGAGAACAGCAAGTTGTGCAAAAAGTACTGAAACATTGAACAGGTTGACATGTGTATTCAGAAGTGTAGAGAAAATCACATTTATTAGGGTGCGTTCACACATACAGGATCCGCAGCAGATTTGATGGCCCACATTAGATTCAAAGCAAATCTGCAACTTTAAATCTGCTTCAGATCCTATACGTGTCAACTCCCCGTAAGAGTGCGTTCACACGTACAAGATTTGCAGTAGATTTGATGGCGCAGATTTGAAGCTGCAGATTCAAAGCAAATCAATTCTGGGCCATCAAATCTGCTGCAGATCCTGTACGTGTGAACGCACCCTAAGGCTGGGTTCACACTATGTATATTTGAGGCTGTATTTGGTCCTCATGTCAGGTCCTCATAGCAACCAAAACCAGGAGTGGATTGAAAACACAGAAAGGATCTGTTCACATAATGTTGTAATTGAGTGGATGGCCGCCATATAACGGTAAATAACTTCCATTATTTCAATACAACAGCCGTTGTTTTAAAATAACAGCACATATTTGCCATTAAATGACGTCCATCCACTCAATTACAACATTATGTGAACAGAGCCTTACTGTGTTTTCAATCCACTCCTGGTTTTGGTTGCTATACAGCCTCAAATACACAGTGTGAACCCAGCCTAGCTGGGTTCACACTACGTATATTTCAGTCAGTATTGTGGTCCTCATATTGCAACCAAAACCAGGAGGGGATTGAAAACACAGAAAGGATCATTCTGTTCACACAATGTTGAAATTGAGTGCATGGCCATTTAATGGCAAATCGTTGCTGTTATTTTAAAACAACGGCTGTTGTATTGAAATAATGGCCGTTATTTACCGTTATATGGCGGCCATCCACTCAATTTCACCATTGTGTGGACAGATCCTTTCTGTGTTTTTAATCCACTCCTGGTTTTGGTTGCAATATGAGGACCACAATACTGACTGAAATATACGTAGTGTGAACCCATATGTATGTGTGTATATATATATATATATATATATATACACCCATATGTGTGTAAATAATATATATATATATAATTATTATTATTATTATTATTATTATTATTATTATTATTATTATTTTTTTTTTTTTTTTTTAAGAAACTGGTGCCAGATATTTATAATTTACTTCTAGTAGAGAATATTGTCTTCCAGTACTTTCAGTTGCTGTATGTCCTGCAGGAAGTAGTATATTTTCCAGTCTGGAGAGCAGGAGAATTTTTTTGTTTTGTAAACTACCCCTTTAAATGCAAAACAATAATTGGTTTATTTATCAGGGAGTCAAAGTCAATGGGTTCCTTTAGTGGCCATGGGTCTGGTCATGGTCTAATGACTGAACCGAACAAGAAAAATACTAGTGCAGATAGAAACAAATCCTAGTAAGAAATATTGATATTTCCAATTAGATCATTAATTGCTACAGTGGATTTAGTTATTGTGGTGCCTGGTATTACAGACTCTTATGTCATAGTGTTAGATGATTTTCTCCTTTGTTTTATACCCTGTTATACAAACTGACATAAATGAAAATATCCATCACTTCCTGTCTGTACTAAACACAGTGCATAGCACTTAAAGGAAACCTGTCATCACTTTCCAGATACCTCAGCCATTAGTCAGCGGTGCAGTCCCTGGTTGCCTCTCCCTGCCCCACCAGCATTAAGTGATAGATCCCGCCTTAAAATATATTGTATTATTGTATCCAATGTAAGAGTCCTATTACACGGAGTGATTTTTAACGATTAACAACTATCGATAAACGATCGCAAACGACATTGTTTATCGTTAACCTGAAATCGTTGTTAGTTATGATCGTTACTACAATCGTTATTTCAATCGTGACTACGATTGTTTTACTCCTTCTGATCCCAGCGAAACAATAAACAATGTGCAATTACACTGAGCGATTAGTGAAACGAATGATTGAGTGAACGAATGTGGAATTACAGCGAACGATTAACGATAATTTTAGGTTCAGATCTAAATCAACGACATACGAACGATTTTTCGATTGTTGCTTGCAATTCCACAGAACGATTATCGTTTAAGTTCGAACGATATAACGATTTTTCGCACGATAATCGGCCCGTGTAATAGGGCCCTACATTCACACAATCTGTAGTGTTATAGCTGCGGACCCGTAGCTATGGACAGCCCTATGGAAGTGCTTTTGTGGTAAGGGTCACGGCCCTATAACATACATTTATGGACGGAGCCATTCAAACCCATTAAAGCTAATAAACTAATGGGTGCGTAGTGTGTCTGCAATTGTGAACAGATTATACGGACGTGTGACTGCAGCCTGAGGATCGACAGATTTCAATAAACCTTCACAAGTTTTCAGCTTCGTCTCTTAAACGGAATTTTGAAAAGAGAATAGTAGTTTCAGGTACTAAAAGTGAACCAATCACTCAGATTTTCCAGGTGACGCTACTAGCCGCGCCTGGAAGACGTGCTAAAACGCTGCCTTGCCATGTGTCTTCTGTAGAAACTTTAGGTGCTGACTTATTACAGGGAGCGAAAATTCGCACTGTGTAATAGAGACAACGATCAACCGATCACATCGATCATCGGCTTATTGTGTCTTTAGGTCCTGACCTAAAATCATCGTTGACCTGTCTAATAGGACCCTAAGGGCCCTTTTACAAGCACAGATAAATTGCTTAATTGCCTGTTTAACGAATGAACAAGTAATGATTTTTTCTTTTAAGCGATTTGGACAAGAAGATAAATCGCTATGAAAAGTCGTTATTGCGATCATAATTACGTTTGTATATATTCATATATTCAGTGAACATTCGTAATTGCATTTGTATACTGTGAACTATGAGTTTACACTGAGGGACTTAAAGAGGACCTGTCACCCCGGTGACGGGGTGACAGGCTCCTGACCCCCCGTTAGAGCCCCCTATACTCACGTGATCCCGCCGGGTCCCGCTTCTGGAGATGGTCGGGTCACGGAGATATCGGTGCCCGAAGCGGCTGAGATCTCCGTGACCCGACCATCTCCAGAAGCGGGACCTGGCGGGATTAGGTGAGTATAGGGGGCTCTAACGGGGGGTCGGGAGCCTGTTACCCCGGCACGAGGGGGTGACAGGTTCCCTTTAAGAACAGTGATTTTGAGGTCAGCTCAAAAGATGTGATCAATGACGTACAAACAAATTTATGTTTGTGGTTTGATTGCCGCGTTTATACCGGAAGATTATTGCTGAAATTCAAACAATTTAACAACTTTTTGCACAATAATCGTCTCGTGTAAAAGGCCCTTAATCTTTTATTCCAGCGCGGGACAGACAGCAAGCCGGGAACTAGACACGGATCTCTGCCTGGCAGCACGCTCTGCAGGATGATTAACAAGAAAAGCGGCTTCTTACTGGCTTCTTTTCCTGTCAGTCATCCTGCAGAGCGTGCTGACAGACGGAGAGCCGTGACAGCCCAGATGGCTAGGTCCCGGCTCCCTGCCGCTCCTGTGCGCCGGAGTCCTATTCCACACAGCGATTTTTTGACGATAAACAATTTCAAGCGACTTCTATTGCGAATGACCTGAAATCGTTCACCCGATTACACGGAACGAAGATTGTTACTTATGATCGTTCTTGCGGTCATCCTGTTGTCGCTATTGCGTTAGTTTTAGAGGGAATGACCTAATGATGCGTTATTACACCGAATGATTTGCAAATGATCAAAAATAAAAATAGGTCCAAATTTTATCAAGCGACGAACGATTTCCCGTTTTTCATTAAATCGTTGTCTGCTATTACACAAAACGATTATCGTTCAGTTACGAACCATCTAACAATTTTTTGAATACGGCCCTTAGTTTTAGCAGCTAAAGTTTCTACAAAAGACGCAGGACACATGATAAGGCAGCGCTTTAACACACGAGTGATTGGTTGGCTTTATATAACCACTCTGTGGTACTTAAGCATAAAATTGTACGGGAAATGGAAAGAGCAGGGCTACAAAACAAGCCTGGGACTAGCGAACATCTCTTAGTTTTGTATCTGTATTTCATTTTCAAGGTTTTGTGTCTCTTTCGCCAGCCATGTACATTGTTTAATGGAATGCTTTTAGTTCCCGTTTTACACAAATAGAACATTGGTACATTCACTGACTGAACCGCGACATTGCCTGATGGAATATTCTGCTGGTGGTTCAGGTTTAGTGGTTTATATATCGTAGATTTACACAAGGAATACGTTGCCTGATACTTGGAGGTTGAGCATTCATCGTAGGATATATTGCTAAAATAGTAAACTTCTATTGTAATGCGGAAAACAGTTGTGATGTGTATATGTGAACCGGTATGTATTACAGAGGAGGAACATATCTCTCGACATTGCATCTACTATTATGACTTGTCAGTAAATTCACTTCTGTATAAGGTGCCATTATGTTCCCGCTTCTCCAACAGTGAATGTTCACACCATTCCTCCTTGGCCTGCGCGGCGAATGAAAGCTATGGATACAACTTGGAAAAGAAATGCAACTTGTGTTTTAATATAGGTGTTCTTGTTCACATAGTTCCAGATGGATGTGCAAGTATCTTGCAGATTAAGGCCATGTTCACACAACCTAAGTTCCGTGGAAATCACGGCCGTTGTATTTCCCACGGAACTTACGTAGTGCTGCCTTCTGAGGGAATCCCGGACCGAGTGTATACACATAGTATACACTCCGGCTGAGATCCCTAGCTGCGCCATAAAAAAATGACGTCAGTTTTCTGCGGCCGCTATTCATTGAATAGCATCCGCAGAAAACCCTGTCAGCGCACACAGTGGAGCAAGCAGCCCCAGTCGCTCGCTCCATTGTGTGCAGTGGTGAGTTCTGATGCAGGCGCGGCGCTAAAGATCATCCGTCTGGTACTGCAGTACCGGCCGGGATGATCTTTTCTGAGGCCGGTCGTTCCACGGAAAGGCCAGTCTCATGCTAAGTGTGCACATAGCCTAAGGGTATGTTCACACTGAGGAAAAGGCGAGGAATTGAAGAGGAAAGTTTTCTGCTTAGAATTTCCGCATCTTCAGCTCTGACGGAATAGGCGCAGAATTCGAGCGGAAAACGGAAATTCAAAGCCCCAATGACTTCTATGGGATTTTTCTAGTGGAGCCTGCCCACCCGAAAGTGGATCTGTGGCAGAACATTCTGTGTGGAAATTCCGCCGTGTGAACAACAGAGCGGAAATCCCGTTGAATGCAATGGGACAATTAAGGGTGAACATACCCGTTCACACGTACAGGATCCGCAGCAGATTTGATGGACCAGATTTGAAGTTGCAGATTCAAAGCAAATCAATTCTGGGCAATCAAATCTGCTGCCGATTGAATACGGCCGATAATCGTTCTGTGGAATAGGGCCTTAAGTTGTAGTGTAATCCACAATTACCCCCCCTCCCAATCTCTGTATCGGGCCCCAGCGTCTTTCTTATGAATAGAGCCGAGGGTCACGTGCGGTACCCTTGGCTCCATTCATTGCTATGGAGCTGCTGGAAGAGTGCTTACTCAGCTCTATCGGACAGCTCCATAGGAATGAATAGAGCTTCGGGTCTAAATTACAAATCTGTATAATTTTCTGACACAGTTTGATTTGAAAGAAAAAGATTTTCAGAGTACCCCTTTAATGCTTGGCAGGGTCATCTGATCATGAGATTGTAGCTCACAGATTCCACTCCATCTTGCTTTTATCTGTGACTATTTCCAATATCTGCCATTTTTCCTTATTACTTTTTTGCTTGTGAACGCTGCTCAAACTTTTTTTTCCTTCCAAAAATGGAAATCTCCTGAGTCAGTTGTCTGAGATTAGCAGCAGCTCCAAGCATCTTCGAGGGAAGCTGGATGCACCTCTGATCAGCAGGATGACAGCCAAGGGCCATCTCATTATCAGCTGCTCTCGGAGTGTATGGAGCTCTGATCCACAGCACACATGATATATGGGGTGACAGTTTTGGGGTGGCAGGAGATGGGTCTGTTTTATTAGCCTTAACCTAGTACATTGTGTTACTCCTAAGCTAAAACTCTTGTTGCTGCCAAGAGTCTCCATGTACACATGGACAGCTGGATGCCATTGGGTAGACTCAGCGTTTCAATTTTCCGATATAAGGTAACAGCGCAGTATGGATTCTGAGTTGAGTTGCACTGTCCACTGGACTACTAAGGCGTCAGTGATCAGGGATTTTAATGCTGGCTGGATCCAGGTTTTCCAGGACTCCCTTGGGCAGTATCTAACTTTTCCAGCCGCTGAGAGTCAAATGCCGAACATTCGAGTTTGGACGAACGTTGCCAAACCCTACCCTTTGTTCACACTACGTAAAACAACGGCCGTAGTCCTAGCCGCAAAACTATGGGTGTTGTTTTGAGGTTACCTATTATGAATGCAATACAATGTAACTATGGCCATTGAATGCACACTACGTATCAGATACCGGCCGTTGTTTATACGTCCCCGTGAAAAATGAACTTGTCAATTATTTCTGGCCAGTAATACTACAACAATGGCCGTGGATTTCAATGCGGCCGCGAGCGTAAAACTTATATCTGCCGAATTAAACTTGATTTTGATGTAAAAAGTTTTCTGAGTGGTTTCTCGAGCTGGGCGCAGTATTTAAAGTAAATGACCTGTTTCAGCCAGCTTAAAAACATGCTAGGAAACAAAATTAAACAATGGACGTAGTTTCACGACTAGCCCGTGCGCTCATAATTCCACGTAGTGGAATAATGCCGTAGTTTCGGTCGCCAAAGACCGGCTGGTGAAAACAACCACCGTTATTTTACATAGTGTGAACATAGCCCTATACTGACACTAGTAAATATGCAAGGGGTAATCTGAAGAAAAAAAAAATGTAACTGGGGTCAGCAGCGAGGAGAGAGATGTAGAGAGAAGTGTTTAGCCGAGTGCTTCTTCCACCTCAATCTAGCAATCGGTGGCCCCCAATTAATCAAAGCTTTTTGACACCTCTCTGTGGCATATTAAAAAATAAAAAGCGGCCAACACTCCAGTTGCACTCTTCACACTATGCAGGTGCATGCTGCTGTGGCTGATATACAGGCAAAAACAGGAAAGTACAACAGCAACCTAAAAGTGCTTGGACTAGCCGTATAAACTTTCCCTGTCGTATACACGATAAAAAACTACAGGGGGAGGGATAATACACAGTAAGGGTATGTTCACACTGAATAAAAGCGGTGAAATTCTGCCTGCCTCAGTTTGTTGATGGGAAGCCACACGCACAACAGCTCTCTGCTCAAAGAATTGACAAGTCAGTTCTTTGAGCATGAAGCGGAGGCGCATGTGGCTTCCCATCGACAAACTGAGGCAGGCAGAATTCCGCCGCTTTTACTCAGTGTGAACATACCTTTAGGTCCTAGCATTTGCAGGTTGCTGATGCACTTTACTGTTTTTGTTTGTATAGTGTGCACCTGCATAGTGTGAAGAGTTTTATTGGAGTGCTGGCCGTTTTTTTATTTTTCTTTATGTCACATGTGGTGCGTGAGGCTGTCTCCTATTGGCTTGCACTCCATCCATCTCCTAAGGGTGTTTAACACAGAGGCTAGTTGGATCCTTCTTGCTCAGTTTGTAGGCTTAAAGCGTCTCTGTACCCACAATCTGACCCCCCCCCCCCCATACCGCTTGTACCTTCAGATAGCTGCTTTTTAATCCAAGATCTGTCCTGGGGTCCGTTCGGCAGGTGGTGCAGTTATTGTCTTAAAAATCAACTTTTAAACTGGCAGCCCTGTGCCAAACGGCTATGGCCTAGATTGTGTATGCATTAGGCTGGCACAACCTCTCTGTCTCTACTCCCCGCCATCCTCATCATTGGGAATGCCCCAGGCAGATTGTCTCCTATTCCTCAGCTGTGTCAGCACGGCACATGGGCTGGATCGTTAAGGCACTTGTGCAAAGTTCAGACAGTAGAAAATGTTCTAGGGGCATTCCTAATGATGAAGAGGGCGGGGAGGAGTGGCGAAGAGGCGGTGCAAGCCTAGGGCACAGATATTCTAAGCCATGGCCGCTGGGCATGGGACTGCAAGTTTAAAAGTTGTTTTTTAGGAGAATAACTGCATCACCTGCCGAACGGACCCCAGGACAGATCTTGGATTAAAAGCAGCTATCTGACGGTGGTTTGGGGAAGGGGGGGACAGATTGCGGGTACAGAGTCTCTTTAATGTGAGCCCAAGAGAGGGTATTGCTAGTGTAGGTACCATCTTTTTCTGAGGTCACCCTAACATTGTGAGATGGTACACTATGTTTGAGCAAATTGTTTGCCAAGAACCTAATTAAAAAAATAATAATTCTAGAGCAGTTTCTTATCATGTAGGATAGGAGGAGTATACATGGTAAGTCCTGGCACTTGCAGGTTGCCGTTGCACTTCTCTGTTTTTACCTCTCTATGCCATGTCAAAGTTTTTAAATGACAGTAATGCTTGTACAGAAGTAACTCCATAAAGTCAGGGCATGTCCTAGTGACATTGCTTTCTGAATATGCCTTTAAGACAGTTTTAACACTTATTCCTCCAGCAGTTACTTACCAGTACCTCCTCATTACTGTGTGGATGGGGTAGTCGGAACCTGGAACACAAACGCCAATCACCCCGAACATTAACAGAGATGTCCAGGGTCCTTTGGACATCTGAGGATAAAGTTATATCTCTTACCTTCATCCTCGGTGATGTTCCCGTGTGCTGGTTTAATGTAGTCCTCTGTCCGGCAGGACCATTTGGTTTCATGGTCCATGGTTTGTATACCGTGGTGCCGTTTGTATACTGTATACCATTAAGTTGTATGAAGAATAAGATTTATTAATATCTTAACATTTTTTTATTTTGCAGGAGATGCGTTATGTGATGCCGATGGAGAATTCCCTTTGAGAGTTTGACAGGTGAGATGTCTTTTTGCTTCTGGTTGGTTAATCTTAACTGTTTTTTTTTTTTTTAAACAAATTAGTTTTTTTTTTCCAAATCAATTGGTATTCGAAAGTTCTAGACATTTATATATTATTTGTATTTAAAAATCTTAAGTATTCCAGTACTTATCAGCTACTGTATGTCCTACAGGAAGTGGTGGATAATTTCCAGTTTGACATGGTGCTCTCTGCTGCCACCTCTGTCCATGTCAGGAACTGTCCAGAGCAGGAGAGGTTTTCTATGGGGATTTGCTGCTGCTCTTGACATTTCATGACATGGAAAGAGGTGGCAGCAGAGAGCACTGTGTCAAACTGGAAATTATCCACCGTTTCCTGTAGGACATACAGCAGCTGATAAGTTCTGGAAGACTTTTTTTTTAAATAGAAGTAAATTACAAATTTGTACAACTTTCTGAAATGAGTTGATTTGAAAATAAATAAATTGCCAGAGTTCCCCTTTAAGGAGTCCGCTTTGGCTGTAAGCTGTACAGCTGTTCAAATGGTTATTCTTCGGGCAATTTTATTTTGCAGCTGTTTGACATGTGGCCTTTTTTTCATGAAAATTGTTCCATTTTTACTTCCTTTAAAAGTAGAGGCGGTGTCCGCTTCACTGAGCACCGTGTATGACCTTGTATATGATTTGCTGTTTTTTCCCTATTTTATAATCATTTGATTTCTTAGCTTAACCTAAGCAAACCGCATTGTGGTTACCGTGTGCGTCACTGCAGGTGCTCTCCGCCTCGTGTAGGATCATACTTAGGCTGTGTGCACATTGTGTATTTTTCAGATGAAAGCACTGTACAATATAGGACAGCAATGGGACATGCATTGAATGCAATTTTAGTATGTACAAGCATGATCCCTTCTAAAAGATGCTCCCAGACTACCCCTTTAGGGACCGTTCACACCTACAGGATCTGTGGCAGATTTGATGCTGTATTTAATCATTTGATTGCATTTATATTTGCAGCATCAGTCTGTAGCAGATCCTGTACCTGTGAATGCATCCTTAGGGTACAATCACTCTTACCATATCCACTGTGGATCTGCTGTGCATTTTTTATGCTCCTAATATTTTTCTTCTTAAGGGTGCGTTCACACCTACAGGATCTGCAGCAGATCCTGTAGGTTTGAACGCACCATTCGGGTGCCTTTACACGTACCGGATACTCACAGCGATAAAAGGCACTGGGTCCGCAGCGGATTTCGCTGCAAATTTTCAGCGTGAAATCCGCCGCGGACCCAGTGCCTTTCATCGCTGTGAGTATGTGTGTTAACCCCCACTGCCCGCCGCCGAGAGCATACATTACCTGCTCTGCGCCGCAACTGCATGTGAGGCTCCCGGCTTCGGTCTCGCTCAGCCAGTGCACTGATTGGCTGACCAGGACCGATGGGAGCTGGGAGCCTCACCTGCAGCCATGGCGCCGAGCAGGTAAAGTATGCTCTCGGCGGCGGGCAGCGTGGGGTTAACTCACATACTCACAGTGGGATGTCAATCCCGCTGCTAATATGGGCTCTCATAGGGATGAATGGCACTTTACCCGCAGCGGATTTCGCTGCAAATTCACAGCGTGAAATCCGCTGCAGATCCGGTACATGTGAAGGCACCCTTAATGTATTTAAAATCAGGGTCCTATTAGACAGGCAGTCAATAATGTAAACAAGCGCTGATCTTCTACCCCTCCACGCTCCCGGTCTCCTCCTGCCTTCTGCTCTCGTCCTGTGTGTTGCAACTTCTCTGAGCTGTCAGGCCTCTCAGCCAATCACTGTCCACAGCAGTCCCGTCCAGTGATTGGTTGAGCTGCCTGTCCACTCAGAGAAGCTGCAACACACAGGACGAGAGCAGAAGGCAGTAGGAGACCGGGAGCGTGGAGGGGTAATGTGTGAACAGTTTACTCAATCGTTAGCTGTCTGCCGCATATCGCTATTACACTTAGAGATGTGCGGTCAGCGGCCGATGATTTTAGGACCGGACCTAAAGAAACGGGGATTGTTTCATCGGTTGATCTTTGTCTCTATTAGAGCGACAATCGGTCGAATCGGCCTGATATGTCTGATTATCGCTCCGTGTAGTAGATCCCTTAGTTGCAGAGATCTGCATGTGTAAGAGCCTCTAAGGATGCATTCACACATAAAGATTCAATGCTGTGCTTAAAGGGAAACAAAGATCTAACCTGCAGTCATTTTGCTATGGATAAAAGTAATTTTCTTACCTATATCCTCATCTCTCTTTTAATTAAATTTGTCATTTTATTAATATGTAAATTGGATTGTTTGTTGCACTGTGGGTGGTACGACAGTTCTCAGTCCGCTCAATGACGGTACGTGTCAGGAACTGTCCAGAGCCGCACCAAATCCCCAATAGAGAACCTCTCCTTATCTGGACAGTTCCTGACATGGACAGAGGTGGCAGCAGAGAGCAGTGTGTCAGACCGGAAAGAATACACCACTTCCTGCAGGACATTCAGCAGCTGATAAGTACTGGAAGACTGGAGATTTTTTTAATAGAAGTAACTTACAAAACTATATATCTTTATGACACCCATTGATTCAAAAACTTTTTTCTCTGCAGTTCCCCTTTAAGGCTGGGTTCACACTACATATATTTCAGTCAGTATTGTGGTCCTCATATTGCAACCATAACCAGGAGTGGATTAAAAACACAGAAAGGATCTGTTCACACAATGTTGAAATTGAGTGGATGGCCGCCATATAACAGTAAATAACGGCCATTATTTCAATATAACAGCCGTTGTTCTAAAATAACAGCAAATATTTGCCATTAAATTTCACCATTGTGTGAACAGATAGATCCTTTCTGTGTTTTTAATCCACTCCTGGTTTTGGTTGCAATATGAGGATCACAATACTGACTGATATATACGTAGTGTGGACCCAGCCTCAAACTGAGTTGTAAACAGGTGTCTGTCTCCTCATTCACAGGGGAAGAAGTTCAACCGACAGCAATTTATTTTTTGACTGGTCAGAAGTGAGCGATCAGCTGATGAGCGACCATTTGATCGTTTTATGGCTGATCACATGAGGCAATATTCGCCTGATTTTTGCAGCCCAATTAAAGGAGTTCTTCAACCAAACAATTTTTCTTTCCGATCAACTGGTGCCAGAAAGTGCCAGAGATTTGTCATTTACTTCTATTAAAAAACTCTCAAGTCTTCCAGTACTTATCAGCTGCTGTATGTCCTGCAGGAAGTGGTGTATTCTTTCCAGTCTGACACAGTGCTCTCTGCTGCCACCTCTATCCATGTCAGGAACTGTCCAGAGCAGCAGCAAATCCCCATAGAAAACCTCTCCTGCTCTCCAGACTGGAAAGAATATACCGCTTCCTGCAGAACATACAGCAGCTGATAAGTACTGTAAGACTTGAGATTTTTTTAATTGAAGTAAATTACAAATCTCTGGCACCAGTTGATTTGAAAGATATTTTTTTTTTTTTTTTTTCCGTGAACAACCCATTTAATAAGGCCTTTTCCCCAGAAAGAAATGTATAGAATAAGAGGACGGCTCAGTCGTGTATAGTAAAGTAAGTTAGTTTTATTAGACGTTCATGTTGGATTTCATAGCACTGAAATTAATTCTAACTGGTATTTGTAAAAAAAACAAAAAAAAACCCCATGTGGTTCCTGGTCTCATGGTATTGAGTCAGTGTAATATTACGGCGGCACGGTGAACTTCCCCTGCATGCTGACCACATCCACCCAGCAGCGCCAGTGTGAGGTAGAGATATCTCTCAGGCAGCTATAAATAGACGGTGATAGGAGGGTGCGTGGGCACGGGGGAGAATTGCGGGGGAGGAAAACCCAGCTATATATAGGTACTTCCTCTCCACTGACACTAAAACTGGAAACAATGCAATCTTCAGAGCATCGCATCGAGTGATTTCTTCTCATCCCCTTCACACTATGCTAGTTACCAGGCTGACGTCATCTGCCCTCCCTGACTCTCATAATCTGCTATTGTTTTTTTTCAATTTAACTTAGGGTACTATTACACGGCCTGATGATAACTGTAAACGAGCGCCAATCTGCTGGATCAGCGCTCATTTACTTTGCCTATTATGCTGCATTTACACCCAATTGATCGTTTAACGATTTTGACGCAACAGTTAGTTTTTTATAACGATCAGCGTTTGGACGAATAAATGGTTAGAAAAATCGTTTGAAAATTCGTAAGAAAAATCGTTATTGTGATCGTTTCTAAGATCGCTTAAGCCCATCTTTCACATAGGGTGAATCTTTGAAAGACTGTTTACACGAAGCAATCTGCGAATTTTTAGCGACAAACGACGATTTGAGAACATGTTGAAAGATCAAAATGAACGATTTCTTGCTCGCCGCTTGATCGTTTGATGTGTTTACACGAATATCGCTCAATTGTGATTGTTACTGCGAAAATTTGAACGATAATCGTTCGGTGTAAATAACATGCATTAAACCTATCCATTAGACAATGGATAGGTAATGTATACACTTTGCAAATCGGCAGCCGTGCATCGCTAATACACGTAGCAATGCGCGGTCGGCGCTTGACAATTATAGGTCCAAACCTAAATCAACGATCAGCCAATGATCGTTGTGTTTATTACACAGAACGATAATCGGCCGGATAGGGCCGATTATCGTTCCGTGTAATAGGGCCCTTACTTACAGGGTCCTACCCAGTTTACATGAAGCGATCTGCGAATTTTTAGCGAACGACCAACAACGTTTTGAGAACATGTTGAAAGATCACAATGAAAGATTTTTCGCTCGTCACTTGATCATTCGCTGTGTTTACACGGGCCAATTATCGCTTGCTATAGCGAAAATTCGAACGATAATCGTTTCGTGTAAACGCACCATTATTCAAAGGGTTAGTTGCAGATTTACTCATTGGCCCAGATTGGCGCTCACTTGCTCCTCTATGTTGCCCCGTGTAATAGGGACTCTAGGGCCCTGTTACATGGTGTGATTATTGTGTGAAAAATCGTTATATCGTTTGAATTTAAGCGATAATCTTTCCGTGTGTATGCAGACAGCGATCAAATGACTGACGAATATTCGTTGTTGTTGATCGCATTTTTTGTGCCGACCACAAAATCATTCTTAATCGTTCGCCCATCTTTTGGTGTATGTACATATCGTTTGTTCAGTACAACGATTGTTTGTATACTAGAGCATCGTAATTGTGATTGTAACTCACGACTAGTGTTCCGTGTATTGTGGCAAATGTTTCAGGACGTTCACAAAAACTCTTGTTCGCAATCTTTAATTGTTAATGGGAGAAAAAGTAAAATCGCTTTGTCTAATTGGACCCTAAATAAAGGGGTAGTTCACCAATTTTTTTTTCTTTTGCATCAACTGGTGCCAGAAATTAGTAATTTACTTCTATTTAAAAAAAATCCCAGCCCAGGTGCAGTTTAGACAAGTGATGAATAGCAAAAATCCTGCCTGGGGGGTGTTCTTAATGATGAGGAGGGTGGGGAGGAAGGAAGGAGAGTCATCGCAGACCTGGGACAAAGACACACCAGTTTGACACAGCGCTGCAGATTAAAAGATCTTTTTTTTTCTCTAACCAAGGCCCCAGGAGCATTTTAAAAGACATGACCGTTAAGCATTTACTCTCATCAAAAGGATGATTCTAGAGGTTTGGTGGGGTGGGCTGATGGATACAGAGTCGCTTTAAGATTCTTAGGGGTGTACCCCTAAGCTGATGAAGGCCATAGTTACATAGTTACATAGTTACATAGTTAATACGGTTGAAAAAAGACACATGTCCATCAAGTTCAACCAAGGAGGGGGGGTGATAGGTTCTATACATATGCATTTATATTATTTTGGTCTAAGAACCTGTCTAGCCCTGTTTTGAAGCCCTCTACTGTTTTTGCTGTGACCAGATCCTGTGGTAGACTGAATCCACAGATTCACAGTTCTCATGGTAAAGAAGACTTGTCGCCTCCGGAGATTGAACCTTTTTTCTTCAGGCAGTGCCCTCTTGTCCTTTGAGGGGGTTTTACCTGGAACATCTTTTCCCCATATCTCTTGTAGGGGCCATTTATATATTTAAATAAGTTAATCATATCTCCCCTTAAACGTCTCTTCTCCAGACTAAACAAATGTAATTCTTTTAATCTCTCCTCATAACTAAGATGCTCCATTCCCCTTATTAGTTTAGTTGCCCGTCTTTGTACCCTCTCCAGCTCTAGAACATCCTTTTTATGAATCGGGTTCCAAAACTGGACGGCATACTCCAGATGAGGCCGCACCAAAGCTTTATAAAGCGGTAATATTATATCCCTGTCCCGTGAGTCCATGCCTGTTTTAATGCATGACAATATCCTGCTGGCCTTAGAAGCAGCTGACTGACACTGTGTGCTGTTCTGTAGTCTATTATCTACAAGTATACCCAGATCCTTCTCCATCAGCGACTCTCCCAGTGTAACTCCCCCCAGGACATATGATGCATGTGGGTTATTAGTACCCAGGTGCATAACTTTACATTTATCCACATTGAACCTCATTTGCCAAGTGGACGCCCAAACACTCAGTGTGTCTAAGTCATCCTGTAACATCTGCACATCCTCCATAGACTGTACTGTACTACAAAGCATGGTGTCATCTGCAAAGATAGAAACATTGCTGTTAATTCCATTCTCAATATCATTAATAAACAAGTTAAACAGAAGAGGGCCCAGTACTGACCCTTGGGGTACACCACTTCAGGGCTCCAGACTAAAAAATTTACCTAGGAGCCATTGGCTCCTAACCTGAAAAATTTAGGCGCCAAATAGAATATTTGGTCGCCAACATTTTAAACCATGTAAAATTAATGTTATGTTACATGGGACTTACTGTGTGCAGAGGCCACGGCAGCCTCCTCCTCCTTTAGATTCTTTCTTTTCTTAGTTTGAAAACGTTCAACATGGAAACTTGCAACTTGACAACCATATAGTCTGACTCAGTACTTCAGCTTCACTTGGCTAGCCTATTAATGAGGCTTACTCTTCTGAACTTGAACTTAAAGGGAACCTGTCGACCCCCGTGCCGGGGTGACAGGCTCCCAACCCCCCGTTAGAGACCCCTATACTCACCTCATCTTCACCCCGCTTCTGAAGATGGTCGGGTCACGGAGATCTCAGCCGCTGCAGCCCGGCGTGCGCTGAGAGATGAGTCCAACGCTCATAGAGAAGGACGGGAGAGTCCAGCGCTCCGTCATTCTCTATGAGTGTTGGACTCATCTCTCAGTGTGCGCGCCGGGCTGCAGCGGCTTAGATCTCCGTGACCAGACCACCTCCAGAAGCGGGATCCGGCGCGATGAGGTGAGTATAGGGGGTTCTAACGGGGGGTTGGGAGCCTGTCACCCCGGCACCGGGGGTGACAGGTTCCCTTTAAAAGCTTGCAACAGTCTATACATACTGAGCTAGACTTCTGACTGCAGCCATAGTGACCCCCCCACAAGATGTGTATATAGATAGATATATCTCTCACCTAGTGACTAATGCAAGTGACCCCCTACAGTACAGACACCTGAGGGGCCCTGATAATAATAATTGTGCATATATCTATCTCCCAGTGTCTGCAGCCAGTTTGCCCTACACTTATAGATGGCCCCCTCCCCTTATAGATGACCCCCTCTACCCCCATTATAGATGCCCCCTCCTCCCCCCCATTATAGATGCCCCCTCTTCTCCCCCCCATTATAGATGCCCCCTCTTCTCCCCCCCTTATAGATACCCCCTCCCCTTATAGATGACCCCCTCTACCCCCATTATAGATGCCCCCTCCTCCCCCCCATTATAGATGCCCCCTCTTCTCCCCCCCTTATAGATACCCCCTCCCCTTATAGATGACCCTCTCTACCCCCATTATAGATGCCCCCTCCTCCCCCCCATTATAGATGCCCCCTCTTTTCCCCCCCTTATAGATACCCCCTGCCCTTATAGATGCCCCCTCTCCCCCCCCATTATAGATGCCCCCTCTTCTCCCCCCCTTATAGATACCCCCTCCCCTTATAGATGCCCCCTCTCCCCCCCATTATAGATGCCCCCTCTTCTCCCCCCCTTATAGATACCCCCTCCCCTTATAGATGCCCCCTCTCCCCCCCCTTATAGATGCCCCCTCTTCTCCCCCCCTTATAGATACCCCCTCCCCTTATAGATGCCCCCTCTCCCCCCCATTATAGATGCCCCCTCTTCTCCCCCCCTTATAGATACCCCCTCCCCTTATAGATGGCCCCCTCTCCCCCCCATTATAGATGCCCCCTCTTCTCCCCCCCTTATAGATACCCCCTCCCCTTATAGATGGCCCCCTCTCCCCCCCTTGAAGATGGCCCCTCTTCTCCCCTCATTATAGATGCCCCCCCCCCCCCCTTTCCTCTATGCTAAGCAATATTTAAAAAAAAACAAACACACAAACTCACCTGACAACCCGCTCCCCCGGCGATCCTCTTGTTCTTCAGGCGCTGTCCCCGGCTGATGCGCGGCTGCCGGGGGTGTCCCGTCCTATCCCCGGCAGCGCGGCGCATCAGTGAGCTCTCTGTACGCCGGGGCTGTGACTTCTGACACAGGAAGCGTCTCTGACGCGCGCTTCCTGTGCCGGAAGTCAGGGCCCCAGGCAGCTCACTGATGCGCCGCGCTGCCGGGGATAGGACGGGACACCCCCGGCAGCCGCGCATCAGCCGCGCATCTTAAAGAGACAGCGCGCTGCCGCCGGGGCCAGTCGCAAATGGCGCCCAGATTAATAAATCTGGGCGCCATTTGCAAAACGTCAGTCGCATTGGCGACCATTTTGGTCGCCATCTGGAGCCCTGCACTTATTACCGGGGACCATTCGGAGTAGGAATCATTGACCACCACTCTCTGGGTACGATTATTAAGCCAGTTTTCAATCCAGTTACACATTAAATTTTCCAAACCAATAGACTTTAACTTACCCATCAGATGTCCATGAGGAACTGTGTCAAACGCTTTTGCAAAATCCAGGTACACTATATCCACAGCCGCGCCGCCATCCAGGCTTCTACTTACCTCTTCATAGAAACATATTAGGTTGGTTTGACAGCTTCTGTCCTTAGTAAAACCATGCTGGTTATCACTTATAATACTATTAGCCACTACATATTCTTGGATGTAGTCCCTTATAAGCCCCTCAAATAGTTTCCCCACAATGGACGTTAAGCTTACGGGTCTATAGTTACCTGGGGAAGTTCGAAAGCCCTTTTTGAAGATCGGCACTACATTTGCCTTACGCCAGTCCCTCGGCACAATACCATGCTTGGCCGAAACACGTCCTTGTACCATATGTTTGCTACACTACAATAAAGAAGCATAATTTACTTGGTGAGTGCCGGGCTCTTCCTAATATCTGAACATTTTCTCACCTCGAGCACCACCGCCACGGAAGTGCCGTCTTCTACATATTTCTAATTGTGTAGATCAGTCTGTTTATACTAAACGTGTCTACTGAAAAGTAAGTGTCTATCAATCCTAAAGGAAAAGTCCAGTGAAAATGTTTATGTGTTGCATTGCCACCCAAAAGTGTTACAAATTACCAATATACACTTATTACGTGAAATGCTTATAAAGTGCTTTTTTCCCTGAACTTACTGCTGCATCAAGGCATCAATTCCTGGATAACATGGTGATGTCACTTCCTGGATAACATGGTGATGTCACGACTGTGACGTCTGTGGCTGCTGGATAGGTTGATGGTAGAGGGATGCTCAGTAGTAAGTGCAGGGAAAAAAGCACTTTATAAGCATTTCCCGTAATAAGTGTATATTGGTGATTTGTATAGCTTTTGGGAGGCAATACAATACTTTAATAAAAATTTTCACCGGACTTCTCCTTTAACTAAAGCTCTCGTCCCTTGTAGTTTAACCTTTTAATTCTACAACTATATTGTCATTTTTCCAACATTTCCATTATTACACAATGCAAACAATAATAATGATTGTTCTGTGACTTAGGTATTCTCTTCTAGTGTCCCCATAGTTGTAAGGGAGGGGTATAGGGATACAAAGGGTGAGCATTGTCTTTGGCACAGGGTATAAGGGGAATCTCTGTCACATCCCCTAGTCAGTCCTGCTAGTAGCTTGTTCGGTGACTGTCACCCCTCGTCCCTCATTCATTTGGGATATCACCATGCAGAATTAGCATGCTGGATTCCAAACTCTACAACCATCAGAAAGCCAGGCATAATACTGTAAATGAGAAAGTTAGATCAGTAAACATCTTTTACTTTTACATTTGCGTAGTGAAAACCTGCCTGTCTAGCACCTGAAGATCGGGTAACTTTGGATACGACCAAGCTGGGTCAGTTCCGTTCATGAGCTCTATGGAATCAGAATAGGCACAGAACTGACCCAGCGTGGTCGCATCCGATCTTCTGGCGCTGATCAGGTGAAGAATCATAATGACAGGTAAGTAGGTTAGAGTTATTTCTAGGTGGTGTCAGTGACTGTCAGTTATTTTGTTTTCGTAGCATAGTAGTCAGTAGTTCAGCTCTGTTCCTAATTGATTGGTATTACATGATAGTTCCAGGTTATGGTCCGTTTACACAAAGCGATAATTCGCCCAATCGATCATTTAACAATTTTGAATTAATAATTAGTTTTTTATAACGATCAGCGTTTAGACAAATTAATCGTTAGAAAATTCATTAGAAAAATCGTTACTGCGATCGTTTTTAAGATTTAAGAAGCCCATCTCACACATAGGGTAAATCTTTGAAAGACTGTTTACGTGAAGCGATCTTCGAATTTTTAGCGAACGACCAACGACTATTTGAGAACATGTTGAAAGATCACAATGAAAGATTTTTCGTTCGTCGCTTGATCGTTCGCTGTGTTTACACAGGCCAATTTTCGCTTGCTATTTCGAAAATTCGAACGATAATCGTTCCGTGTAAACGCACCATTATTCAAAGGGTTAGTTGCAGATTTACTCATTGGCCCAGATTAATCATGCTGCCTGAAAATCACACTATCTGTTTGTTTTTTTTGCACAGCAACCAATCACAGCTCAGGTTTTATGTCTTGGCAAGCGCTGGTAAAATGAAGCCTGAACTGTGATTGGTTGCAGTGGGAAGAAACACACGCTTTGGGTTTCAGACAATTTGATAAATCTGGGCCATTCAGTTTTTATCTGAAACGTGACTCCCAAGGGAGAGGTTATGTGACCGACATGACCTCTCTCTGTACGTCGCCGCTCCTGGGGACTGCACCTAATAGCTAGCATGGTGCAATTATCCATGTTGGCTATTTAACCATTTAGATGCTGCGTGCAAAATTGCTAGGGGCATTTAAATGGCGGTAAAATGCCTTCATTCACCATCAGTGGAGGTATTGGCTCCCCACAATGTGATCGCGGGAAGCCAATTGGCTAGGCCTGGCATGCTGCTGTGGGTCAGCTGCCCAACACAATGGCAGTGTCTGGCAGCCTCTGCAGAGGGAGCGGTGATTGCTAAGGTTGCTGGATACTGCGATTGTGTTGGGCAGCCTCCCCCTGTGTGCTGTACATAAGAAAAGTACATGGAGGGAACAAACCTCGCTCTGCATAGTGATAGTGCTAGAACAGAGCAGGAGATAGAGGGAACTATACATGTTGTTAAATAAAGTTATATTACAAAGTAATAAAACTTTATAAAAAGCAATGTATTGGCAAAGAAAAATGTAAAATTCCCTCATTCTCCGGAGGACCCCTTTAATTAAATTAAATAACAATCTTAAAAAAATTGTATGCAACGAAAAAACCCTATTCAGAAATAAAGAAAAGAAAGAAAGACATTTCTCATTCAAACTGGGCTTTATAAGAAGGAATTGATGAGTGATATATATATCCCAAATAGTATAAGACGTGTACTACCACTTCCCAGTATGGGTACCATTTGCTTCATTACTATGATAAATTAGCCACTATTAGCTGCCATTCATGGGCCAGCTCCCACCAGATTTTGGTACAGTTTACTACAAAAGGTTACACAGATTTGTATATTCTATTTAAAAATCTAAACTTTTCCAGTACTTATCAGCTGCTGTATGTTCTGCAGGAAGTATTGTATTCTATCCAGTCTGACACAGTGCTCTCTGCTGCCACCTCTGTCCATGTCAGGAACTGTCCAGAGCAGCAGCAAATCTCCATAGAAAACTTCTCCTGCTCTGGACAGTTCCTGACATGGACAGAGATGGCAGCAGAGAGCACTGTGTCAGACTGGAAAGAATACACCACTTCCTGCAGGACATACAGCAGCTGATGAGTTCTGGAAGACTTGAGATTATTAAATAGAAGTAAATTACAAATCTGGATAACTTTCTGACACCAGTTGATTTAAAATAAAACATTTTCCCCTTTAATATTATTCCCTGTGGATCTAGCAGGCCGTCGCTGACACTCCGGCAGGAGAGGACTGTCATGGTGGGATCCTTGTGAGAGGTTTTAGCGCTTACTCCAGCCTGGTTGTGCCGAGGCGGAGTGCTTCACTCCTGTACATTTTTAGCATACTTGGATGTATTATTAGTCCAGGTTTTTGAATGTCTTCTGAGGTTTACATGTGGCAGTACAGGTGTGGATGGTGCCGGGGGTCTGCGAAGTTTGACGTGACTCATTTCTCTAAAGTCTATAAAAAGCCGACATTTCCTATCGCTACCTTTAAACCCCAAACCCCGGTAAAAGGGGAAACAAGGTTGAAAACACATGAATCATACCTATTTTAAGTATGTTCTAGTTTTCTTTGTCTATATATAGCTTACCCTCCCTGTATATAAATTTAGCCCCATCACATGTGTGCTCGCTTAAAGCTGCCCCCAGATGTTCACCACCGCTGTCTGTGTACGTGTGCGCCAGCCTCACCTTATAAACACTAGAAAAGATGATAGCGGGGGGATCACTGAACCCCAATACCACCATCTCTGAGATCGCCATTAATCTTTACCTACAAATACGCTTTTTTTCTGTGTGTGTGTGTTTTTTTTTTTTTTTTTAATGGAAAGGGTTAAGTGGGATTCTGTTGCTATGACAACAGGATGCAGTATCAGTTCCGTGACACTGTTGCTATGGAGACATGACAATGATTCTCCAATTTAGCATCTTCTCTACCTCTCAGGGAGAACTGCATCTCATTAAGGAGGCAGCAGCCACTTGTATACCCAGGGTTGTCCTCAGAAAACCTTTCAGCAGACAAGCGGTTAAAGAGCCCAAAAAAAGGGGGGGAATTGATATTTTTTTTTACACGTATCCACACGACTGTGCATGTGTTTAAATGTACAAATGTGTCAGTGTAAATGGAGCGTGTGTATATGTATTTACAGACCTACCACCTAACACGTGAGATACTGATATGTGCATAGAGCCTACATGTATGTATATTGCCTGGTCCTACCAATGCTAATAGGTTTGGCTGGTATCTTCTGGCTCCTGGGCCATCCTGCTGTGAAGTCACGAGGAGGACGAGTCTCTTTGTTCGACGTCTATCAATTTCTTCTTTTATTTTTGCATAAAAAAAAATATTTTATATATATATAATATTTATTTGTATAGCACCAACAGATTCCGCAGCACTTTTATATATATAAAATTATGCATCTTTTATATTGTGTATGCAAATGGGAATTTCCCAGAAGTCCATGGATTTTGTGGATCCACGCTTCTCTTTGTTTGCATCTCTCACCGGCAACATACTACTATAAGACTCCCAGACAGGCTTATCGCTTATGATATCCCTGACCTCTAGCAATAAGAAGCTGCTCTCCCTCCGGATAATGCACTTAATCCCCCCCACCTATACTACTGTTGGAGCAGGTCCAGCGCCGACATGCTTAGCTGTGATGGAGAGAGATTTTTCTGTTTGTAAACACCCTTCTCGTGCTGCCATTAACCATTCCCTGCGGGGCACAAGCTGGCTTCACCGCCAGGCGTACAATGCAAACCAGAAAGCTAAACGTGTCTGAAGGCTTCTCGAGCACAGCTGAGGTGTTTACAAGACACGAGCAGAATCTCTGTTTTTGGGGAATGGCCTACAAAGCATCATTGCTACTAAAATCTGAAGATGTAAGTGCTGATGCTACCAGGCTACCTAATGCAGTTTCTACGATAAAAAAAAAATAAAAAATTCACAGTTAATTGTTGTAGTTTCCTATCGAGAACAGGTTTTCATACAGATTTGGCCAAATGTAATTTTATAAGCAACAGCTCGCTGCTAATGGCCAGACATGAAAATCGCTTAAAGCAGCCCCCCCAACTGCTAAAGAAAATAGTCAAAAAAATAATGAGGCTCTTGGCATACCATTTGCAAATAGTGTGCACCATCCCACCACGGTAAGGTGGCCTCATATATGGGATGGAAGCTACACTTAAAGGGGTCATCCAGCGCTACAAAAACATGGCCACTTTCCCCCTACTATTGTCTCCAGTTTGGGTGGGGTTTTGAAACTCATTTCCGTTGAAGTAAATGGAGCTTAATTGCAAACCACACCTGAACTGGAGACAACAGTAGGGGGAAAAATGGCCATGTATTTGTAGCGCTGGATAACCCCTTTAAGGCCCTATTACATGAAATGATTATTGGCCTTACCTGGCTGATTACCAGCCTTTCAGGCCAATAATCTTTTTGTGTAATACGACATGCTAAGAGGCCCTGATCAGCCAACATGCCAACCTGTCCGGGTAGTTTAACCTGTTACATGCCGCTGTCAAATCATGACTACAGAATGTAATGGGTTCCGACCGTGTAAGGAGGTTATACTTACTGATTGGAAGTTATGAGGTGGGGTAACAGCTTCGGATCATCTCCATGGCAATCCTTGGGGCACCCTGGCCGGCCATGGATATGCCTCCACACAGCCATATGCCTGAGGCAGAACAATGGTGACATATACAATACACTGCACTACAATGGTAGTGCAGTGTATTGTAACAGTGATCAGAAGATCACTGGTTAATGTACACAAGTGTGAAAGTAAAAAAGAAAGAGAGAAAAAATCCCCCCCCCATCCTCCCAAATAGTAAAATGACTAGTATTCCACATACAAAATAAACGGCTACATAAAACATAAAAAAAAACAAAACTATACGTTTTTGGTATGGCCACATCTGTCATGATCCAAACTATAAAACTATATTATTATTTATACCGCATGGTGCACACATTATATGTGTGTGTATATATATATATATATATATATATATAATTTATTTATTATTTATTTTTTCTTTTTTTTTTATTTATCATTACTTGCTTGAAAAAGGATCCTATGGATGGATCTGAAACGTTGCTACTGAGTGTATCTATGAGCTAATAAATCACCGTTTTGTTACACGACTTGAGAGTGCTGCAGTCATATCCTTCTTGTGGAATATCTACATTACACCAGTGGACCCAGGTGGGACAGCTGGCACCCGATTTATAGCCTTACCAGAGTGCTGCGGTCTTATTTTGTGTGTGTGTATATATATATATATATATATATATATATATATATATATATATATATATATATTTATTATTTATTTTTTCTTTTTTTTTATTTATCATGCTGGGAAACAAAGGTTCACACTGGGGAGGGGAGATTGCTGGCCCACCCCCAGTGCTTCATGACTGGCCCATGCTTAGACGTAGATCGACGCCGTCTGCAGGAACTGGTTCAAAAAAGGGGCCGCGGCACCAGCATCCCTGCGCCGGTCTGTTCATGTAAGAAACAAAAAGGCAATGTACCTATTAGGGGCCACCCTGGTATTTCCCTATTCATGTTCCAAATACCCGAAACCAAGTGGGACTTAAGGGGCTATGTATCAGGGTGGTTTGATGATCTCCCCACTATGAGGCACCCCTTAGCAATGGGTTACCTTCCCAGAAGGGATATCTGGCTATTCCTGTGTTTTTAAACTCACGAGTCCACGGACCCCTTTATTGCATATTTTAAAGGGAACCTGTCACCCCCCGTACCGGGGTGACAGGCTCCCGATCCCCCGTTAGAGACCCCTATACTTACCTCATCCCGCCGGGTCCCGCTTCTGGAGGTGGTCGGGTCCCGGAGATCTCAGCCGCTGCAGCCCGGCGCGCGCGCTGAGAGATGAGTCCAACACCCATAGAGAATGACAGGAGAGTCCAGCGCTCCGTCATTCTCTATGAGCGTTGGACTCATCTGTCAGCGCGCGCGCCGGGCTGCAGCGGCTGAGATCTCCGGGACCCGACCACCTCCAGAAGCGGGACCCGGCGGGATGAGGTAAGTATAGGGGTCTCTAACGGGGGGTCGGGAGCCTGTCACCCCGGCACGGGGGGTGACAGGTTCCCTTTAATTTATAGGGGGCAATGTATCAATAGAGACTCTTGAGTGAGTACTTCATTGGATTTTTTTTCACTGATCTACCTGAGCTTAGTGACTGTTGTATTTTGTTTACCTAGTCGCACATTCACTTTAACCCTTTGAGGACCAGGCCCAAAACCAGTATGAACTCCAGGCTTGTATCTGGTACCTTGTAACATTTCTGCTGCTTATGTCTTTGACTAACAGAGGTTTTTTCAGTCTGTATAAAGTTGTAGCAAACCCTCAGCCGTGGTCAGTATTCGTATGGTATATGGGTTTTTAACCTGATGTAGGGTGTGTTCACACGTACAGAATCTGCAGCAGATTTGATGACGCAGATTTGAATCTACAGCAGATCCGCTGCAGATTTGATGGCGTACAATTGATTTGCTTTGAATCTGCAGATTCAAATCTGCGCCATCAAATCTGCTGCAGATCCTGTACGTGTGAACGCACCCTTAGGCTATGTTCACACTGAGTATGAGTCCGGCCGCATTTCGTACGCCGCCGTACATGTGCGGCTGAAACTACGTGAACTATGCGAAAAATCGACGTGGCCGGATGCGTACGAACCGCGAACATACGCCCGTAGTACAGTTATGCTTCCCTAGCTTGTTTCGAAGCGATCTGAAACAGGTCATTTACTTGGAAATCTTCGCCCAGCCCAATAAAACTCACAGAACCTTTTGGATCGAAAATTCAAGTTCAATTTGGCTGAAATAAGTACTACGTAGGGGACCGCATGGAAATCCACGGCCGTGAGTTGGAACATTTCCGTCCTCAAACAATGGTCTTGTTCATTTTTCACGGCGCCGCATACGATCCGGCCGTAAGCTCATATGTAGTGTACACTGTGCGGGCGTATATCGTATACTTTCAAGCGAACGCATCAACCTCAAAACTAAGCGCGTATATTCGCGGTTCGCACTATGGCCGGACTCATACGCAGTGTGAACATAGCCTTAGGGTGCGTTTAAACGTACAGGATCTGCAGCAGATTTGATGGCGCAGATTTGAAGTTGCAGATTCAATGCAAAGTAACGCTGGGCCATCAAATCTGCTGCGGATCTGATGCAGATTCAAATCTGCGCCATCAAATCTGCTGCAGATCCTGTACGTGTGAACGCACCCGTAGGGTAGGTTTGTTATTTAGTCAATTCGTTTACATCTGACCCTGATCTGTTAAGGCCCTATTACACGAAACGATTATCGTCCGTATTCGGACGATATCGGCCGTTACGACCTATAGTCTTCTCCTGTAATAAAGGACAACGATCAGCTGACATGAACGATGTCGGCTAAACGTTGTTTTGTCTTTCAACATGTTGAAAGACAAATGGCTTAGATAGCAGCAATATGCCGCCGTCCCTCTGTGGAATAGGAGTGGCGGCAGTAGACCGCTGCTATCTTCTATGGGCTGCCCGGACGATCTAGCGATCACCCGGGCAGCTCCCTGCAGCCCCCCTGCTCGTACCTGCTCGCTGCCAACGCGTGTAATTGCGCCAGCAGCGAGTGAAGAACAATGACAGACCTCTATACTTTTGTCATCAGAACAAGGTACTATTTGTTGTGGTATTCTATCTACAACCCAGGCTTACAGCCACAAAACAACCTGTGTGGTGAGCATTTGCAATAATAGAAGCATACTTAGTAGAGATGAGCATGACTCGAGCAGTCCGCTTGCTCGGCATTTGAATACTGGTGGTTGAAGAAGTTGGATGCAGCCCTAGGGAGTCCTGGAAAACATGGATACAGCCATAGGCCATAAGCTATTAACATGTTTTCCAGGACTCCCTAGGGCTGCATCCAACTTCTTCAGCCATTGGTATTCAAATGCCGAGCAAGCGGACTGCTCGAGTCATGCTCATCTCTAATGCTTAGTTGTTGCTCCCTAAGCATTCTACCTTTGGCTTAGCAGTGATGTAACCCAGTCCACTTGGGGGGCCGTACAGTTGTTTTGAGGAATACCACTCTCTCTACTGCCCCAATGTACTAAAAACTGCTTTAAAGCGAATCTGTGCTGCCAGACATGCCCCCCATGACGCCGATACCGTTCTGTTGTGTTCCTCAATGCATGTCTGGTTCTGGGGTCTGTCTGTCTACCAGGGTCGGTATATGAGCTAAAATTAACTATAACTTTGGAAGCACTGTGTCATCCTGTGCCCTAGGCCTGCAGTGCCTCTCTCCCCAACTTTCCTCTGTCGTCATGCCCCTGGGCTAGTTCTTCATCCTAGGGCACGGATGCTCTAGGCCCCGCCTCAAAGACACTGTGCCACCGAAATAAAAGTTTTTAGCCAGAATACTGGCCCCAGGAGACAGACATGGATTGGGGGAGACGGTACCTGTGGGTTGGGGGCGCAGCAGGCAATACAGATCATCTTTAAATCAATTAAAAAAGTTTATTACCCCGATCCAGTGATTGCTTCCTCCAGCACTTCCTGCTGTTGCCGACATGTCATTGCTGGCTGTGGAAACAGAACGCAATGCCAAGGTTAAGAGGTAAGTATAATAGAATTTGGCAGGAAGTTAGAACTTCTTTATAGGTGTTGGGCAACCCCTTTAACTAGTAGATGTGAGATCTATGCTGCTTACAGGGGAACTAAAGGGTTTTCATCCATTATACAATCTCTATTCTAAGTAATGATTTTTGTCAGTACCTTGTTTCACTTGTCTTTACTTGGAACATTGAACTCGGATTCCTTAAATATCCCAAACATCATGTTTTTTCTTTTTTTTTTTAGCGGAACTTTCTAAAAATACTTCCCAAACCTCCGACATGTTCACAGCCCAGTAAAGTGGTCCCATTCACGGCTAAGGCCAGTGCGGTCACTAATAACAGGTTTCTGGATATTTCTACTGGTGGTTTCTGCTTGTCCTTAAATCACTTTCCCCAGAAACAGTCAGCCACTGAGTGCACTTTGGCTGGAAAATGAAGATGGCCGATAGGAGCTACTGCTGAATATAGCCAGGACTGCACACAGCAAGGCAACACCCTCTAAGGAGTGACTGACGCCATCCTGCCAGCAGGTGAACCAGCACAGGTCAGGAAATGGCCATCTGAGGGCCAGAAATAGCAGCACTTTACTCCCTGGCAGTAGAGGGAAATATTCCGATAAAGGTACGGGATAGCAGGTATTGACTGATGGTGTACTCTCTCCTGTGCAGACCAGTATGAGACTAGACAATAGTCTACATAGTAAAGATACTGCATAGCTTTTCACTATAGAACTGCCTTATGTCTAGTGACCTCATGCAGATTCTTCTCATGAATATTCATTTCTCCCACAAAATTGATATTTTCACAGTATTTTAGTATTTCATTGAGTATTCAGCTTTCGACTTTGAACTCTGAGGACATTATTAAAGTCAGGTGAATTTTTTTTTTACAGTGTTGTACTGCCGCCCAAAAGTTATACAAATGACCAATATACACTTATTACGAGAAATGCTGATAAAGTGCTTTTTTCCTGCACTTACTACTGCATCAAGGCTTCACTTCCTGGATAACATGGTGATGTCACTTCCTGGATAACCTGGTGATGTCACTTCCTGGATAACCTGGTGATGTCACTTCCTGGATAACCTGGTGATGTCACTTCCTGGATAACCTGGTGATGTCACTTCCTGGATAACATGGTGATGTCACTTCCCGACTCTCAGAGCTGTGCGGGCTGTGGCTGCTGGAGAGGATGATGGCAGGGGGAGACTAAGGGACACAGGGCACTAGAGGGACACTGAGCATCTCTCTGCCATCATCCTCTCCAGCAGCCACAGCCCACACAGCTCTGGGAGTCGGGTCGTGACATCACCATGTTATCCAGGAAGTGACATCACCATTTAATCCAGGAAGTGACATCACCATTTAATCCAGGAAGTGACATCACCATTTAATCCAGGAAGTGACATCACCATTTAATCCAGGAAGTGACATCACCATTTACTCCAGGAAGTGACATCACCATTTAATCCAGGAAGTGACATCACCATTTAATCCAGGAAGTGACATCACCATTTAATCCAGGAAGTGACGTCACTTCCTGGATTAAATGGTGATGTCACTTACTGGATAACATGGTGATGTCACTTACTGGATAACATGGTGATGTCACTTACTGGATAACATGGTGATGTCACTTACTGGATTAAATGGTGATGTCACTTCCTGGATTAAATGGTGATGTCACTTCCTGGATTAAATGGTGATGTCACTTCCTGGATTAAATGGTGATGTCACTTCCTGGATTAAATGGTGATGTCACGACCCGACTCCCAGAGCTGTGTGAGCTGTGGCTGCTGGAGAGGATGATGGCAGAGAGATGCTCAGTGTCCCTCTAGTGCCCTGTGTCCCTTAGTCTCCCCCTGCCATCATCCTCTCCAGCAGCCCCAGCCCGCACAGCTCTGAGAGTCGGGAAGTGACATCACCATGTTATCCAGGAAGTGACATCATTATTTAATCCAGTAAGTGAAAAAAGCACTTTATAATCATTTTCCGTAATAAGTGTATATTGGGGATTTGTATAACTTTTAAGGGACAATACAATACTTGAATAAAAATTTTCACCGGACTTCTCCTTTAAGGGTGAACCACAAATGAACCATAAAACATCATAATGCAGAGGTATTGCAGGCAGATGGGTATGAGTATGACCAGGCTAGCATCAGTAATAAATAATTTCCTTCTTGAAGCGCCATTAAAGGGGTACTCCAGAGGAGTACTAAGGAGTATAACCTTCTGACAATGTTTGATTAAAAAAAAAAAAAAACTCCAGAGTACCGCCTTTAAATCTACGGTTGATGTTGTAGAGTTCAGCTTTTTATTTATTTATTTATTTACTTATTTATTAATATTGATAAAATGTGCGGCATCAAATCAGTAGCATCACACCTGCAGCGGATTAAGTATGTGTAAAAGTATCCATGCTGTATTCCAACTCATTGTACAGAAAATACACTCTGATGGTCCTTGTGAGCTTGGTGCTTACAGTCTGATTCAGAGAGACATCAGCTGCAACCCTACAGAGGAAAGGCCCAGCCTAGCCATAGTAATGTTTGAACCAGGAGTAGACACAGACTGCAGAGGGCCCTCGCGCAAAAAATGTGCTTGGGCCTCCTATAACCTAATCGTAAGTTATTACAGCGCAGTTATATCCAGTGACTCACAGGGGGCATCTTCTCACAGGTGATATTTGCAATAGCAATTTTTCACTTTTTTTTATCTCTCCATCTTCCCCGGCCATCAGGAAGACTTCTACAAGCTACAAATCACCTCCACAGATTCTGCCAAACAAACATTTTAACACAATCCTCCACTCCACAACTGGTTCCAACAGGCGCAGGTTCAGGTAAAAAAGCAAGGCAAAATGAAATACTAAAAATTTATTAAAAAACGACACAACACATTTCAGGATCACACCGATCCCTTTCTCAAGTGTCTGAGAAAGGAGCGCTGTTCATTTTTACAACCTCCATCGTTTTTGCCTCACACAGTTATAGTGCTTACTTTGTGCCCTCATATAATAGACCCCTTCTATGACCCTATAAAGTAGTTGCCACTCTGTTCTCCCATATAGTAGTTCCCTAATATGCTCGCACATAGTGTTTTGCCCCAGTATTGTAGTCAGCCCTTATATTAGTATATATGTCCTTTTTGTGGCCCCGTATAGTATATAGGTGCCCTCTGTGCCCCCGTGTAGTATATAGGTCTCCTTTGTGCCCCATGTAGTATATAGGTCCCCTATGTGCCCCTATGAAGTATATAGGTCCCCTCTGTGCCCCTGTGTAGTATATAGGTCCCCTATGTGCCCCTATGAAGTATATAGGTCCCCTCTGTGCCCCTATGTAGTTTATATGTTCCCTCTGTGCCCCCATGTAATATATAGGTGCCCTCTGTGCCACTATGTAGTTTATATATTCCCTCTGTGCCCCCATGTAATATATAGGTCCCCTCTGTGCTTCCATATGCTATATAGGCCCTGTTCTTCATGCCAGTGATAACAAAACAAGCAAAAGAAAACTCCCTGTCACCGGCTCCCCGTGAATGTTGTGTTTACCTGGGAATCCGGCACATGTACCTTGGATTATCAGGAGAACCCTGCAGCACAGCTTAGATGTAGGGCACCTCCAGAGGATCCTCTGGTGGGTTCTGACGTCTGTGCTGTACTGCAGTCTGAGTGGGCCCCTCCACCACCCGGACCCCTGTGAAGCCAAACCAGCTGCACTGGCTATATGTCTGCCACTCGTTTTAACTCTAGTCCCGGAACTAAGAAGGTAACCTAGCCTTGTTATACATGTGTTCCATAGCATTAATCTAGAACCCATGTGTAGGCTTCTGGCTTGGCCTAAGGACTTTCAGCTCCCCCAGATGACTTTTAAAGTGTGGCCCCCTAATAGGAGTGGGGAAACGTGAGAAGGGATCTGTACTTGTAAAAGGGAAGAACTTTGACCTTCATCTCAATGGGACATGTCCTGTCTATTGTCCATGGGGCTTTAAAGGGGAACTCCACTTTGAAAGTACATTAAAAGTTATATAGACGTGTCTATATACTGTATTACCATATCTGTACTGTTCTTCCACTTTGGTAGCTGATTAAAACCCAGGAAGTGAAGAAAAATGCTCTCCTGCTCCTTCTGCTATCCCCACTTAGGAGACAAATATTCTATGCCTCTGTCTCACATTGTGTGTTTGCTGAGCACAGGCTGATAATGCAGACGGGGGTGATGTCACAGGAGGCTTGGCTGGATCCCCTGAGTGATCCACCATCTCTGTATGGCAAGAAGCAGCTGCTGCACTAATTTTACTAATTGTGCAAAACTCTGCAGTGAAATTAGGGCTGTGTTCACACATGTTGGAGTTACCTTGCAGTAGTGCAGCATCTTCACAAAAACGATGCAGTAAGACAATTAAGTGATGCTAAACGGCAGAGAGGATCAGAGCCGGCACTGCCAATCCCACCTGTACAAAACAGGCATAAATAGTATATATATGCCATGTAAGATAATATCGGATAAAGTCCTTATTGTGGGGCTCAATCTCAAAGATAAAAAAGGCTTGATCATAATATGTGCATGGAAATGAAAAGAAAAAACAAATTAAAAATTTAATGTAAAAAGTTCTTTATTCCAATATCGGCGTTACAGAAAGTAAAAGCGTTCTGTTAGGTGTTACAGGTAGAGAATACAGCGTGCTGTGTAGTGTTACAGGTAGTAACTGTGTGCTGTGTGGTGTTACAGGTAGAGAATACAGCGTGCTGTGTGGTGTTACAGGTAGAGAATACAGCGTGCTGTGTGGTGTTACAGGTAGAGAATACAGTGTGCTGTGTGGTGTTACAGGTAGAAAATACAGTGTGCTGTGTGGTGTTACAGGTAGAGAATACAGTGTGCTGTGTGGTGTTACAGGTAGAGAATACAGCGTGCTGTGTGGTGTTACAGGTAGTAACTGTGTGCTGTGTGGTGTTACAGGTAGAGAATACAGTGTGATGTGTGGTGTTACAGGTAGAGAATACAGTGTGTGCTGTGTGGTGTTACAGGTAGAGAATACAGTGTGCTGTGTGGTGTTACAGGTAGAGAATACAGCGCTGTGTGGTGTTACAGGTAGAGAATACAGTGTGCTGTGTGGTGTTACAGGTAGAGAATACAGTGTGCTGTGTGGTGTTACAGGTAGAGAATACAGGGTGCTGTGTGGTGTTACAGGTAGAGAATACAGCGTGCTGTGTGGTGTTACAGGTAGAGAATACAGTGTGCTGTGTGGTGTTACAGGAAGAGAATACAGTGTGCTGTGTGGTGTTACAGGTAGAGAATACAGCGTGCTGTGTGGTGTTACAGGAAGAGAATACAGTGCGCTGTGTGGTGTTACAGGTAGAGAATACAGCGTGCTGTGTGGTGTTACAGGTAGAGAATACAGTGCGCTGTGTGGTGTTACAGGTAGAAAATACAGCGTGCTGTGTGGTGTTACAGGTAGAGAATACAGTGCGCTGTGTGGTGTTACAGGTAGAGAATACAGTGTGCTGTGTGGTGTTACAGGTAGAGAATACAGGGTGCTGTGTGGTGTTACAGGTAGAGAATACAGCGTGCTGTGTGGTGTTACAGGTATAGAATACAGCGTGCTGTGTGGTGTTACAGGTAGAGAATACAGGGTGCTGTGTGGTGTTACAGCGTGCTGTGTGGTGTTACAGGTAGAGAATACAGCGTGCTGTGTGGTGTTACAGGTAGAGAGGTACAGTGTGCTGTGTAGGTGGGAACACAATGAAATGATAAAATACTGCATATAATTCAGTAACACACCGAAACTGCAATGTGTGAACACAGCCTAGATGTTCTGCAACAGATTTGGGCAGGGAAAGGGCAGGGTGGAGGACTGTGATGAACAGCTGAGGGAAAGCATTGCATTCTGGAGCCTGTAGTATTATGTACAACTGCTCAACCAGGAAGTACCGCCACACAATACAGAAAAAACTGGGATAGATAGGTAAATAAAGATATTTGCTTCTGCAGAAGGTTCTTTTTTTTTTTTTTTTTTTACCTCTACCTGGAGTTCCCCTTTAAATTAGAAAAAAAAACACGTTTCAGTATTTGGCTCTTATCAGTAAAAGAAAATCTAGGCGATAAATGGCCTTTACGAGTGGGTTCACACATACCAGAATTGCAGCAAAATCTATATGATTCCCAGTAGGGATGGTCTGAATCTGCTTCGGTTCGGGTTCGTACGAACCCGAACCCTCAAAAATTATTCCCGCTGTCTGCCCGCTCTGTGGAGAGGGTGGATACAGCGGGAGGACCGCCTGACCGCGGGCAGACAGCGGGAATCTGATGCCGAGCATTCGGGTTCATGCGAACCCGAACCGAAGCAGGTTCAGACCATCCCTAATTCCCAGCACTGTCATTTTGAATAGGTTTACATACTCACAGCAGAGTTTTCATTCCATTGCTAAAATGTAAACCCCGTCCCCCTTATACTCCTGGTGAATACTTTACCCGTCCGCGTTCCGGCCTGCGTCTGTGGCTCCTGGCATCCGGACGTCCTGTTCAGCCAACCAGGGGCTGCTGTGGGACAGCGCACTGATTTGCAGAGTGCAGAAGCAGGTCGGAACACGGACGGGTAAAGTATTCACTTGGCCGCAGGGCTCCAGACTAAAAAATTTACCTGGGAGCCATTGGCTCCTAACCTGAAAAATTTAGGCGCCAAATAGAATATTTGGTCGCCAACATTTTAAACCATGTAAAATTAATGTTATGTTAAATGGGACTTACTGTGTGCAGAGGCCACGGCAGCCTCCTCCTCCTTTAGATGCTTTCTTTTCTTAGTTTGAAAACGTTCAACATGGAAACTTGCAACTTGACAACCATATACAGTCTGACAACCATATACAGTCTGACTCAGTACTTCAGCTTCACTTGGCTAGCCTTTTAATGAGGCTTACTCTTCTGAACTTGAACCTAAAGGGAACCTTTCGACCCCCGTGCCGGGGTGACAGGCTCCCAACCCCCCGTTAGAGCCCCCTATACTCACCTTATCGCGTCGGGTCACGGAGATCTCAGCCGCTGCAGCCCGGCGTGCACACTGAGAGATGAGTCCAACGCTCATAGAGAATGACGGGAAAGTCCAGCGCTCCGTCATTCTCCGTGCCCCAACCATCTTCAGAAGTGGGACCCGGCGCGATGAGGTGAGTATAGGGGGTTCTAACGGGGGATTGGGAGCCTGTCACCCCGTCACCGGGGGTGACAGGTTCCCTTTAAAAGCTTGCAACAGTCTATACATACTGAGCTAGACTTATGACTGCAGCCATAGTGACCCCCCACAAGATGTGTATATAGATAGATATATCTCTCACCTAGTGACTAATGCAAGTGACCCCCTACAATACAGACACCTGAGGGGCCCTGATAATAATAATTGTGCATATATCTATCTCCCAGTGTCTGCAGCCAGTTTGCCCTCCCCTTATAGATGACCCCCTCCTTTTATAGATGACCCCCTCTACCCCCATTATAGATGCCCCCTCTTCTCCCCCCCTTATAGATACCCCCTCCCCTTATAGATGACCCCCTCTACCCCCATTATAGATGCCCCCTCTTCTCCCCCCCTTATAGATACCCCCTCCCCTTATAGATAGCCCCCTCTCCCCCCCTTGAAGATGGCCCCTCTTCTCCCCCCATTATAGATGCCCCCCTTCTCTTCCCCCCATTATAGATGCCCCCCCCTTTCCTCTATGCTAAGCAGTATTTAAAAAAAACAAACACACAAACTCACCTGACAACCCGCTCCCCCGGCGATCCTCTTCTTCTTTGGTTGCTGTCCCCGGCTGATGCGCGGCTGCCGGGGGTGTCCCGTCCTATCCCCGGCAGCGCGGCGCATCAGTGAGCTCCCTGTACGCCGGGGCTGTGACTTCTGACACAGGAAGCGTCTCTGACGTGCGCTTCCTGTGCCGGAAGTCAGGGCCCCAGGCAGCTCACTGATACGCCGTGCTGCCGGGGATAGGATGGGACACCCCCGGCAGCCGCGCATCAGCCGGGGACCCGGACTTAAAGAAACAGCACGCCGCCGCCGGGGCCAGTCGCAAATGGCGCCCAGATTAATAAATCTGGGCGCCATTTGCAAAATATCAGTCGCATTGGCAACCATTTTGGTCGCCATCTGGAGCCCTGGGCCGCCGCAGGTTAAGGAGGATGGGATTTACATACTCGCAGCTGAAAAAGTATGTAAACCTACTCAAAATTACAGTGCCAAAAATTGCAGCACATTTGGCTGTGGACTTGCAGTGTTAAATCCGCTGCGATTCCTGTACATGTGAACCCAGTGTAAAGGCAAAAGAAGATAGAGGAAAAAAGGGCAGGCGTCTTGTGTAATACCTGAGGATAAGTAGAGAGTTAACCAGTGATGTCAAACTGCTCACCTACCACTTGGGCTTGATGCATATCAAGCCTATCTGGACTTCAGCAAAGCTTTTGATACAGTTCCTCATAAATAGCTGATAGAGAAGTTGGAGAAAATTGGAATTAATCCCTGCGTAGTTCAGTGGATTTTGGTTGGCTGAAGGAGAGATATCAGAGGGTTGCTGTTAATGGTGAATATTCCGAGCAGAGACTGGTTACAAGTGGTGTGCCACAAGGGTCTGTTCTGGGTCCTATTCTTTTTAATATGTTTGTAAGTGACAAAGGAGAAGGGTTGGTAGGTAAAGCTTGTCTGTTTGCTGATGACACAAAAGTGTGCAATAGGGTGGATATTCCTGGAGGTGTCAGTAATATGGAAAATGATTTAGCTTTGCTAGATAAGTGATCTAAACTGTGGAAATTGAAGTTCAACATTTCCAAATGTAAAATAATGCACTTGGGGAGGAGGAATCCTCTAACCGAGTATCCCATCGGCAGTATTGTGTTGGAAAAGACTTCAGAAGAGAAGGATTTAGGGGTAGTGACAGCCTTAAAATGAGTCACCAGTGCAACCAGGCGGTGGGGAAAGCAAATCGTATGCTGGGGTGTTTATATATATATTGGTATGCTGGGGTGTATAGCTAGAGGTATAACCAGTAGGAAGAAGGAGATTGTGATCCCGCTGTATAGAGCTCTGGTGAGGCCACATCTGGAATACTGTGTCCAGTTCTGGAGACCTCATCTAAAAAAGGACATTGATAAAATAGAACGGGTCCAAAGACGGGCTACAAAAGGTGTGAGGCATAAACCATATCAGGAAAGACTTGGATTTGAATCTGTATAGTCTGGAGGAAAGAAGGGAAAGGGGGGACATGATTGAAACCTTTAAGTATGTTAAAGGAATAAATCAGGTTCAAGAGGGGAGTGTTTTTAGTAAAAAACTGAGCTCAAGAACAAGAGGACACAGTGAGAGGTTAGTTGGGGGAAAGATCAGAAGCAACGTGAGAAAATATTATTTTACTAAAAGAATAGTAGATACTTGGAACACTTCCAGCAGAGGTGGTTGGTAAATCTACAATAACAGAATTTAAACACGCCTGGGATAGACATATATATATCCTAAGATAATAAGAAAGAAAATACTAAAAGGGCAGACTAGATGGACCCAGTGGTCTTTTTCTGCCGACAATCTTCTATGTTTCTATGTAACCCTCACAACAAGTTGGGGTAACTGTCTTCGGAGAGGACAAAGCAATATGCAGAATTACTGAAGGACTGCTAAAGCTGGTAGTACCTGTAGACTCGATACTCCCATCAGGGGCCTCTATAGTTGCCAGTGCAAGTTAATAAAAAAGTTAGTACTTAAACCAGCATAATCCAGCGCTGTCCAAAGGATACCCGCAGCAGTCAAAGTAAAATAAAGGAGCACACGAATCACATGTTTTGGGAGTTCGACTCCCTTCCTCAGATACAATGCATAACAACCAAGCATAGTAGACAGGTTTAAAAGGACTAACAGAGCGCCAAAAAACATTGCTCAATTAGGAGGAGGAGTAATCTCCATGTAAACAAACATTAACAGCTACATTAAAATTGCTAGAAATAATACTTAAGTCCATTTAAAGCTCATAAGATGATAATATTAATGTACTGTATATAAAAACACTATAAACATATAGAAATACTGCATAGACAGAAAGTTATCTGAGCACTACAGAACCATGGCGTATAAAGTAGGCAGAACATTAGTTAGGGAGAGGGAATCTCCAGTGGGCAGAGACCTCATGCATAGGAGAAGAAATGGAGAAAAAAGGAATCTCCATACGACAGTCATGATGTAAAAACTGGGAGGATCGGTGCACTGTGCGGTGGTAGTCTCACCCCCATTGCACCCAACTGCCTCATTAGCATATGTATTAAACTATAAAGTACATACCAGCAGGTAAGGGCCCTATTACACGGGACAATTATCCTACGAATTATTGTTATAGTGTTTCAAATTTAAACGATGATTGTTTTGTGTAAATGTCACCATCGATGAAACGACCAACAAGGAATCTTCATCGTTGCGGACACCAAAATCATTGTTAATCGTTCGCTGTAATTTCACATTGGTTTACTAACCTTTCAGCGTAATTGCACATCGTCCCTTCATTTGCTGGGACCAGATGGAGTAAACGATCGTTACTAACGACTATCAGTCTATGTAATATGGTGAACAATTTGAGGTTAACGATAAACTGCATAGTTTTTCGTTAATCGTTAAAAATTCTCTCTAATAGGACCTTTAAATGCTTCTAACCTGCTAATAGTTTCCCTATAAGTGGCCAATAGGTTTCATACTATTGAGTAACTAAGAGGGCAGTTACATGGTTGGTACAATTGAAAACAAGACCTATATCCATCAGGCTCATTTTGTATACAGAATATGCAAAGAGGAGCCTGTGGAGCCTCATCAAATCGTCTCAAAACACAGGACTAGCCAGATATCCCTCCAAGGGGCAGCTCCTGTAAGGAAACCACCAGAACCACCATATTAAGTGGCCCTATAAGTCAGTGTAATGACAAAGGAAAGTCCAAGGCCAGGTAACCATCCACATACAGCTGTTTCGGGGTGTTGCCCCTCATCAGTGAGGAGCAGGATTCTTGCTAGGTGGGAGCAATGCCTAGTAGAGCCATAAGAGAAACACATCGCTGATCTCAGGGAGACCAGCCAAACGACAACACCGCCGGCTGCTAGTGAAAGCGCTCAAAGCAGTGAAGTCCTAGGTGCATTGCCCCCTGGGAAACATGAATATGCAAAAGAGGAGTCCGTGGAGCCTCATCAAAGAGTCTCAAAACACAGGACTAGCCAGATATCCCTCTGGGAAGGACCCAGCCAAGGGGCGGCTCCTGTAAGGAAACCACCAAAACCACCATATTAAGTAGCCCTATAAGTCAATGTAATGACAAGGGGAAAACCAAGGCTAGGTAACCATCCGGAGGGATATCTGGCTAGTCCTGTGTTTTGAGACTCTTTGATGAGGCTCCACGGGCTGCTCTTTTGCATATTCATGTTTCCCAGGGGGCAATGCACCTAGGACTTCACTGCTTTGAGCGCTTTCACTAGCAGCCGGCAATGTTGTCGTTTGGCTGGTCTCCCTCAGATCAGTGATCTGTTTCTTTTATTTTGTATACAGGGCCACTTCCCCCCCCCCCTTCCCCTAAACAAATAGAAATCGTGCTGTGTATATTCAGATTTAGGCTGGGTTCACACTGCGTTTTTCCAACCCTTTTAACGTATACGTTTTATGGAAAAAAAACGGCAAAAAAATTCAATTGTGTGTCATCTGTTTGGATCCGTTTTCCATTGATTTCCATTAAAAAAAAAAAAAGGGGGGGGGGGGGGGAAATCGGAATGGAACCAAAGTAACCAATTAAAAATGGATACGTTGAACGGATTGCAAAAATGCAATGTGAACCCAGCCTAACTTTGCATGATGTTACATCTTCATCTTCATCAATGTTTTCTTTTTTCACTTTTTCTCATCTTGGCAGTGACAGCCTGCTCAGCCAATCGCTGGCCACTGCGTTGTCCTATCTCAGTCAGTGATTGGCTAAGCAAGCTGTCACTGCCAAGATGTTCCGCCTCAGAAGAGGTGGGATTGTTAAGCTGAAGATCATGTCTTGAGGACACTGGGGGAGCATGGAAAGGTAAGAATAGGCTGATTGTTACGTTCTTCCCAACGTGTCTGATGAAAAGCGCATAAGCGTAAGAAACAGCTGTCACAGGTTTTAATGTTTTTCGGCATCCCTGCCGTCTGCTAGCTACTCTAGCTTCTTAGAATATGTTGTTTTTTTTAAAAAAAGAAGACTTCAATCGGTGAGTGCCTCCTTTTTTCTCCTTTCGTTATTGGATTGCACGGCTCAGTGCCTATCTCATTGGAAGAGCACCCCATTTTCTTATATGATAGACTGCCTTTCCTACATGCTGTGGTAAATGGTTGTGCCGGTCTACTCTTTTTCTCATTGCCAGTGATATTAAAACTTTAGTTTGAGCGGAATACCCCTTTAAGGCAGTACAAGACAGACTTCACCAGAAGTCAGAAGCAAGCAACAATATGCTATAAAAATGGGTTTGCATCGTGACTGCGGATGTGCTGCCCAGGGCCACATATACATATAACATATGAACCATTCCACCAAGGACAGAACTTTGTTCTCAATGATCTTACATTACACGTACGCTTCATCCCCAGCAGCCACGTCCATGCTTGTCTCTTCCATGGCTTTATGTCCTTTACACAAAGAAAATTTACCATATATTTGTTCACCAATTTTTTTTTCTTTCAAATCAACTGGTGCCAGAAAGTGCCAGAGATTTGTAAATTACTTCTTTTAAAAAATCTTGAGTATTCTAGTACTTATGAGCTGCTGTATGTCCTGCAGGAAGTGGTATTTATTTCCACTCTAGATAGCAGGAGAGGTTTTCTATGGGGATTTGCTGCTGCTCTGGACAGTTTCTGACATGGACAGAGGTGGCAGCAGAGAGCACTGAGTCAGACTAGAAAAAAAAACACCACTTCCTGCAGCACTTCCAGCAGCTAATAAGTCCTGAAAGACTCAAAATTTCTTAATAAAAGTAAATTACAAATCTCTGGCACTTTCTGGCATTAGCTAATTTGAAAGGAAAAAATGTGGGTGAACAACCCCTTTAAGCTTGTGCTACATGTCTCCATGTAATTGTGAGCTCTTGTACATTCTTCTTCTTCCTTTTCCGTAGCATATCCTCCATTCTTATGACATCATCATCATCATCATCATCACTGCTGGGTCACTTGGTTGTTGTTAAACACTTTCCATGAGAAATATCAGCGGAGCCTCGTCTAATGTAATTGCCTTATTAGTACTAATCTGTTTTACCGCTTACCCGCCAACCTTGAGGATAATATACAGTATTGCAGTGCAAGTTCCCGGCAGGGATAACAGTGCAGATGATGATGACCCAGGAGTGACATTTCATCTCCCAACAACCTTTGTTTCTCTTCCCCCTCCCTCCTCCGTGTTCCCTTTCTCTCCGCTTCGATGCCCCCTGCACCCGTCGTAGTCTTTTGCACACATAACCTTGGCTCTGTACACCGGGCATCGGCTCCTTTGAGCAGGAAATTGTACAAACTGAGTAAAAAAATGGAAAAAAAAGAGATGCCGGAGACGTAAAAAATGATGAGAGGAAGAGGTGGCAGAGACGGAGGGGGAGCGGTGGGCGGACCTCAGATTAGCAATTTCCCCCCTGACATCACGGCCCAAATAAGGAGCTTTGAAATAAACGTGTGTTATTTTCTTTCATGCTTTCCTCCTGACACTGAAGATTCACTGCAGGCAGAGCAGACCCAGACGAGGGAGCAGGTGAGACACCGACTTCTTATAGCTTTACCAAGACATTCCGCGGCGAACATTTATATGTTGCTTTACGAAGGGTTAACCCAGCAGGACAGCATCTTTAAATGAAGGGGCTGTGTGAGTTAAAACTGGGGAGGGAGGGGAGGCTGCCGAGGATCCCCCATCTGCTGCAGAATAACGGAGACTGGGCTAGCGGGGAATACAGAGTTTCTTGTGGTCCAGTGACACTACTATAAATTAGTCACTCAGGCGTGAGGGTTGTGACAGCATGTGACCAAGCTCTCGCTCTTTCATTTCTGATACTTCGCCTTCTTCATTGTGCCATTTGTTGATGATTTCCCTTTGTTTCCATATGTCCTTCTTATACCCATGTTCATGTTCTAACACACAGTTCAGCAGATTCCACTTTTCCACTCTCTAAGGATATTCGTTTTAAGGCGCTACTCCAGTATTTGCACCGCCAGGTCACATGCTTTATTTAAGGTGACCCAATCAAGTATGGTGCATTGTTGTTTTTATATATATATATATATATATATATATATATATATATATATATATATATATATATATATATAATTTTAATGTGAGGTGTAGAATGACTTCATTTATATCCACTTTATATTATATTGTGCTTAGACCGTTCCTTAATGCTGAGCCAGCTAGATTCCCACCCTAAACCTCGTATTCGAATATCCAGTCAAACTTTACTTTTTTTTTTTTTTAGACCATACAGAATGGTCCCGATCCAGATGTGTTAACTTTGCGTTTATACCGTTCATTCCTTCTTGGCGTGATATTTGCTTCATGTTTCGCAGTCCACATGTAGTAAGTTTGAGTAGAAATATGTGATTGTGAGCTCTTGAGAACAGAGCAACCCTGTGTGCTTCAAAAAGAGGGAGGTGTGCTTGGGAGGGACCCTCTGTAGGGCTCTGTCCGGAGATGAGAAGCTCTCTTGTTATTTAACCAGTTTACAGCTGCGTTGGGACCAGTAGCTTGAGTCTGGATACGGAGAAAGCTCTTGCCCCCTCACCCATGTTACATACATACTACACAAGTGAAAGGTACCTGCGTTTTGATAAACTGTGTTGACCGTTTATGGTTGGACCCATGAAATAGGAATAGGTCTGTGGACTGTCTGCTTCATACCCTGACATTTCCATGCAGATGTTATTCACTTACGACCTATGTTTTTTTTTATTTATTTTTATATTTGTCACTGTGTCTTAAAGGAGTGTTCTTATCTCAGCCAATATAGTTATACGTTTCAGGGCTGGATTGCCACTCTGGGCTCCGGGATCTCCTTCAGAGCTGATGGACTGCCCACTTGGCCAGTCAGTGACTAGGGCAGGACACCACTGCAGTCACTGATTGGCTGAGTGGGCAATCCATCAACCGGGTAAGGCATTTTCCCCCAAGTTGCCTTATTTTGGGGGTCCTGGAGCCTGTCAAACGGCGCATCGACGGAGAAAGGTAAGCAATAACTGTGTATCATGTTCCCCCTGCCCCTGCCGGCTGACAATTTTATTTTTTTTAATTGCTGTAATTCTCCTTTAAATATTTTTGCAAATATATTAATTTAGTAAACTTGTGTCCTTTTCTTGATATGCTGCTTTTTCCCTCTTATTGTTGACACCTCATTGTCTAGATTACCGACCACCACTCTGCTCTAAAAGCGGTGGTCTGGCTGGTGTATATATAGATATAGTACACATATATATATATATATAGTATATATATATATATATATATATACACGCTGACTCTCTCCATTAATATTTTAACTATATATACATCAGCCAGACCACTGCTTTTAGATCAGAGAGGTGGTCAGTAACCTAGACAACGGGCTGTCAAAAATGGGAGGGAAAGAGCAGCGTATCAGGAGAAGGAGGCAAGTTTGATAAATGACTGTACTTGCAAAAATATTTAATGTGACGAGTCCTACAAGTATAACTATATTAGTTGCGAATGGAATACCCCTTTAAGCCAGTTTGGAAACATTTTACATTTACAGAATAAACTTCCTGGCAGGATGTGGTGTCTTGTAATAAACTTACCAAAGTTATCAATTCCATAGACAAAAAGCGAAACCATAGCTGTGAAACAATGGCTGGTGTAAGAAATTGTTTTCTTCCTGTTTCCCAGGACATGTGCTCTGAGAAAATGACTCGCTTGTTTCAACGCTGAACGTGTTACCCCCCCCCCATATTACAATCGGTTCTAGTTCAGACCCTGAGTGGCGATCCCAGGACAGGGTGTATTTGTCTACTGCGGATATGCTGTCGTTTTTGTAATGCATCCATAGGAGTGGTTATGTGTATTTTCGAGTGTGGTTTGTTTTTCGGTTGATGTTTATAGAAGTTATCATTGCCTGGCAACTAAGGAATCTTACTATCTATCATAGTGGTTTAACCAGTTACTAACGTCTGCGATTACTACATTTGCCTATTTCTACAACATAAACATACTCTGTGTTTTAATCAAGCCCTAGCAAAAGTCAACAATCCATAACTGGTAGGACGTATGAGGTAAGCCATAGAGTAGGTGCCAATTACCTATACATGGACATTAAATTTGGATTTTTACTCCTTTTTCACTGAAATGATAGCCTCTAGATTTCTCAGGGGGGCTTAATGGTGTGTTCCACCCATGCCCTCCCAGACCAAATTGTTGCGAACCCCACTGGACTTACCAATCCCCTGTGAGTTTTTAGACCCTCCTCCCACACTTGTAGGCTGTTCCCTTAGGCTCCGTTCACACGGAGCAAACCTGGCGGAATCCCGCCAGCCTCCCTGTCATAATGACAGTCTATGGGAGGCTCGCATGTCTCCTCTTTTTGCATCTCTCCGTGCTGAAATATGCACATGTACACTCTTCAGTGCGGAAAGAGGTGGCGCTTGAGCCTCCCATAGACTGTCATTATGACAGGCAGGCTGGCGAGATTCTCCGCGCGGAATTCCGCCAGTTTTGCTCCGTGTGAACGGATGGCGCTGGCCAGAAAACTAGGTCTTCCAGCATGCAGCGCGCCTCCTTGTCATTAGGATTCCATGTGATGCCAGCTGCATATGCGCCGCTGTATGAGAGGCATGGCTGGAGGACCTTCCCCGCTGATGTCAGTCATTGGTTTGGATTGTGCAGGCCAGGCCCACTGTTGAAATAAAGACCACAATGGTTCCATCTCCGAGTGAAGAGGGGAAGGAAAAAGAGCGAGACAGAGAGAACTTGCTGAAGAGGACTTTCGAGCTCTTGTGGGGGGTGAATGAGTCATAGAAGCCTTTGCACGGTGCAGAGAGCAAGATCGTCATCATCCGCATCACTTACACCAGCAGTGGTAGACCTTTATTATAGGCCTACCTTTGCCCATGCAGGTTTGTCATGCTGCGGTACTATGTTTTATCACAAAGCTAGTTGGCCAAAAATTCTCCAAAAAGTCTTTAGTACTATAACAATAATGTTTTCCTTCAGTGGAACAAAGGGGCCCAGACTATATCATGAGAAAAGGGAATCGAATATTTTTCTCCTCCATCAAACTACTCTTGGCAATATGTATTTGGGCAAGAAGTATCGGCATATTTCATAGTCACATTCATTCATTAGATTACCAGATGGTGAAGTATAATTCATCATTCTAGAAAATACCTTTCTTTTGCTCCAGGGTCCAATAGTGTAGTGTGCTTTATACCTCCTCGGACAACACTTGGGATTATTACCAAAGGCTTTTATGCAGTAGCTCAGCCATTGAAACCCAATTGATATAGTTCTTTTTAAACAATTCTTGCGCTCACACGAGCCTCGCAAATAGACAAACAATTTATATGTAATACATTCTTGGAACGTCTCTCTGGTACCGTATGATATATATGCTGTTCTCTTTCTTGGACTTTTCTAAAAAAAAAACAACCACAAATGACCTTCTTCTGACATAGTAGTTGTAGTTGGTGGGGTTTGTCTTCTTTTACACAACAGCCGAATCAATTTAGTCTACCGACTGAGCCAACAAACTTTGAGGCTCAGATTTATCAACCTGTTTGAGGATACAAAATATATGATTTGTCCATAGCAGCCAATTACAGTGGAACTTTTATTTCTCAAATTCTTCTGGTAAAATAAAACATGAGTTGGGGTCACTTTGAGAAACCCAGACAGCTTTTGCCATCAAGCAGATCAAAGCGAATGTTAAATCGAGTGTATAATTGGCTCTAACTATCCAGTTTGGTGCTTAAAGGGGTACCCCTTCCATACCCCTCTGCATGTGGTCACACCTACTACCCCGCCCTCTCCAAGTCGAGCCGAGGGCCAAAATGCTAATTATTCCCAAAACAAACTTTTGCAAATTAGATGTATTCGCCCTTTGCTCATAATGCTCATTTGCACAAAAAAAAAGTGCCACACCTGACACATAGTCACAGTACTCGTGTGTTTTCTGCATGATGCACCCCTTTAAATTTGGCCACTACACTTCTTGACAACAAATTGGGGCACCAGAAAACAACATTTATTTACCTGATATAACTCTCAGCCCCACGGCAATATACGTTCCTACTGCCGATGCCCCATGCAGTACGCATGCGTATAAACATTCTAGCTGTAATGGGGTTAAAAGTGTGTTTGGCCGCTTCAGTGTGTTCATCCCCGCACACATTAATGTGCCAGGAGCCGGGGATATTGACAGGCAGCCACAATCACACAGCTGCCTGCCATTAACCCCTTAATAGCAATCGTGGCATTTAAAGGAGTCAGTGACAGGAGAAGTACCTGTCACTGACAGATCGGGACCCCTGTAATGTGATCCCTTTCCCTGAAAGGCAGAGGAGTAATTCTTACCTCTGTCCTGTTGGTGCATCAATAATACTGATCAGTGCTGTGCAATGGCATAGCATTAATCAGTGTAAGCAATCTAGTGTTTGCTTATATAAGTCCCCTAGGGACATCACACCCTTTCCCATTATACAAATAAAATATGTAAAACAAACATATTTGGTATCGTAGAGTGCAGAATTGTCTGTTAAAATTTAACAATATTGTTCCCACACAGTGGATAGCATAAATGAAAAGAAGAGAAAAAACACCAGGATTGTTATTTTTTTTTTTATTATATATCAGAAAAAAATGCAATAAAAAGCTCTATTTCTATTTACACCAATATGATACCAATAGAAACTATAGCTTATGGTGGAAAAAATGAGTCCTGAACCAGCCCTGCAGGTGAAAAAAATAAAAGCGTTATGGCGTTAGTGCAACCTGGACATCCATGCATCAATGATTAAAGATTTGATATTTATGGTAACTTCTTACCTTTGACATCCTTTATTTGTGTTTCAGTTTTTACTTGTCAGTCGGTTTGTGCCCCTCCAGGTGCTTGTAAAAGCTGGATCCAGTCCTGGAAAACTGGGAGAAGTTTCCCAGGTCTGGATAAAGCTTTTCCAGGCACTCAGACTGGGGCAGCACGAAGTTCAAAGGCAGATGGCTGAGAAGCCAATGGACGAGCCTAGTGAAGGGCTTTGCTAGTACTTTAAATTCGCTCATCCTTAGTTATAGGATCCATTTTCTTTGGTAAAATGGAACATGAAATACCAATATATTTATTTCTTGTAAAATGTGTTGTCCTTTGCCTTAACATGTGGTGCTTTGTGGGAAAAATACTTTCTTGAACATGGTGTCTTGATGAAATGCTGTGTTTCTTTTTAGACTTTAATATTACTTAGATTTTCTAATGGTAACCATTGTCATACATTTATATATTTCCTTCTTTTACAGATCCATGGTACAACCATCAGCCTCCTTGTACAACCCCAGAAAACTCTGAATGTTTAAAGATATACAAGCAAGCTTTTCCCGGTGGAACGAAAGACATGACTGACAATGACAACAGCCAAATCTTCTGTAGAGATTACTGGAACAATATTTGTATTGTTTTTGCAGATTGTACTTTCATTTAAGTGACTGGCCATGGATGACAAATGTTGATTTTGGAGGCTAAACTTTATGTCACATTTAGGAACTTTATGACCAAATACCTTAAGCCAGTGTTTTGTGGGCAAGGCCTTTCCCTCAGAGGTGCAATGCAAATTGTTTTCTTTTTTTATCATGGTTAGTAAATACTGCATCACTGGACTTTGCAAAAATAGCACTTGGAGCCTCTGGTGTAGGTGATGGAGCCAGAGAAAGGCCAGAAGAACATAAGGAAGTCGGAGGAAGGTGTAAGGAAAAGGCCAAATAAAGGAGAGGAGTTGCAAGGTGCAGTATCTTCAGCCGAAGATTTTACAATAAGTGGTCAAGAAGAGCTTTTACCGCATACACAGCGTTTCCCAGGCTCCCTAAAGACAGCTAGAGAGGGTCCACCTAGAAGAGTGGGAAGACCGTGTAAACCAAAACTTCCATTGCTCGGGCAACTTCACGTTTCAAAATCTCAGCCTACTTCACCAGCATTTATGGCTCCTCGTGTGGATACAGAGCATGTTCATGAGGGCCAAGTATGGCAAGTTGTAGATCCAATACAGTCAGGTCCGTCCAGGTCGTTCTCTTCGTCTGTGTCACATGCCAGGCTTAGCCGTCCGGCAGAAGACCCTGCTCAGAAAGCTTACGTCCAACGGCCAACTCAGGTTTCTGTAAAGCAAGCAGATGATCCTCCGAAAAAGGAGAAGAAGCCCCAAAAGCCAGGCAAATATATTTGCCAATATTGCAGCCGACCATGCGCTAAGCCAAGTGTTCTACAAAAGCATATCAGATCTCATACTGGGGAACGGCCGTATCCCTGTGTCCCTTGTGGGTTTTCTTTCAAGACAAAAAGCAATCTGTATAAACATAGGAAGTCTCATGCTCACAGGATCAAAGCAGGGCTGGCATCAGAAATCAGTGTAGAGACATATCCATCCAACCTAGAGATGGAAAGGCTTGGAGAAGAAATTGATGATCCATCAGACGGAGAAAGCACAGACTCTGAGGATGAGACAAGCACAATGTCGAACCTTGTGGAATTGTCTCCACAACAAAAGCATCACCTGTCAACATGTGATACCAAAGTTGTGTCTAGACACCAAGGTACAGCCCATGATCTATTTTCTTTGTCCCAACAACACATATCCAAAACCTCTGAGGAAAGTGTAACGTTCATAGAACCTTCATCTGAACTCATCCAGAAATCAGAGGATACTCACAGTATAAAGCAGAAACTGGCACTTAGGTTAAGTGAAAGAAAAAAAGCCAGTGAGGAGCAGACTTTTCTTAGCCCAGGAAGTAAAGGAAGCACAGAATCTGGCTACTTTTCACGCTCAGAAAGTGCAGAACAGCAAATAAGCCCTCCCAATACCAATGCTAAGTCATATGCAGAAATTATTCTGGGTAAATGTGGAAGGATTGGGCAAAGAACCTCCATGTTAGCCAGTCCTCCTCTTTTAGGTGCTGCAGAGGAAAAAACAACTATGACATCAATGTCTGTACCTAGGACACAGGTAATTGAACATATTACCAAACTAATTACAATTAATGAGGCTGTAGTGGATACCAGTGAGATTGACAGTGTTAAACCGAGGAGAAGCTCATTGTCAAGGAGAAGCAGCATTGAGTCTCCTAAAGGAACTTTGTATCGAGAATCTTTCCAGTTTGATGTTAAATCACCAGGTTCCATTTCCCAACTAGATACCAAGTCCTTATCTGAAAAGACAAAAGCTGAACATTCATTCTCTTCCTTTCAGCAGTCCCACGGTGCCACAGACACAGTGCCTCTTCTTCGAAGCCACTCAATGCCTTCCTCAGCATCCACTGCAAGTTCTCCACATCCATTTAGAGCTAGCTATTCATTTGATGATCGAATTGTGGATTCAGAAGCTTTGAGCCACAGTCATATGTTCTCTTCACATCCACGCCTGCTAAAAAGACAACCTGCAATAGAGCTACCTTTAGGAATGGACTACTCTTTAGATGAAGGTAGTTTAACAACAAAAGACCCTGTGGGGAAAACACCTGAGGACGTGGAAGGGAAAGAAACTGAACTTACTAAAAAGTCAAAAAAAGGGGGTAGAATAAAGGGTTTGACCTATGAATGTAATATTTGTGGTGCTCGTTACAAGAAAAGGGGTAACTATGAAACTCACAAGAAATACTACTGCTCAGACCTACAGATTTTAAAACCTCCATCTTTGAGTTCTCAAAGTTCAGTAGAAATAAGGAAAGAACCTTCAGAACAGGAAGCATGGCCTCAGACGCTTAATTACAAGTTAGGGCCGAGTATAGAGTCATCTACCTTGCGAAAGCGACGGAAAGAGAAGAGTCTCGGAGATGATGAAGAGCCCCAAATGGGTGAGTGGTCTGAGTATCCAGCAACTGCCACAGCACTAGAATCGCACTTTGCCACTTCCACTACATCCTTGACTTTGTGCACCGATGCCAGTAGACAGTTTGGTGGTCGAAGTGAATCTACATCCTTGTCAGATGTAGAGACTAAAGAAAAGACTACAATCTCTAAGGAGATTTCTGTCATTCAGCATACTAGCTCATTTGAAAAATCAGAGTCTTTTGAAAAGAAGAGTAGTTTTGATGAAGAAGATTTGACTCTAGCACAAATGTCTGTAAGACCTCATACTCAGTCATCTCATCCTTTACAGCCTAAGTTAGTCCGTCAGCACAACATTCAGGTACCAGAAATCTTAGTCACTGAAGAACCAGATAAGCCAGAGGTTGACATAGAAGATCCTCCTAAAGAACAAGAGAAAGTAGAAGAGTTCCAATGGCCTCAGAGGAGTCAAACACTTGCACAGCTTCCTGCTGAAAAGCTTCCACCAAAAAAGAAGAGGTTACGCTTAGCAGAAATGGCACAGTCTTCTGGGGATTCCAGCTTTGAATCAATATCCCTCACCCGTAGCCCCAGTCAAGATAGTAGTCTTTCTCATGCCTCAGGTCATTCTGTCTCATTCGATAGAGAAGAGGGTTCTAAATCTGAACTATTAGGTCTGTCATCAGAGAGTACTACAAAGGCACTTGGGCATCACATGCTCACTGTCCCTTCCCACCATCACCATATGAGAGAAATGCGAAGATCTGCATCTGAGCAGACACCAAATATATCTCACACATCACAGGTTTCAGAGAATCGAAGCAAATCTTTTGATTACGGTAATTTAACATCTTCAACATCAGTGCCAACAGCTCAGGAGCGAAGAAAATGCTTCTCTATTCGACAGTCCTCTCTAAGCAGACATGTTGAACTTGAACCTGAACTATTGCCAGGCGACTGGAAAGAATCAGATAAACCATCCACTTCAAGCCAAGTATTAGGCATGGGCTCTCATGAACAATCTTCTGGAATTTCATCTACAGAGCAGCAAAGTTCTCCATCTGAACCAAAGCAAAGTCAAAGAACCATTCAGCCTTTGACTGATGAAATGGAAAAGAGCTATTTATCACAACAACTATCAATATTTCCAATGCAACCGTTATTGAGTTTGCCTCAGCGTGCTTCAGAACTGTTACCGTCTCAAGCTATGAGCAACATATCTTCTCCATTTTCTTTACAACCAATCACACATTCTATATTTCATACTCCTCCAATTCCTTTACAGCCAGCTCTTTTGCATCCCGACCATGTTCAAATATCCCAGCATGTAACCTCTCACGCCCTAGATATTTCTGTCAGACCTCTCTCACCATTTCTACACTTGCCTTACTCAGCATCTTCATCGTTGCCCCACACGTTCTTTATGCCTATACAGCCACAGTTCACTCTACCACTATCTGCACAAGTTGGTTGCTATTATCCACAAATAAAACCAGAAATCTCCCCTCCGATGTCTAACCTTTCACCTTCAAAAGATTATTTTTCGGAGAGCATCCACCCCCCATCTCACAGTCCATTGGCTTTGGAACCCTCCGCACAAGTTACCATTTCACGTTCAGAACCTGTTGTATCACTAGTTGTCCCAGTCAGAATTCAAACACATATGCCTACGTATGGAAATGCTATGTACACCACGCTGTCCCAAATGCTTGTTACATCGCCACCTTGCAGTCCATCTTCCCTTGTTATACATAAAATCAGTGATGGGCGGTCCAAAGGTTATCATGGCTTTGACCTGACCCGTATCTTACCAAAAGATGAAAGCATTGTGAGCGAAATTCCTTACTTACGCGTGCCATTTCCAAAGACCGACCCAAATACCTACATTCCACTTGAGGGTGTTCTGGGATTTGATGGAAGCTCATCGTCTGTTGGAGGTAGTAAACGTATGTTATCCCCTGCTGGCAGCTTAGAGCTCACAATGGAGACACAACAACAGAAAAGAGTAAAAGAAGAAGATGATCCAGAAGAGAGAGTTCAGAAGCCATTGCTGAAAGCACAGTCAATGTTGGATCAAAGCAGATCAACAGACTTAGCTGTTCTTATCTCCACACCACAAAACAGAGCAGGGTTGTTAACACCACCCCCTTCTGCCGTTCTTGAACCATTAACAGCGCAAGAAAGGCATAAAATCCAGTTAGCACCCACTACTTTGGGTCAATCTCACTTACAAGAAGAACAAATAAAAGAAGGTGATGGCATAAAAGTTAAAGAAGAAAAGGATGATAAAGTTTTGCTGGTTCCTACTTCATCCGGTACACCACCAAGCCATGCAACAGGCTCCCATGAGGAAGCAGAGGCTAAGAACGTTCCGACATTTCCAACTCTACACACAACCACTAATGTCAGTTGGTGCTACCTGAACTATGTCAAGCCAAATCACATGCAGCAAAATGACCGAAGGGCTTCTGTTTATTCTAGCTGGTGTATTAGTTTATATAACCCAAACCTTCCTGGAGTTTCAACCAGAGTGGCATTATCCCTATTGAGATCCAAACAGAATATCGGCTCAGAAATCTATACCGTTGCTAACGCTCCACAACCAGATTCAGATGTGGCACCCTCCCGAAATCGGAAACCCAAAATGACTGAGGTAACAAATGTTGGTTTTATCCATTCAAAAATTCAATGTAATTTAAGGCGTAATGTTCACACACCATCAAAATGATGTCTGTTTTTATTGGACGGCCGACATTTAATGGAAAATAACGGTCTTTATTTTAAAACGACTGTTATAAGAATAATGGCCTTTGTTTTAAAATAGCGGTAGTTAAATGACAGCCTGGGGCTATGTTCACTCACCGCCAAAATGACAGCCATTTTTATTGGATGGTTGTCATTTAACGGCAAATAACAGCTGTTATTAAATGTTGACTGTCCAATACGTTTTGGCTGTGTAAATATAGGCTAGAAGTGCATTTCATATTACATAATGAAACATTGGATAGATTATTGTGCTTCACTGAAGGATATTTGGATAGTCAGGTAACTTTCAAACATATAAGACTACAAGGGGTAGAGTCTTGTGAGGTGATTGTAATATTCCATTTATAATTTTCTTTTCTTTGTGTATAAAGTATTAAAGGGGAACTATTAGCAGGTTAGACGAATCTACCCTGCTGATAGCCCTCATAGCACTGAGGACACTGGAGAGGAAGGTATGGAGCACTGTTAGGAGCACTGCCGCATAATCCGGCCCGCCCCCTCTTTTAATTATCCTTAGAAGGGGCAGGCCGGATGACGCGGCAGTGCTCCTAATGGTGCTTCAGAGTGAAGTTTACCCCAACTAAAAGTGTGAGATGGGTGCCGAGGAGGAAGGTAAGACACATACCTTCCTCCTCAGCTCCCCGGGTGCTATAGGGAGCTATCAGCAGGTTAGATTCGTCTAACATGCTGATAGTTCCCCTTTAATTTATATACTGGTAACTGGGTGACTGCTTTTATCATGCTGAGCATCATGAAAGTAAGTTGGGCCTCATTTGCATTCACATTTCATTCACATTCACTACTTATGGAAAAGACTCAAAAGCTGCTTGAACTTTCCTTAGTTTAAGGTCCACAATCTCATTCTCATCATTTAGTAACCGTATTATTGTCAGCTACTTATTGTTAGAAATCTCTCATTCTATCCCATTATTTGTGTGGCCCGGTTGTAAAGGCACTTCATGGCGCTTTTTTGCATCCTTGAACGGCCTCATATCGGGCCATGTAAAAGGGCCCTTAGTTATTTTGAAGGCCATTGGATCATACAGAACTTTTTTGTCATGTCGAGAAAACTAGCTTGAGATGACCTTTGTCACATACTCTAGAGGGGTGCACATGATCGGCAGTGAATTATTAAATTGCTTCCATGAAATATTCATTATATTGCAATAATACAAAATGAAAAGCCAGAGACTTCATGACAAGTGTGGGCTGTATTAGGAGAACCATATCAAAGGGGAGCAAAGTAGGCAGAAAGGCAATATGATAGGGCAATTTCTAAGGGGGGCAGAAATGTTTTGGCAGCTGGGGGTGACCTATACAGTATTAAATGGAAGCCATTTTTGTCCCTGTAGCCCCCTACCCCCTTTTTCCAGCAATGTTTCTAAGCCTAGCATGTCCCACCATTTCCTAATAGTTTAATGCACAGGATACTGTATGTAAGTGAACTCCTTAGGGGCGTTCCTCGGCCCCCCAGGGGACCGTTTAGCACAGCCGCCGACTCCTACGTTCATTCATGTACGTATGCATATTCAGTTATGTTTAAACAGGCCAGTCATTCACCAGGCCTGTAGGGAGACGGGTCTCTGTTCCTGCATGAAAAAGACCGGCCCGCTTATGTGCACTTGAATATGCATGGGTAGGGGTGACCTTTGGAGGTGGTAGGTGAACGGTGCATCGGGGGGGGGGGGGGGGGGCAAGGAACATCCTTAATGCACCTAAGTAGCTTATTTACATAGTTCATTCAGATTAAACCATTTGAAAACAGTGGGACATACAAAGATGAGAAAAGCGGCGCCAGAAGGAGGAGGTAAGGGAGCTACAGGGGCATAGCAGGTATGTTTGCACAAACCTGCTGATAGTTTCCCTTTAAACAGTTGGTGGTGATGTTACGGCTGATCAGTGTATGAGTGTGCTTATATATTTTATGTTTATATCCTTCTGCAGTTGATAATTGTTTAATTTACAACCAAATTTTAATCATCTTCAATGTGAAAACCTTACTGTTATCTTTTTTTGTTGCAATGGGATAAAAAACAGGCTCATATTCCCACACAAGCGCCCAAGGAGACATCTAGAACTAGTAAAGAGGAAGAAACTAGGGTAAAATCAGAAGACTCTGGGCCGGGTACTAAGCGAGGAGAGCCTTCACGTGTACGGATCTTTGAGGGAGGGTGAGTACAGTTTGAGTACATATTTGGAAAAATTATCTGCTCTTTTTACATTGAATGATCTTAGACCTAAATGTTGTCTATATATATATATATATATATATATATATATATATATATATATATATATATATATATATATCTATGTCACTAGAATGAAAATATAAATTGTTGATAATCTGGGAATAATGCGTGATGTTTACTGCCTTCTGTCCCTTTGTATGCTATCATAGCTCCGGTAGATCTTCATGTTCAGCTGTGTTTTTCACTCTTTTGCACCATCCCAGACTATAAAGTAACTGCACTAATCTATAGACTCATGCTCCTCCTCCTGGAATGTCCACTTAAAGTCCACTCAGTTAAAGTGCCCATAAACCTTATACTAAAGTCTAAAGCCCCTATTCCACGGGTCATTAGGAAGAGCCAACGAGCGCTCTCAGCGCTCGTTTGCTCCTCGTTCCCCGCTCACTGCCGCCGCTATTCAACGCGGCTGCAGCGAGCGGGTGAGTGCAGGAGGGGTGGCGGGGAGCTGCGGGGGGGGGGGGGGGGGCTGCCCGGGTGATCACTGATCGTTCGGGCAGCCCATAGAATACAGCAGCGTCTGCTGCCGATGCTCCTATTCAACGGAGCGACGGCAGCAGATCGCTGCTATATCAGTCGCTTGTTTTTCAACATGTTGAAAAACAAACGACTGCAACGATCAGCTAACATGAACGATGTCAGCTGATCGTTGCACTCTATTCCACGGGACGATTATCGTCCATAGCGGCCGATATCGGCCGAATACAGAAGATAATCGTTCTGTGGAATAGGGCCTTAAGACTCTTTAAGGAAATCAAAGAAGAAAGTGAAATATCCGTGACTTTTATTCACACCTTATGCGATGTTATACACAGTAGCCTTTTTCAAGCATGCTGCTGCTATAGTGCATCAAATTATACACAGTTATTGAGCTGTATAAGGAAGTGCTGATTGGCACTCATTTGCAGTACCTTTTCACGGCACAATAAATCGCAAAACAATCGCACAACTGACAGCACAGATATGGGTATATCCATACTGTCAGTTTCCAGATCACACATGCAGTGCATACTTACCTTTTGCGCTGCTGCGTGATCCGACACTGTCAGCTGTCGTCCTGCCACTGCTGTAATTACAGGCCACCACTCAACGCCTCCTCCAGAGTGATTGACAGACAGAGGGTGGCCTGAAGAAACAGTGACAGCAACACAGCAGGATGGTAGCTGACATTGCTGGATCACCCAGTAGCACTGATGGTGAGTATGCACTGTGTGTGTGATCTGGAAACTGACAGCTTGGATATATGCATATCCTCGTATCAGTTTCCCTTTGCTATTGGACGCACATAACCCTCTGTACATAGGGAGACGTGTGGCCGATACCTATAAACTTTAAAGGTAACCAATTAGCATGTCTCTCCAGTGGTGTCAGGGGTTCCGGTCTCCATTGACTTCATGTGCGGTAAAATGCATTTTAATAACAGGCAGGTGAAGAGCCATAAACTAGTCATCTGGGCTGTGACTAGTCACGGCTCTCTCCTGTCAGTGCGCTGTGGGGTGACTGACAGGCAAGAAGGCCAGTTAGCAGCATTTTACCATACATGAAGCCCACGGAGCCCAAGTTCCCCAACATCATCGTAAATCCGGCTGCGAGGTGCGTTCAGCTGTTCTGGAAGCCCAGTCAACACAAATGTTCTTATTGGTTCCCTTGAAAGTAGCGCAAAAGACCAAGGATGAGGCCTTTTTTGTGACACTTTTATACAGGCAGATTATTGTCCATAGAAGCGTTTCTTGTAACGCTCCTGGATTATAATCGCCCATGTAAAAGGCCCCAAAGGGTTAAGCCAGTGTCAGAACAGTCTGGATGTGGCTTTTAGGTGCATTAGGACAGAGCCATGATTTGTGACTACAGTTTAGCAGTCTGAGGCACACCTCTTGTCTCTTTATTGTTTGTACTGCTGCTCTCCTCCTCCTCTTCCTCCTCCTCCTCCTCCTCTCTGCAGTAGTTCAGGAAACACCAAGAAATTTATCAAGGCTTTCATGCCAGTTCTTTGGCTTAAAAAAAAACTTGCCTCATTTGGTGTTTTATTTTTTTAATGCTATTTTTTTTTGTGAGTGTAAACTTTAATAAGTTTCTAAAGAAGCAAAATTATCAATGCTGTGGCCAAAAACTGCTGTACTAAGTCACTAATTTGTGTGCAATGATTTTTATACAAAACACAGGAAAGTTGCATATTTCTACACAAATTAGCATTTTTTTTCAAACATTTGCAACATTTTTTTTTTGCCAAAAACATACACCAAAATCATTGATAAATTCCACCCCTATAATATTTAAAATGGGTGATTTTCATCTCAACTTATCTAGTTATACTTGTAGGACTCATCAAGTTAAATATTTCTGCAAATACATTGATTTACCAAACTTCCCTCCTTCTCCTCATATGCTGCTATTCCCCTTTCATTGTTGATACCTCATTGTCTAGGTTACCCACCACCACTCTGCTCTAAAAGCAGTGGTATGCTGGTGTATAGAGTGTGTGTATGTATGTGTGTGTATATATATATATATATATATATATATATATATATATATATATATATATATATATATAGTATAAAATATCTAAACATGTATACTATAGCTATACCAGCCAGACCACTGCTTTTTAGAGCAGAGTGGTGGTCGGTAACCTAGACAACAAGCTGGTAATAATTGTAGGGAACACAGCAGCTGTATCAGGAGAAGGATACAAGTTTGCTAAATGAATGTAGCAAAAATATTGCACTTGACGAGTCCTAGAAGTATAACTATATTAGTTGAGCTTGGAACATGCCCTTGGTTTGACGGACGTCATTTAGGGCAAACCATAGCCATTACTAGTATTATTTATATAACATCGTCCATTGTTATAAAATTACCCCCGTAATTTGACACTAAACGACGTCCGTCATTTTGACAGTGTGTGAACATAGCCGTAAAAAGTATTTTTGCAGGTGGGTTCTTGTGTACTTTGTGTCTGTGCTGTATTCTGCCATGCTTTTACACAGTGAGGGTACTATTAAACGGAACAATAATCGGCCGAATCGGCCCGATTCGTCTGACTATCGTTCCGTGTAATAAAGACAACGATCAACCGATGATCGTTGTCACCGGCTGATCGTTGATATAGGTCCTGACCTATAATTGTCGGGAGCCGACCACGTGTAATACGTGTAATAGCGGTGCGCAGCCGGCGACTGACGATATACAATACCTGTCCAGGCTGCAGGGCTCCTCTTCCTCTGTGCTTCTCCCCGGGTCCGCGCGCTCCATCTTCAGAGTGGCCTGTCTCAGCTGACAGGCCGCTCAGCCAATCAATTGGCCGGGACCGCCGCAGCCAGTGATTGTCTGAGCGACCTGTCAGCTGGGACAGGCCGCTCTGAAGCTGGAGCGCGCGGATCTGGGGAGAAGCACAGAGGAAGAGGAGCCCTGCAGCCTGGACAGGTAATGTATAAAGTTTAAACGTCGGTAACGATGTCCATGCAGCCCTTGTTAAACGATTATCGGGCCCCCATCGCCCGTCTAGTAGTACCCTGAGTAGGGATGGTCCGAACCTGCCGAGGTTCGGGTTTGTACGAACCTGAACTCTCGGCAATGATTCCCGCTGTCTTCCACCTCCGTTGTGAGGGTGGATACAGCTGGAGGACCGCCTGGAAAAGTGTGATACAGCCATAGCCATAGGCCGTTGTACGAACCCGAACCTCGGCAGGTTCGGACCATCCCTAACCCTGAGAGTAATATATACAACAACCAATCATAGCGCAGTTTTCATTTTACCACGTTAGTTTAATAAATAAAAGCAGAGTTCTGATTGGTTGCTGTACGAGAGTATTTTTTTTCCCGGAATTTTTAATCTTTTGTACATTGTTTTTTTCTGCTGTTTACTTGTTCCTATTTGAAGAGCTTGTGATATAGTGTAATATAGCGCCCAAGACTGGATGTTCTAAGGATTAAGCCTTAAGCCTCCTTACTCTCTATTTCTCATCTTCTGCTCTTTTTACCACCTACCTGAAACATATTGTGAACAGTCTACGCTTGTAACTCCCCCAGCTCTCCCATTCTTTCCGTCTCTCCCTCCTGCCTACATCCACTACGCTCGTGTCCCTCTTTCTTTCCTCCTCTTCTCCTCCTCCTCCTCTTTCTGTTCCTGTGAGAGGTAGAGGAAGCTGCATTCTCAATTCTTACATCATACGACCGCAGACAAATATTAACTCAGACTGGATCTCTTAGCGATGATCTCACCCGCCAGCCCTCCCCCACATCCACTCACCCACTGTAGAGTCTGGTCTGTGTCCTCAAGGTGATTGTTTCACATTAGCAGAGCTGACAGCGTGAGCACATGCTCCTACTCCTGCATGTCTGTATTTTCTTATGGCAGCCAGCGACTGGGATAGGGCGAGTTCTGTTGGTTATTTGTCAATGTTTTTCCTTATTCTAAATGCATTTGCCCCCAAGTTTCTTTTCCGTCATTTCATGTTATGCATTAAAACCTGAGAAATACCCCCCTATGTGCAATCTATCTGTACACCCTATATGATACCCGGAGAGTGTCTTGTGGTGTCGGCGATGATGCCAGTTTTCACTTTGTTCAAGCTCTTCCCAAGAACTGATTTACAATTTTCTGACCTTTTCCCCAGGGTTCATCCATGATTCCCTGACCACATCCCCCAGATGCCACCTGCTGTCTTCCTGACCTTTCCTAGATCTGCCATTCTACTACCCTACTTCCCAGGTACCCTTACTTTCCTATCCCCAATTTACCTTTGCCTGTCAACACCTTCTCCCCTAAACATTCATAACCTTTCTTTTCTGAATATTCTACATACTGTACCTGCTGATAGTGAAAGTGCTTTCTCTGACTTCCCAATAAAACTGCGACTCATAGGGCATGGAGATAAGAAATACAAATTATACTAAACTATAGTCAGGTTTAGCATTAAAGGGAACCTGTCATCATGAAAATGCTACCTAAGCTATCGGCATCGTGTTATAGAGCAGAAGGAGCCGAGCGGATTGATATATATCTTTATAGGAAAAGATTCACTATACGGCTGTGTTCACACTACGTAAGTACCGAAGCAATCACGGCCGTTGTTGGCAATTTGCAACAACGGCCACGATTACTACGGTATTTGAGTAGTGCTGCCTCTGAGGGTATCCCATATACACATAGAATACACTCCGGCCGGGATCCCTAGGGGCGCCGCAAAAAACTGAAATGTTAGTTCATTGAATAGCGGCTTCAGAAAACCTGTCAGTGCACACAATGGAGCGAGCAGCTCCGGCCGCACGCTCCAATGTGTGCTGTGGAGAGTTCTGATGCGGGCACGCACGGATGTGCTCGCATCAGAACTCGGCGGCGCTAAAGATCATCCGGCCGGTGATGCAGTTCAGTGAATAGCGGCCGCAGAAAACACTATGCACACTATGTCAATGCACACTGTGGTTCCGGCCGCACGCTCCATTGTGAGAAGTGGGGACTTTGGATTCGGGCGCACAACCGAATTCAGTGGCAGTGAAGATCATCCGGCCGGTCCTGCAGTACTTCTTCTTTGACACTGGCCGTTCCATGACCCGGCCGGATCACGGAATGGCCAATGTCTTACTACGTGTGAACATAGCTTAACTTGTAATTTATTGATTGAAATCTCTGATGTTTCCATGCTAAAGAGTCCAGTCCATTGAGTGACACCGCCCACTGGACTCCTAACACAGAATGAGCAGGGATTTCGGTCAACAAGTTACAAGTTATACTGAATCTTTTCCCACAAAGATATATATCAATCTGCTCAGTTCTTCCTCCTCCATAACATGATGTCTATAGATTAGATAGCATTGTCTTGGTGACAGGTTCCCTTTAAGTACTCAGTTATGTAGGAAAGTAATCTACAAAGGATGATATTTAGACCATGGTATTTGTATTCTGTATCGTGAATGTTAACCGTAGAGATGGTTTCTAGTTATGAAAGTGTTAAAGCAACTCTGGTTACCCTCCTTCCTCCCTCCTTTTCCTGTCTACAGTATACATGCTGGCAGCTGGTATTAGGGTAGGGACAGGGTCATTGCCAGCAGGACAGGGGATTCCCAAACAAGAGAGGATAGTGTCATATGAAGTGTAAGAAAATGTATACACATGACCATGTTCAAGGGTTTTTTTTTTAATAATGTTTTTCTTCCTCTTAATCTAGACAGTTGATTATATATTATATAGTGCTACATGGGATACATTTTGGCATGCATTCATGTCATCACACAAGGACAGGGTCATCTTTGATGGGCAGGCTCATACGATACAAGAACCAAACTAGCGAATCCGTCCTTGTTTAATGAGCCTTTTACATGGTTCAGTAAGGGTGCGGTCAGGGTCACACAAGTGATTGCTGGATCATTCACATGGCTGTTCACTTACATCATTGCTGGCCGCACACACCGAGACGAGTGGTCAATCAATAATGGTTTTTTAGGATATGCGATCGTTTGGCCTTTGAATATTGGAGGCTGAAGAAGTTGGATGCAGCCCTAGGGAGTCCTGAAAAATATAGATACAGCCTATGGCCCATGACTGTATCCATGTTTTCCAGGCAGCTTTAGGGCAGCATCCAACCTTTTCAGCCACCGGTAATCAAATGTGAAATGATCAGACTTTTGCATGCTCCAGTTCCCCTACTTTTTCCTCGAGAGGGAAATTTATGTTTAAGGGGTTGTCCAGCGTTTAAAAAACATGGCCACTTTCTTCCCAGAGACAGCACCACCATCTCAAGTTTTGCAATTTGATTGCATTCAAAGTGATTCTGTACCCACAATCTCCCCCCCCCCCCCCAAGCAAGTAATGCAGTTATTGTCCTAAAAAAACAACTTTTAAACTTGTGTCAAACTGGCGTGGCCTAGATTGTCAGTGCCCTAGGCCTGCAACACCTCTCCGTCCTTCCTACCCACCCTCTTTATCATTAGGAATGGGCAGGATTTCTCCTATTCATCACTTGTCTGAACACTGTCTTAAGGCACACATCCAGGGTCCTATTAGGGGGCCCGATCAATAATGTAAACAAGCACTGTCCTGCTAGATCGGCACTTGTTTACTGAGCCTATTAGACTGCTCGATTATCGTTTAGCAAGGGCTACACGGGCAAAGTTAGTCCTTGCCCTAAACTGTTCATACATTGCCTCTCCCCGCTCCCAGTCTTCTCCTGCCCTCTGCTTGCTTCCCGGCACCGTGGCTGCAGCTTTAGAGGGGCCACTGATTGGTGAATCGGCCTATTAGTTCAGAGAAGCTGCAGCGCGCGGTGCCGGGAAGAGAGCAGAGGGCAGGAGAAGACCGGGAGCGTGAAGAGGTAATAAAGTTTATTCAGTTGTTAGCTGTCGGCTGCGCATTGCTATTACACGTAGCGATGCCTGGACGGCGGCTAATGGTTATAGGTCCGGGCCTAAAGAAATCAATTCATTGACTGATCGTTGTCTCTATTACATGATTATCGCTCCGTGTAATAGGCTCCTACCTCCCAAGAAAAGTCTGAAGTGTCTGCAGTAGTGAAAACCTCCGTCAGGGTCCACGTTTGTTTCTAGCCACTTCAGCACCTTTGGAATGGAGAGAAAAACTTGACTGCAGTATGGCGGGGGGGGGGGTGAAAAACTTAGAAAGTAGATCAGAGGTGTGATTCCACCCCGAACTGTGGAGGTCACATGACTGCGCATAGTGACAGGGTTGTGAAGGGAATGTGTCATCACAAAACAACCTCTCGTTTTAATCAAAATTTTATATTAAATATGCTTTATAAGAGGTTTTGGTAAAGTTTGTCCTTATTTTTTCATTTTACCATCTATATTATAAAATAATTCTTAAACCTTGCAATTTTCAATTGGCCTATTAATAAGCTGATGCTTGCTGTTATGTAAAGATCACTTTCCACTGTCTTTTAATTATTATCAAAGACAAGATTACAGCAAAAAATAACACCAGTATATAGATAAGACATGATCAGGCCATTCACAATAGGGTAATTTATTTCCTGCGATTCTCCATTTTATTAATATGTAAATGACAGGGGTTTGGTGCACTGGGGGCGGGACTACAGCCCTCGGTGCACTGATTCACACAGTTATACATACATTTACCTGCCAGCAGGGGACTACATTGTAAATGAATCGGTAACCATGTGACGGTCATGCTGACTCTTAGAGTTGGAGTGCTCTTTGTTATTAGTGAGAAAAGGAGCTGAAACAAAGTTTGGTCATTGTTTTTTCTGTTTTGTTGCTGTTTTTTTTTTTTTGTAAAAGTAACAAGTGATTTAAAAGTTAACAAGTAATATGGCCGGACTTCTAGTTTGTACTATTTAGTGTATTACGTTTAGGATTGACAGTCTCCATTTTCAGGCCTGTTACTTTTGTAGGCTTTCTTTTTATTTTTAGGCACTTCCCTCACCCGACTCCCGTCCTCTCCTTTTATTCCTGTTTATTTCCATTACTTTTTATTTCTTACATACATTTACTGTGCACGTGCTTCTGCTCTGTATCTTGTACTCTTTCCCCATGCCCCCGATTCTCTCCTTCAAATTATTAAGAGCCTTAAAGGAAACTATGTAAATACTTACTGGTCCAGAGTTATATAGCCTGTATCAGGCCACGACCACACATCTTCTTGTGGCTTCTATTTGTGGAATAACGGCCGTTGTTTTCAAGTAACGGATGTTATTTGGCCATGCAATGATGGCTGTCCAAAACAATATGTTGTGTGGTCGTGGCCTTATAGTTGTGAGCTGCATTCTCTATTCACCATGACTGGACACGTGTGTGTGTGTGTGTGTGTGTATATATATATATATATATATATATATATATATATATATATATATATATATGAACCTGCTGTTCAGATCCTTGCATTGTGTCCGTCAGTTTTGTCTGTGTTATGTGAGTATTCAGTCTCTGTTCAAGTCACAGAACACAAATCATAAGGCTGTATTCACACACCCATAGTGCAGCCCTTGACTGCGGACCACACTACGAATGTGCATCTGTAGTGCTCCGTGCCTCACGGAGCACTCTGTTCACACTTCATTACCCCAACAATCCGTGCCGCAAAAAACTGGTCCGCATTACAACATGTCCATTTTTTTTTTTTTTTTGCGGCACGGATCGCGGCTCTGTATACACGTAAGGACGTGTGAACGGGCCATTGAATGACATTGGTTTGTCCACAGTTGTGTGCCAGCAATTGCGGACAGAACAACGGACGTGTGAATATAGCCTTAGGGTGCCTTCACACGCACCGTATCGCTGCGTTTTTATCTCTGCGTCTTAAACGCTGCGTTGTTGGTGCGATTTTTACATGCAAGTTTTGATTTTCACATGAAAATTATGTGAAAATCAAAACGCGCATGTAAAAAACGCAGCGTTAAAGACGCACCGTTAAAAACGCAGTGATACGGTACGTGTGAAGCTACCTTTACAGATAGTTCTGTGCATGATAAGGCTGGGTTCACACTACGTTTTTTTAACCCGTTTTTGCAATCCGATTTTTGAAAAAAGATGAAAAACTGATGAAAAAAACGGATGCAATTGTATCTGTTTTTATCTGTTTTTCCATTGACTTCCTTTATAAAAAAAAAGGATCCAAAAATGGATCACAAAAATGAGGTTGACTACGTTTTTGTGTATGTTAAAAAAAAAAAAGGGGGATCTGTTTTTTTTTTTATCATGGAAGTAAGTGAAAAAATGGATCAGAACGGATGCACACAATTGAATCCATTTTTTTCATCAGTTTTTTTTTATCTTTTTTTGCAAAAAAAACGGATGAAAAAAACGTAGTGTGAACCCAGCCTAATGGTTGCCCAGAATTAGTCCTCAGGTTGGGAGTGCTTTTGCTGCTCGGCTCCATTCACTTATATGGAGCCCTGTGACAATACCAGACACCACTTGTGGTACTGTTTTAGAAAGAAATAATTTCTAATCCTGAACAACTCCCTGCTCTGCCGGCTTGTTAATGCTGCTGTAGACTATAACATAGCCAGTAACTGAGGACCAGTCCAAGAGAACCACCTGGACAGATGATGTCACTTTTCATCCAGTCTGGGTGCCTATTTGTGTTAATTGTTTTGTCGTAGAAGTGACAAAAAATCATATTTGAACTTTTTTTATTTTTTTTTATTTTGTCCAGGTACAAATCAAATGAGGATTATGTTTATGTACGAGGCCGTGGCCGTGGAAAGTATGTGTGTGAGGAGTGTGGGATTCGTTGCAAGAAGCCAAGCATGCTAAAGAAACATATTCGCACGCACACAGATCACCGGCCATATGTGTGCAAGCACTGTAATTTTGCCTTCAAAACCAAAGGTGACTTCCTTTCCTTACAAGGATTACTGATCTGTCTCTGTTCGTTCTCTTTAAAGGGGTACTCAAGCGATATCATGTTGTTTAGTTATATAAATTTGTAATTTATTTCTATTTAAAAATCTCCAGTCTTCCAGTACTTATCAGCTGCTGTATGTCCTGCAGGAAGTGGTGTATTCTTTCCAGTCTGACACAGTGCTCTCTGCTGCCACCTCTGTCCAGAGCAAGAAATGTCTTCTATGGGAATTCGCTACTCTTCTGGACAGTTCCTGACTTGGAAAGAGGTGGCACCAGAGAGCACTTTGTCAGACTGGAAAGAATACACCACACCAACAGCAGCTGATAAGTACAGGAAGACTTTTAAATAGAAGTGAATTACAAATCTATATAACTTTCTGACACCAGTGGATTTAAAAGAAAAAAAGATTCACTTGAGTTACATAGACAAAGCCATCATCAATGTTAGTTATTGGCTTACAGTCAAAGGGCTACTCCAGCAAAATATTTTTTCTTTCAAATCAACTGGTATCAGAAAGTGCTGGAGATTAGTAGTAATCTCAAATCTTTCAGTACTTATCAGCTGCTGTATGTCCTACATGTCTGTCTATGACATACAGCAGCTGATAAGTACTGGAAGACTGGAGATTTTTTAATAGAAGTAAATTACAAGTCTCTGGCAACAGTTGATTTGAAAGAAAAGAAATTTCATTGGAGTTGCCCTTTAAACCACAAGAATGCACAAAGGAATTTGCTGGTTATAATGGTGGATTTATTCTATTTTTCAGGAAATTTAACTAAACATATGAAATCCAAAGCACACAGCAAAAAGTGCCAGGAATTAGGTTTAGTGCCACCATCTCTTGCTGACCTGGATGCAGAGGAAGGTACTGTATTTAATTTGACTTATTAACTAGGCCCACTGTATTCCGAAACACGCTGGATAAATCACTGTCCACATGGTGCACAGAGACGGCTATGCCAGGAAATAGAGACACAGCTTCATCTTTAACCATTACTTGTTTTCCCATAAAATAGTCATAGATCCTCTTGAGAACTATTTTGTGTTGTGGGGGTTCTCCTTTAACCCTCCTGGAAATTGGTAAATAAAGTGACAACTGGGTGTTACCATTCCTCTTGGCCATACCCAGAACAATTGGTATTTGTACACTCCAGCATTGTTATTTCTGGACTATACGTATTTGATGGAATGCATATGTCAGGAGAACTGACGGCTCCTCTTTTCTGTTTCCTGAACGCAAAACTAAAGAACTTTTTAAATAGTCTTCATTAGAGATGTCTGTTTAGCTGTTATTCAGACAAACAGTATGGCGGACGTTTCTGCGCTCTCAGTGTTAGCAGCAAGAAGGAGATCACAGACCAGCTCAGATACCAGCTCAGGGAGGAGAGATGGCTAGGAGGAAAGCTCAGACAAGCTAGAAAGAGAGGGGAGAATAGATACAAGACAGTCTTCTAGGAAAAACCATAAAGGCTGAGTACAGGTATGGAGAGAAAATAGAGCTCTTACAATAGATGCAGAGGCTGTACAAGAAAAAGTAAGTGTCAGGACGGGGAGGTAGGGATGAGACACGGCAGTGAGCCTAAACCTGCACACTGTCCCTACCTACTTGCCTCAAACGGCCCTAGGCAGCCGCGGACAACCACGAAGGCGGTCCCTGCTCTGGCATAAGTGTAACACAGAATGAGACAGACCAACAAAGACAGAAGGGGGTCAACAAGCCAAAGTCAAAACCAAACTGGCAACGCAGTACAAAATCGGGGAGCAATCGAATAGTCAAAGGTCAGGCGGAAGGTCAGGTATCAGGTCGAGCAAGTAGAGGAATTTAGAACAGGGATCGCAGGAATAGACAGGAGGAGCTGGGATCAGGGTGTGAACGTTAATATCCAGCAGAGAAGGACTGGCTCAGCTTTCATTTATGAGGATCAAGAGCCTGGTCCGGATCCCCATTGGGCCAGGGCTCTGATCCTCAAGGTTCTGGACAGGCAGATGAATATGTCAATCAAAAGACTTGCTCAGCTGCAGCAATCAAGTCTAGCAGAGCTCAGAGTAACTCCTGCATTGCAGGAAGCTAAGAAGCAAGCGGGTGTGTCACACAAGAGTAAAAACAGGCCGAGTTCACACCAGGCTACTCCACATTTCTGACAGCCAAATTTTTTACGAACTTTTTTTTCCCACCATAAGTACAAAGCAATAATAACAAAATATTGTCAAAGGTGCCTATAGCCTTTAAAGGGAATCTGTGACCTGCAATTCAGGTTCAAAACTGCTGACACTGTTGGGTCAAGAAGACATATGATACCTTTTATGTATCTATCTGTGCCTCCGGAACGTATAAAGATGCTTTTATTCTCCAATGCAAAGTCAGAGAGGCTTTCCTAAGCTACAGAAGTGCTTCAGACAGGAATGCCTCCTTGCTTCACCTCCAATTCCTAACCCAGACATTCAGCTGAAAGTTGAGACCCGATGGTCAATGAAGAAGAGATGGGGTTGGGAGGGAACCTGAATTGCAGCTGACAGATTCACTTTGCGACACTTTGTGTTTTGAAGTCCCAGCAAAATAACCTTTTCGATATATGACAAATTTTTCAGGCTTTGTTTTAATCACTAGTATGGAATCTGATCTTCATCATTGTATTACTTTTTAGTGAAGGATATACAGTTTTTATGTAAAGGACGGACAATTTTTCAGCATAGTATCGACACAGTGAATTTAATTGCTGCGGAATCTGTTGGCGCTATACAAATAAATATTATTTTCTTCTATTTTATTATATGTGTACAGGGACAAGTGATGAGCGATGGCTAGAGGGTGATGTGGTGGAAGAACATCAGTTCTCTGACTTGGAAGATACAGATGACGATGAAGATTCTGATGGTGAAGAGGAGGAGGACGATGATGAAGATGAAAGTCAGGAAGAAAAAAATCCAGATCTCTCACCAAGCACTGTCACTTCTCATTCACCTAATGAGTCGAGACAAAACCCAGACAGTGCAGATACCACTTCTGTTTGCCATTTCTCTTCTCGGCAGTTACAGACTTCAGAGTCTTCTGGAAAAGATTCCCAAGCACTGCTGGTATCTGATCAGTCAGTCTCTCAAGAGCTGATACCCCATAGACAATGGTCTCCCGGCAAAGACATGGGGAGTAGTCGGGCAGGTCCATCTAGAAGACATCTTTTCCAGAAGAGAGAAAGCTCACCAAAATGTTTTTCACCGACAGGCTGTACCTCACCCCGCAGGGGAATGTCACCATGCCAGCGTTTGCCCTCAGCTAGAGAAGTATCTCCACTACGATGTGTTTCCCCTCAGCGACTATCTCCACATCGCAGTCTCTCACCGAGGGCTTACATGTCCCCAGAGCGTGGTTCTTCACCACCAGTCCGTCGTTTATCCCCCAGCAGTGAGGTCACGAGTTTGCGTTATGCAGCTTTTAGAGGTGGACTGGCTTCACCACCACGATACCCATCTCCTGGGAGAGAAGAGTCCCATCTTACAAGGTCAGATGCTCAAACCCACTTAAAAGCTCAGCATGGAGTATTTCCATCTAGAGCGCAACCTCATGGGACTTCTGAACTTCTGGAGATTTCAGGGATCAAGGTAAGGAAGATGAAATTTTAAAGTTAGAACAGTTAGGGCCATTTTACGTGGCCTCATGTAGCAGACAACATTGATGCTCGTTTACGGAGCCTTTACATGACTTTACGTAAATTATGGCCACATGAACAATTACTGCATCGTTCATGTGGCCTGTTAACCTTCTGATCGTTGCCCGCACATTCCTGTTTACGGGGGAAGATGTGCAGACAACTACCAACTAGAGATGAGCGAACTGGGTTTGAGTCCAACTGAACCCGAATGTTCGGCATTTGATTAGCGGTGGCTGCTGAACTTGGAAAAAGCTCTAAGGTTGTCTGGAAATCATGGATACAGCCAATGACTATATCCATGTTTTCCACATAGCCTTAGGGCTTTATCCAACTTCAGCAGCCACCGCTAATCAAATGCCGAAAGTTCGGGTCCAGAAGGACTCGAACCGGAACCCAGTTCGCTCTTCTCTACTACCAACATTTCTAATGCTCGCAAAATACATGGTTTACTAGCTAGTAGAAACAACAATTTACAAATTACTATATTTTTGTAATGGAAATGGTTGATTAAACATTGCCTAGTTTTATCATCGGTAACCGCAAATAGCTGGTGGTTGGGGATGACATGCCTTTTAAGTTCCTTCTGGTTTCAGCCCAGTTAAACTGGGGTGTAAATTTTTATATTTATATAATTTAGCTTAGTCAGGTGGTAAAAGAAAAATAAGCTATACTTACCCTCCTCTCTCCTCTGTCACAGTTGTACTCACCGAGCCCCAATCCCATTGCACAGCACAGCAGGGTTCGGGGGATGTGTGAGGAATTGCCTGCTCAGGTAAACAGCATTGAACTGCCTTGGCCACTGATTGGCTGGGTGGGCAATTCCTCATGGCAGCAAGGGAGCGAAAACGGTAAGTATAGATTATTTTACTTACCACCTGCCCAAAGATAACAGAAACACTCCCTGGAATACTCACTTAATATTATACTGTATTACGAAAAGTTATCAAATTTCCCAGTATGCTTTTTTAAATTAATTCTTCAAGGTTTTTAAAGATCTCTTCTACCAATTGATAACAATATATCCCGGTCATGTTACAGACAAACAGATGCACAAGGATGATTGGGGTCCCTATTTCTTTCATGTAATCTATGTGACATTGGGCTGCCTGTTGGTGTCTCATGCATGCGTTTTATGCAGCTAGTTTTTTTATTTTATGACCTGTATATAGTATATGTGCGTCTGTATAATATGTACTGTGAGTGCATCTTAAAGCACCTGTGGGGGTTAATGCTATGTTTATTTCTGCTGCTGAAATCTGGACTCAAGGGCCCTGGTAGTCATGGTGCCCAAGGTTCTCAACTAGGTCCTGTGAATGCTGGTGCCGGTGGGGTGACCTTATATATTTAGGAGAATGCAATAGTTCTGTGCTTATTCCTGGAGGTGACACACAAGTTTTTAAAAGTGAGAATAGGCATGAGGCCTGTGAGGTGAGCAGTGCCTCAGCTAAGGACACAGTGGACATATGGGTCACGCTAGAGGCCTTTGAGTCTAAAAAAAATAGAGGTAGTCGCCTGTGTTTGCAACAAGTTGAAGGTCCACTACAGGGGTAGGTTGCGCTCCTGCCACAAAAGGGCTTGCTCTAAGTGTTGTGAATATGGTAATTAGATTGGAGAGGCCCCCTCCCCTCTGTGACATGGCTCCCTTACTTCTAATGGAGCGGCATCACAGCAGGGAGGAGGTTTCGTCTTACTGGGGGCCAGAGGGCCCTCCTCCAGTGCCTCATGCCAGGCTGGTGCTCCGGAAGAAACCAGTGCAATGCATGGGAATCAGGCAACGGTTCAAGAAAACAACAGCAGCACTGGCATCCCCTCACCGGTCTGTTCATGTAAAAAAAAAAGCTAGAAAATCTAGTGGTACATTTTCTTTGAGGTCCCCATAAACCTTAGAACTTTAGTCGTTCATTCCTGTCGCTCACCACAGGTTCGACCGTTGATGTAAGTAAGGTGTATTGGGGCATTCCCTTGAAAAACCACCGACAGATGATTTTATTGGTGATAAGAGTCAGGCATGATGGAAAAATCACTGCCCTACCCTTTTGTTCTTGGGAGAAATAAGCCGCAGTAAGAATGCTTTCCTTGCAGCTTACCTCTCCCCTCCCCAATTCCAGTCCTCATGGCCCACCAACAGGTCATGTTTTGAGGATATCCCATGAAAAGAACACCTGTGGTTATACCTGATGCAGTATACTTATATTACCTGTGAAATACTAATGAAGTCTTCAAGACATGACCTGTTGTTGGCCATGAGGAGTGGAATAGAGAAGCACTGCCATAGAGAATACAGGAACTCCCCACTGTACCGAATGTTCCTGTGTATGGAGACGGCAGGTGGCACAGATAATAAAGGTGTATGGCCGCCTTTAGAGCTTGTACAGCAGACTCTACTGGTGGTCTGCTGTATTGTTAGTTATGCAGCAATCTGTATTGTATATTAAGTTTTCCATCTAAGGTTCTATTGAACAGCAGCAAGCAGAGATCTTAAAAACCACAATAAATTGAATCCGAACATGGATTAGAACATTGGCCCAGATTTACTAAAATTGTAAAAAAAATTTGGACAGTGCAAACTTAGAGGGACAGTCCTAAAATGCACCAGATTTATTAAAGTGCTTGCAGTGTATGCATTGCATTTGTAAAATTGCTTTTGTTTCAAGTTTGGTGCCTTTCTCTCTCTGTCATGTTGACAGCAGTTGCCTGGGATCCCGACCGCTGGGATGGCTGGGCACTGACAGGACCTGGTATGTTTCATGTCTCTCTCTGACATGCCACAGGCCTCCAGGGCTTGGATTGTCTCTGGAGACGTGTAATGCCAGAGGGAGACACTGCAGAGCCGAGCTCATTCAGCTGATGTAGCAATGGACAGTATGGCTAGTTTGCTTCATTTTATTATATTAATTCATCATTGCCATGAAAACAGAACCTATTCATACAGCAGCTCCTGAACCTGCTTATACCCTGGTCATACATATCTAGAGCCAACCTGGATAGCAATGCTGTTTGCTACAATCTTGATGGATTTGCACCCGCATATCTGTCAATGCACCATAGATGTAATGGGCACGGTGCCAGCCCTGTTGGAAGATCTGGCATAAGTGCTCTTTAGCATAGTTACATAACAAAAAGTTTGTTGATGCATGTAACCACATCAGACGACACATGTGAACCCAGTTTTTCATGTCAAGGGTCATTTTGCTAAACTTAGGGGGCATTCACTCGTCCACACAATAGATGATTAATCACGATGCCGGGCGCTCCGAGGTCCAGTCTGCAGAATGCTGTCTATACATGGACATGTGTCACCTTTGGGGGCTCAGGAGCAGAGATATTTGAGGGTTTTTTAAAGTGTCACTGTTGTATTTTTTAGTTTTTGGCAGAAATCAATAGTATAGGTGATTTTAAGAAACTTTGTAATTGGGTTTATTAGGCAAATATGCCATTATCTGCATTCAAAAAGACTTTCCCCAGGTCCCCCCCCCTCCCTCCTCTCTCTCATTCACTGCTCATTATCAGGAATTCACAACTCATTTACATCAGTCGAGCCCTGTCTGTTCTATGGAGAGGGGAGGGGGGAGGAGGGAAATTAGTCACCAGCAGAGAACAGAGGATTACACAGCGGGACCTGTGTGAAAGCCGGTATTCAGATCGGTCAGTGCGTACTTCAGAGGAGATAGCCCGGTGATGTAGTTGTAAATTAACTCTTTGTCCTGTTTTGGTGCCTCATCTTCCTCCACCCCTCCCCTCTCCATAGAAAACAATGAAGACAGGGGGGAGAGCTTCAAACTGCTTTTTCATGATTAAAATGCATTTTTTGGCTAATAAACCCAATTACAAAGTTTTTTTTAAATCGTCTGTACTATTGATTTCTACAAAAAAAAATTTAAACGACAGTGACACGTTAAGGATTTTTAAATAAACTGTGAGTGAAATCTGAAGAAAATGCCAAGCTTTATACAGATGAGCTGTACATACTTTGACACAAATTTCTGTTCTGTTGCAGAAACCGGGACCATCTGCTTTCCCTGCTCTACCAAGAACCTTTAGTTCACCTCTCACGCCTCATACATTGCCAAGGAGTGGAGAAAACCTATATACCCATCTGCCTCTGCACTCGCAGCATCTTCAGCGGACACCCTACCCTATGATCCCTATTGGGGGAATCCAAATGGTACAGGCCCGACCCAGCCCTCAACCCTCTCTAGTAGGACCCATCCTTTCTGAACTACATGTAGAAGGTCCCGATAAGAAGCCACCACAAGGAAGATATGAGCAACCACTCAGGACTAATAGGAGAGAGGAAGAGGAAGACAGGGTAATGTCACCCCCCAGCACAGCCCCACAGAGTTCCCCAACTCCAAGCACTTACTGCCAAACCGCTTGCACTCCATCTTCACTACCTGGAACACCTCATTCCAGCACTGGCTCTTTGAAGGAAGAGCGTGTAGAAGGGGAAGGGTGACTAGACTCTACCTAAAGGGGTGACCCATTCTCAGAGCCTTCTATGATCTCTCCGTATAAGTTACAGCTTGTAACTGTAAGAAGCAAGATGAATCCTTTGAAGGATAACAGTCGTGGGTATTGAAAAGTGCGGATATAACAATGTGAGATATGTTATAGATCCTTAAGGGTACAGGGTGAGAATTGTGTGGAGTTGAGGAAAGTAAAGAATAGAGAATCTTTACAAAGTTTCGGATTGGTAACCTTCACTTAGTGTTAAGCATCCAGGGTACGATTAACCCTTTTAGCGTACTCAATTTTTTTTATTTTTTTTTTGTTATGGTACTAAAAGAAACTTGGACAATTATAAGGTAGGATCAAATGCATCCACATCTATAACATTGAATGAGATCTATCTATATATATATTAGGATACACAATACCGATCCTTTCCCTCCCATTCCGGGATAAAGGGAGCAACTTCATTTCATTCCATTTTTTTTGTCCCACCTCACCCCCCATATGCAGTTTTTCTGTGCCTTTTTATACACAAGATGAAAAAAAAATATTTAAAAAAAAAAAAAAAGGAACTTTTTACGCTGTGAAAAAATGTGAATCTTTTCCAATGTGCACCTGCTCCTATTAATATTTTATTGGGGGAAAGCCAGATTTCTATGGCTGCGCTCCCCCCCTTATAATGTGATCCTGAGATGTTGGAAGGAAATGCACTGAAAAAAAAGTTGTTTTTGTTTTGTTTTTTTTTGTTTTTTAGCGCATATATATCTGAGTATATATCTATATATATTGAATTTGGATAGGTGTCTACAGTGGTGTACAGATATATTTATACAGATTTATTTAATTAGAACTGTATTGTCTTTTCTGTTTTTGCTTTAAGGGTTTTGGGTACAAAAAAAAAAAAATGAAAGCTTTATTTTTATTTTATGTTGTCAATAAACCCAGCACTTCTGAAATGTAATGAAAGGGGTACGGCACGCCATGTGCTGATGCGTAATATTGAGGAGTACGCGTTCTGGAGCGAGAGAGCTTAGAAGTCAGTGGACACGTCCTGCACATTGCTTGGCACAGGGGTTTCTTCTTTGGTGTACAATGTATTACATAGGGGGGGCTTTCACGGGACTCAGTTACGGAAAGCGTAGTATTTTGTTTAAAACTTTGTACGTTGATTTCTCGAGAACTTTTCCTTACTCTCATGTGAATGGCGATGGCCTATGCATTGACATACTCCTTATACGATAGGGTTTGTTCCAATCAAGGTGCAATCTTTCATGAAGCACTTATAATAATGTCTTTATCGAGCACCTTATTTCCCCCGACTCCCCTTTTCTCCAATTACCCTGCCTTTTATTTGTAAATATATCAAATTTATGGTACTTTTTTTTTTTATTAATATCCTGACACCGTTACCCCCCGATTCTTGCACTTTTTTTTATTATAGTTTCTTCGCGTGAAGGCTGGGTAACTGAGCCATCCTTATAATATAAAATCTATGGTCTATTGGAGCACCCAAAAACAAATATTTATTAGGGATGATGGTCTAAGCACTTATATTTTCTACGTAAACTGTCCAAATCCTTAATTTCTAGTAGTAAGTCTACCCTTTGCATTATTTAAGATCATCCTACTATTATTTGGTGTCCATTGACCAACTTCGCGATATACACGGTATACCTTTCTTGATTGAGTCACTTTTAGAATGCTTATCCGGGCTTAGGAGTTCTGCAATGCGACAACTGACACCAACTTTGTACCGAAACATGACTGCCATTACTCTGAGCCAAGAGGACTTTTTCTTGCATGCCTGCTCGTATAACTGGTGCTTAGATAGGTCACACATACTGCTGTCTGACAGGAGGTTGCACTACGTGGACATCAGGATTTGGGGGATTTGTATGGTATTTCTTTTCTTGATGATTATCGTATGGTAGCTACCATATTTATTTACCTAGAATAATAACGAAGTGAAATGTTTTTGGTGCCCTTATATGTTACTTGTGTATATATAGTAATAGAACACACAAGCATCGTAAGCGGACGTACATTTAAAGCAACGTTATCCTCAACATTTTTGGAGATTTTGTTTTTTATGTTGTTTTCACTTAAAGTGATCGATTTTTGATAGGACTTTTTATGCGATTACTGTTTCGAAGGATAGTAGGTTATTTTTATGTGCTACCTCAACTGAAGTAGTATTTGTCTTAATGATTAAGGCGGCGGAGGGGCGGGTTTTGAAAGGCAAAATAATAAGTTATGGAAATAGAGCCAATTGAGAACGCTTGCGAGGCTTCTTTATTTATTTATTTTAGAAGTAGAACAGGCCCTTACAATATTGTAACTGCAGGGTTCCTAAGTTTGCCAAAGCAGAACAGACATTAGGCGCAGATCAGAGATGAATGCAACTGGAGTATGCTCGAGTCCGATCGTTTGACATTTGGTTACCAGTGGCTGAATCAGCCCTAGGGAGTCCAGGAAAACATGGATACAGCCTATGGCTGCGTTCACACTACGTGTATTTCAGTCAGTATTGCAACCAAAACCAGGAGTGGATTAAAAACACAGAAAGGCTCTGTTCACACAATGTTGAAATTGAGTGGATGGCCGTCATATAACAGTAAATAACGGCTATTATTTCAATATAACAGCCGTTGTTCTAAAATAACAGCAAATATTTGTCATTAACCCCTTAGCGACCCATGACGTATCTGATACGTCATGGTGCCGCGGGGGGTGTTTAGAGCGGGGTCCCGCCAGGACCCCGCTCTGAACGGCGCTGATCCCGGCTGACATGTGCAGCCGGGCAGTGCCTCTATTAGCCGGCGCGGGTCCCGTTGCCGCGCCGGCTTATTTAGCCTCTAAGTTTAGCTGTCAAACCTGACAGCTGCACTTAGAGGCTTCAGACCTCACGTCCCTGGTGTCTAGTGGCCATAGCAATCTATGACCGATCTCATCGATCTTTGCTGTGTATATACACAGCATTGATCTCTATGAGAGATCAGTGCTGTTTATATACAAGTCCCCCAGGGGGGCTTCTAGTTAAAGTAAAAATAAAAGTAAAAATGTTTTTTTATTAATAAAAAATCCCCTCCCCCATTAAAAGTCCAAATCACCCCCCTTTTACCATTTTATAAATATAAATAAATAAATAAATAAATAAACAAATAAACAAACATGTTTGGTATCGCCACGCGCGTAATCGCCCGAACTATTAATCACATTACTGATCTCGCACGGTAAACGGTGTCAGCGCAAGAAAATTCCAAAGTGCAAAATTGCGCATTTTTGGTCGCATCAAATCCAGAAAGTCGTATATGCGCAATCAAGGTACCGATAGAAAGAACGCATCATGGCGCAAAAAATGACACCTGACACAGCCCCATAGACCAAAGGATAAAAGCGCTATAAGCCTGGGAATAGAGCGATTTTAAGGAACATATATCTGTTAACAATGGTTTGAATTTTTTACAAGCCATCAGATAATTTAAAAGTTATACATGTTACATATCGTTGTAATCGTAACGACTTGAGGAACATGAATAACCAGTCAGTTTTACCATAGGGCGAACGGCGTAAATGCAAAACTCACCGAAATCAAAACAAATTCCTTTTTTAATTTGACAGCGCAAATGATTTTTTTTCCGATTTCGCAGCATATGTTATGGAAAAATAATGCCTGTCATTGCAAAGTACAATTGGTTTCGCAAAAAATAAGCGCTCGTATACGTCTCTAGGTGAAAAAATGCAAGCGCTGTGGACTTTTAAACATAAAGTGGAAAAAGCAAAAATGCAAAAACTAAAATTGGCTTTGACCTTAAGGGGTTAAATGGCGGCCATCCACTCAATTTCAACATTGTGTGAACAGATCCTTTCTGTGTTTTTAATCCACTCCTGGTTTTGGTTGCAATACTGACTGAAATATACGTAGTGTGAAGGCAGCCTTTAGCTACGTTCTAACGACGTCTTTATTTTGCCTGTTTGAGTCCAAATAACGGCCGTTATTTAATAATGTCGGGTGTCATTATGAAATAACGTCCGTAATTTGGATTCAAACTGCCAAAAAAAAACATTGTGGGAACATAGCCTTAGGCTGTATCCATGTTTTCCCGAACAACCTAGGGCAGCCACCGGTAATCAAATGTCGTACAATCGAACTCGAACATGCTGTAGTTGGGTTCATCTCTACTGTGTAGGCTTTTAAATGGATACAGTGTGAAACGCGTGTGTACAGATGACTGACGTATAGTTTGATATGCCATTCACTGCACTCATTCATAATCTTCCATGTATTGATTTAAAAAAAAAAAAATTTTTAAAAGTCACAACCAATCAACATGTATCAAGAATATGGAAATCCTCCAGTTACAGTATTACAGGGAAATAATTTTACTGTCAAAATGGACTAATGTTCACAATGCACCTTTTCATGTACAAAGCAATGAACTGTATTAGTCAGTCCTATGCCATATAGATTAATGCAGCTAAAAAGAATCCAATACACATAAAAACACATCCAGATAAAATATATATATGCAAACAGTCAAAATTGATTCAATGAATACTTTTTGGTGTGTTTGGAATACAAACTATGGGGGAGATTTATCAAACATGGTGTAAAGTGACGCTGGCTCAGTTGCCCCTAGCAACCAATCAGATTCCTCCTTTACGTTTTCAAAGAATCTGTGAGGAATGAAAGGTGGAATCTGATTGGTTGCTAGGGGCAACATTCACTTTACACCATGTTTGATAAATCTCCCCCTATATTTATCACTCCTTTCTTACAGAAAGTATGTTTGAGTTGTTGAGAGAATATCCAGTGTTCAGGTTTACTGCACTTACTATGTCTTACGGGCTTGCTGCCAGTCACCGCTTATAGGGTATGTTCACACTACGGAATACGCAAGGAATTGCCAGCGGAATTTTTTGGGCGGATTGCGCTTGAGAAATCCCATTCAATCAATGGAACAGGCTTGAAATTCTGCCTGTTCCATTGATTCATTGGGATATCTCAATCGTAGTCCACCCAAAGAAGTCTGCTTGAAATTCCTCGCCTATTCTGTAGTGTGAACATACCCTTATAGTAAGTGACTGAGGAAAATTTTAGCTACGAAGTTGGGAAAATCTCAGGGTATGTTTACACACATGATTATTATTTACAGCTTTACAGTCATATTTTCACTTCAGTAAACATTGAGTGAACATACCCTTAGGCTTTATTCCCACATTCTGCGCATGGTCTGTATATACGGAATTCTGGGAAGTCCCGGCATCATGTATCATTATGATGAACGAGTTTACCGTATTAACGAAGCAAAACTATGCGTTAGCTCGGCAGTCGGCTTATCAGCCATCTGCCTTTGAACTCTGTGCCGCTTTTCTCTGGGTGCCTGGGAAAACTGGATCCAGTTCTGGGGAACTGGAAGAAGTTTCCCAGCTGTGTCAGTACAGCACTGCAAATATTTAAACTTTTTCGGAGCTCCCGCCATCCTAATTATACATGATACCGGGAGTTCTGATAATCTGTTCCGTTGCACACCATCTACATATACAGACTGTGCACGGTACTTGGGAATAAGGCCTTAAAGAGCAAGTGCTCTTGGCACCAAAGTGTTCCGGTTTACAAGATATGCATTTAATTTTGTGACTAGTTGGAAGGAGAAATAAAATTTTGATCCTTCTGTTGGCACTGCCAGATGGTTCAGATCATTCCAAGACAGAAAAAAAAGGGCCTAGTGACTATGGGCATAGTGATGCAAACATACATGCTTTAGTATTAAATGTTAAAACGAAAAAGCTTCAAAGAACGAAACATTCCCATCACTGGTCAGTCTTAGTCACAGTATATAGTAAAGCTCAGCTGAAGAAAAAAAAATTATTTAAATCCAAAGTATCTAATAAGCCTGGAGAACCAATGAGGACACAAGCCAGGTCATAAAAACAAAAGTGTTTGAAGTTTTGGAATGACTTATAACGCATGTTCACTAATCTGTAATATGGCACCTCATGAGGTCCATAGGGCCCTAGCCTGTCGCTTCATACACAGATATAGGCTGCGTTCCCACTTCGGGAACATAGCGGGGAAAGGCGGTAGTCTCGTTATATTGATTGCCGCTAATAGAGATCATGATCGTTATTAACGTCCGTCTATGTAACGAGACGGCCGCCTTTGCCCGATATGTTCCTGAAGTGGGAACATAGCCATATACTGTTTTTTTCCAGTAAGAATTCTACAGAATCTGCCACTGAATACTATGGTAGCACAGGGACAGACTCCGCCATATGCATTAGGTTTTATGATTTGTATCCTCAGTGGTTCCACAGACTTACTATTCCCCCTGCTTGTCACGTTATTACCTCTTGTCTCTTATGTGTCTATGAACTTTAAGAACATGAATGTCATTGTCTATATACTACCTAATTTGTACTTTAGGTTCATTAGTTCTTTAAGCTGTTGAGTCAAGGGAAAATAACTTAAAGTGTACCTGTAGTTCGAGATGGAAAATTGTTATTGTGCAGCATTGTGCACTAGAAATATTTTCTACATCGCTTTCGATTTGGCTAGGTTTAAAGGTAGTTTAGAAGAAATAATTATTGTGCACAGTGCTGCACTATAATCATTTTTCAATTAGAATTACAAATACATGATAATTTCATAAAGACTTACTTTCCAGCCACGTTGTAGGTCTTTATGATATCAGTAGAGGTTATTAGTTATAGAGCAGAACTTGATAAGGACCGCTGCATTCAGGTGCCTTCCAGTCTAACCATATCTGTAGGGGAACTAAAGGGTTCTTCTAAAAAGCTAAGATGGAGAATAGCCATCACTGCATTGATGATGAGGGTTTAGGTATAAGCGTAGTGGTATGTTCTTATTGAAGAATGCAATAAGAATGCCCCTGCTCGTATCTCTGCCCATGCCATAGACTCCATTCTATGCACAGGTGGATTCCGCCATCCGCCCAAAGAATTGACATATTAATTCTTTGAACAGACAGCGGAGTCCGCCCGACCATAGAATGGAGTCTATGGTGCAGGTTTAGCACGAAGATGCGAGCAAAGCGAGCGAAAGAATCTGTGCCGGGTTATCCGCCCGGATTCTGTAGTGTGAACCCAGCCTTAAGCGGCATATACAGTACAGCCAGATATATAATGACAAGTACTTCAATCATATAGAAAGGTGAACTGTTAAAGTTAAGTCTTTACTATCCTGGAAAGGTTGTTTGTTATGTACCAACAATGTTTTTTTTGGAATTCATTGGCAGATTTTTTTTTTTACCCCCATCCTCATGATGGGTCCCACATGGCTTTATTAAAATTTGAGGACTGGTGAACCTCCATGATAGTACACCTACTATAATACTCCAGCTGTTACATGCCAGAGAGCTCACTTAAAATATAAAAAAGTCATAGTTTGCACCTTAGTCTTGTACATGACTTGTTCTTCTAGAGATATCCAAAATGTATGATAACTGATAGTCGTAACAACCATATTATAGTTATGTAAAGAACTTTCACTTTTTTTTATTTTGCATGCGATAAACATGTATGAATGTCCAGTTCTTACTATAATGGATTATCTAGAAATATATTAACAAGCGAGGGAAAAAAACAAAAAACATAAGAACAAGTTTCAAGAATTTTTTGTCCTAGTGTTATCCATTCCTTTATGTTCCTTGTAGTTTCCATCCACAAGTCTCCATTTGTTTGTTTGCTGTTTTATCCCCCACCCCTTTGTGTTATACTCATCTACTAATACTTCTGCACTTACTTGGCCATACTTTGCCCCTCTGTGACACATAGGGTAAACAAGCCAAGTTTCTCCCCTTTCCCTGTTTGGGGTAAGGGGTATTTTTACCTTTTTTCCTAATATAAAAAATGGCAATACATTCCTATGTGCACGAGCTAAGGTGCTGTAAAGTTGTATATACATGCGGAGGGCTGTGGGTGGGTTTCGTGGTTGGGTGGGGAGGTGCATCAGGGGTTTTTGCAGGATATAAAATGGTGCGTGAGATGTGAAGCACAGAATGTCAGCTTATTGTAAATGAAGATACAATGGACAATAGAACCTTGTTTGTTGAAGTATTTTAATGCAAGAAACCACCATTTCTGTAAATGACCTGCTCCATGAGTAAAGATCTTTCTCTGTATAATATTCTTCTTTATATATACATATATTAACCCAGCCAGGAGGGACTGGCATGGGAACATTTTTAATATTAAAGAGAAAAGAAAAAAAATACTAAGGAAAAGAACTAAGCATGTGGAAATAAATTTTTACATTCCCAATGAAGCAGTCTGGTTATTGTGTACAACATATGCAGGTGTATGTATGAGATGGTATGTGTGTGTATATACAAATACCAATTCATGGACACAGGCAAAGAGCGTTTGATCGCGAAAGAAATCATGTAGCTTGAGGATTCTGTATCTCATAGAGATGCGTGTCATGCAAGAGTCGGTTCATTCGACATTTGAATACTGATGACTGAAGAAGTTGGATGCAGCCCTAGGGAGTCTGGGAAAAATGGATACAACCTATGGCTAGAGCAGTGCTGTTTAAAAGTATAGCACACCTATCTCTTTCATTATTACGGATTCTGCACAGTTTTGCTGTTATCTAGAGGCATTCACCCCCACCGAACGCATAGAATCATCAAATCTCAGTCCAACCCGACACACTCCCTGCTCCTGGCCCCCACCCTCCGAGACGGCATCATGTGTCCTCAGTCTCTTCAATGGGCTAGGTTAGTGCTTCTAAGGGTCCATTTACACACACAGATTATCTGACAGATATCTGCCAGATTTTTGCAGCCAAAACCAGAAATGGCTTTGAAAGAGAAATCTCAGTGTTTCCTTTATGACCTGTTCCCTGTATATAGTCCATTCCGGGCTTTGGTTGCAAAAATCTGTCAGATAATCTGTGTGTGTAAACAGACCCTAACCCAGTCCACTGAGAGAGGAAGGACACTGACAGCTGCTGCTGCTGATCACTGTCTCCCTCTCTGAAAGCAGCCTAGTGTGTAACCCCATTTATCCCAATGTGTGCTTCCCACCAGCGGCTAACACACTCCTCCCCACCCCCCGGCCGCCGCTAGTGGCATTTCCCGAGAAACGCCCACCCGGTGCTGGCATCACCCCTAGATCCCCCCCCCCCCGCAAATCACCCGTTGCTGGCCGATAGCTGCCGGCGGCACCCATCCAGGTTGCAGAACTACATCTCCCATCATGTCCTATTGGCAGGTCCCAGCAAGCAGCAGGAAGCACTGCATGCTGGGAAATGTAGTTTCCTGGCCAGCGCCATCTTGTATACATATATTGGTTTTTAGAAAAACTTTTTCTCGGGAACAGCAGCAGCTAGAAAGACGGGTGATGGCTCAAAATACTCAGGAGGACTTGGCGAGTAAGACCAGCTAGGTTTGGGAGAATTTCATGTTTTGGCTCTTGGGGGGAATACCCCTTTAAGGCCCTATTACACTGAAAGATATTTTACAGAAGCGACCTGTCAGGTCGGTGCTCGCTTCTCCCTTACTCTCTGGTGCTATTGCATGTACAGACAGGGAGCAGCAGGAGAGACAGCATGAATGATCCTGAGATCGTTCGTGCGGCCCTATTGAAGTCAACGGTGGTCTGTCGCCCCCTCTCCTATTAAATGGAGTGACGCACTACAGACCATCACATGATCAGCTGATATTTTACATATGTCCTATTCAACTAAACTTACATATTCAACTAAACGATTATCGCCCTGAACTGTTGGTAATCGGCCAAGTCATGGTCTGTTTACAAGAAGCGATAATTCGCCCAATCGATTTTGAAGCAACTGTTTGGTTTTTATAGCGATCAGCTTTTAGACGAATAAATCGATAGAAAAATCGTTAATGTGATAGTTTTTAAGATCACTTAAGCCCATCTCACACATAGGGTGAATCTTTGTTTACACGAAGCGATCCGCGAATTTTTAGCGAATGACCAACGACGATTTGAGAACATGTTGAAAGGTCACATTGAACGATTTCTCATTCGTCGCTTGATCGTTCGCTGTGTTTACACGAGCCAATTATCGTTCTAATGCGATCGTTATTGCGAAAATTCGAACGATAATGGTTCAGTGTATCCCCACCATCAGGCCAATTTTCATTCAGTGTAATAGGGCCCTAAACAAGCAGTTCCATTAATAGATCTCTATCCATTAGAGCAGGAGCGGGCAATTCATTGTCCTATGGGGCCACATGAGAAACTGGAATGATTTTCGAGGGCCAGGCTAATATATACTCAGTACAACACCATGTCACATGTATACATCATGCCGAGAACAGTTTGCTGGTGTATATCTAGTAGTATATACACATGGTGGAGTATATAGCAGCTATATACTTTATCATAAGTATATACTGCTTTATACTCCACCATGTGTATATACTGCTTTATTATAGCAGTATATACACAGAGTGGAGTACATAGTAGTGTTTACACAAGGGCAGAGTACACAGCAGTATATACACAGGGGTGGTATATAGGTGTGTACAGGGGTATATACACATGGCGGTCACTCAAGGTACATGCCGTCCTGCCTCCTACATGAGTATGTGGCCCCGACCTGGATGACCCTGATCTTCCAGCGACAAGAGCGTCTGCATGTAGGTCCGGTGAAAATAGTTAATGACCGGGTGCGCTTTATGTCCAATGTTGGATAGCTTTGTAACTAGAAATTTTAGAAGATCTGCATCTTTGTTGCTTTAGAAACCTGCTATTTGGGTTTGTTACGTTGTTTTTTATTTAAAGTGTACCTGTCGTTATAACTTTCAAAATCTAAATCAACAGTAGATTTGATATAAAACAAGTTTGCAATTTACATTCATTATTTTTGTTGTTATCATGCTGTAAAACAAAGCTGTAATTTCCAGAAATTCAGGTCTATTCTCCTGAAGGCAGCTATATAACAGCTATACTTACTGTATCCAGGTCCAGTCTCCTGAAGGCAGCTATATAACAGCTATACTTACTGTATCCAGGTCGAGTCTCCTGAAGGCAGCTATATGACAGCTATACTTACTTGTAACCAGGTCCAGTCTCCTGAAGGCTGCTATATGACAGCTATACTTACTGTATCCAGGTCCAGTCTCCTGAAGGCAGCTATATGACAGCTATACTTACTGTATCCAGGTCCAGTCTCCTGAAGGAAGCTATATAACAGCTATACTTACTGTATCCAGGTCCAGTCTCCTGAAGGCAGCTATATAACAGCTATACTTACTGTATCCAGGTCCAGTCTCCTGAAGGCTGCTATATGACAGCTATACTTACTGTATCCAGGTCCAGTCTCCTGAAGGCTGCTATATGACAGCTATACTTACTGTATCCAGGTCCAGTCTCCTGAAGGCTGCTATATGACAGCTATACTTACTGTATCCAGGTCCAGTCTCCTGATGGCAGCTATATGACAGCTATACTTACTGTATCCAGGTCCAGTCTCCTGAAGGCAGCTATATGACAGCTATACTTACTGTATCCAGGTCCAGTCTCCTGAAGGCTGCTATATGACAGCTATATTTACTGTATCCAGGTCCAGTCTCCTGAAGGCAGCTATATAACAGTTATACTTACTGTATCCAGGTCCAGTCTCCTGATGGCAGCTATATGACAGCTATACTTACTGTATCCAGGTCCAGTCTCCTGAAGGCAGCTATATAACAGCTATACTTACTGTATCCAGGTCCAGTCTCCTGATGGCAGCTATATAACAGCTATACTTACTGTATCCAGGTCCAGTCTCCTGAAGGCATCGATATAACAGCTATACTTACTGTATCCAGGTCCAGTCTCCTGATGGCAGATTTTTTGACTTGTCCTGAATGAAAAAAAAACAGATTAAACACAGGAATTCCGTCCAGTACAGAGAGTCACGGCTCAATGTGTCCATCAATAACATGACTGCCTTCTCTCTGTGAGCGCTCAGATGGCCTGGAAAACACTGGACTTCCTGTTTTCTGAGAAAAAAAAGAGTCAGAAAACAGCAAATGCCGTGTTCTCCATGATAACTAAAAAAATGTATATTGCAAACTTGCTTTATATCACATCTACTGTTGATTTAGATTTTGAAAGTTATAACGACAGGTACACTTTAAGGATTGACCCAGTAAGGCTACAAATAGATTTCTAGAGATCTTTGGACCATGGTGCACTCCAGCACTTGTAAGTACAGGATTGCATTCTAGCTGGGACCATATAACCACAATACAGTGTTTACATACCACCAAACAGAACACGGTAGTCCTTAAACTGACGGCCCACCAATATGTATATATATATATATATATATATATATATATATATATATATATATATGTATATATATATATATATTTATTAATTCCCTAAAAAAAGGCCCAGAATTTTCTGTAGTAACTTCCATTAGAATGAAGCAACAAAAACAAAAAAACAAACTAAACATACCTACCCCTCCAGCATTGTCTGTGCTTACTGCCACAAGGTTTCCTTGAGGTACAAGGTTTTAAAACAGAATGCGCCAAAATGCAGTGTGCACCAGAACTTTCTATTTCTACACGGAAATCCTGTGGTAGTATGCAGTGGATGCATGGGCTGGATGCATCTGGCCCAGAGAAACTACAGTACACGACACTGCAAAGTGCCCAGAGCTGTGTACTGTGTCTGCGTTAAGGCCCTATTACACAAAGCAATTATTGGCCATCACGGACAATAATCGCTTTGCGTAATAGAAGACAACGATCAGCCAACATGCACAATTTCGGCTGATTGTTCGTGTTTCAGCCTGTTGAAAAACAACAATCAGCCTGGCATTGATCTGCTGACATGGATCTGTGCAATAGGAGCAACGGCAGCACCTCCGCTATCTTCTATGGGCCGCACAGACGATTTAACGATCGCCCGATTTAACTGTAGTGTCAGCATGATCTGGTTAGTGCCCTATTACACGGGACAATTATTGTGCGAAAAATTATGAAATTGTTTCAATTTAAACGATAATCGTTCTGTGTAATTGCAGGCAACGATCAAAAAAATCGTTCATATGTCGTTGATCGTTGATTTAGATCTGAACCTAAAATTATCGTTAATCGTTCGCTGTAATTCCACGTTTGTACGCTCCGCATTAGTTCCGCATTTTTTCACTAATCGTTCAGTGTAATTGCAAATTGTTCATTGTTTCACTGGGATCAGAAGAAATAAACGATCGTAGTAACTATCGCAATAACAGTCGTAACTAACGATTATCGTTCTGTGTAATATGGTGAACAATTTCAGGTTAACGATAAACAATCTTGTTTGCGAGCGTTTATCGTTAGTCGTTAATCGTTAAAAATTGCTCTGTGTAATAGGACCCTAAGCCTCCCACCAATTAAGTAGATTCCCCCTCCCCATTAAGCTGATAAACGTGATCACTGGAGGACCAACTGAGGAAAACCCACCAATCCTGAGAAGGGAGGCAATATCCCCCAATAAATTAGGCGCTCAGCATGCCTGCAAAGGGATTGGTTGGGTCAGGGCAGGGGCGGATTAATTTTACCATAGGCCCCAGGCTGTTCACTTAGCCTGGGCCCCCCACCCCACTGTAACTATGGCAGCACTAGCCTGGCATTCATAGTACAGGATAAATAATGTCATGATGTCCTGATTTGTGCAAAATTGCCATTAAAAAAACGGTGATTTTTGCAAATCATGGCGGAAGTGTAGCCAGGAGACAGTACACCACTGAAAGTATAAGTCTTTTTGGGCCCCCCAGGAGCTCAGGGCCCCGGGCTGCCGCCCAAAAAGCCCCTATTATAATCCACTACTGGGTCAGGGCAGTCAGACCACCAACAGTCAGACAACAAATTCATTCGGTTCTCCCTATACCCTGGTAGGTAGTTAAACTATCCCCAAATTAGGTAGATGGCCCCTGCTCCCCCCCCCCACCACCACACACACACAGGATGCCCCTAGTTGGTTGTTCACCCCCCAATTAACTAGATACCCCCTATGCCAATAGTCCACAATAGATATCTCACTAGTGATCCACCAGGCATCTAGATCACATCCAATCAGGTGGCTCAGGTAGTGCTCAGCATACACCTAGCTCCATAAAGAATGAATCCAGCAGCACTAAGGGGACATTCACTTGTCTGAAAATTTACGCACCTTACGGACGGTAAAAGAATACAATGGATTCGTTCCCCGCCCAGTATGATGTGTCAATATCATGCTGGCAGCGTGGAAACTCTTTGAATCGCCTTGGCACTGTAATGACATAGCCGCGATTCAAAGAGTTTTCCCGCTGCCGGCATGACATTAACACATCGTGCTGGGCGGCAACAAATCTATTACACTCCTTCTCCGTCCGTAAATTTGCGGACGTGTGAATGCCCCCTTAGGGAATTTTGCACCAGGGGCAACCACCCCCTCTACCCCACTTCGCTCCACTAGTCCCAGTCTGGCGCATAATATAATATGGGCAAACTCCTACCGCCTCCTAGCTTTACCAGAATTTTACAGTTGGCACAGACACAGCCAGACAATCGGCAGACATCTGCAGCTGCTGTCCAGCTCTCCCTATCTATGGACTGTAGCAATCTCTGAACTACTTTATGATCTTGCTGCTACGTTAGGCCCCGTTCCCACTGAGCAAAGGTAGCGGAATTCCGCGACGGAATTGTCCGCCGCGGAATGCCGTTAGCCTCCCGCTCATAATGGGAGTCTATGGGAGGTGCGCGCTCCTGCCCTGTCCGCGCTGAAGAATGAACATGTTCATTCTTCAGCGCGTACAGAGCAGCAGCGCGCGCCTCCCATAGACTCCCATTATGAGCGGGAGGCTAACGGCATTCCGCGGCGGACAATTCCGTCGCGGAATTCCGCTACCTTTGCTCAGTGGGAACGGGGCCTAAAGGTGATAAGGCATGACCTCTGTGCTCACAGACCTTCTTGTTTCCCTCCCAGACAAGGAGATGACCTCACCAGTCACATGGCATCAAAGTTCCCTGCTACTGTCTGGAGATGCCATGTAGGAGAGATACAGAGGGTCAGATCACAGGATGAGTCTAGAAGTGCTGAGACGCCGGTGGTTTTCTGGGTAGGTGTTCGGGTTCTGCCGCAGTCAGGTGAGAGGTCATTCATTTCCATATTCAGGCTTATACTCGATTATTCAGTGTATCTAATTAGCTTTAAGGCGACTCTGTACCCACAATCTGACCCCCCAAACCACTTGTACCTTCAGATAGCTGCTTTTAATCCAAGATCTGTCCTGCGGTCTGTTCAGCAGGTGATGCAGTTATTCTGATAAAAAAATACTTTTAACCTTGCAACCTGTGTCAAATTGGCGTGGCCTAGAGTTTCTGTGCCCTAGGCCTGCACCGCCTCTCCGCCCCTCCTTCCCGCCCTCTTTACCATTAGCAATGCCCCTGGGAAGGTTTTTTTCCATTCATCACTGGTCTGAAAACTGCACAGGTGTCTTAACGATCCAACACATGTGCTGTGTTCTTACAGGTGATTGATAAGAGAATACCTGCCTGGGGCATTCCTAATGGTAAGGAGGGACGGAGGACTAGTGCAAGTCTAATGCACAGACACTCTAGGCCAGCGCTTCTCAAACTTTTTCTACTGGAGCCTCATCCAACTGACCAAAGCAATGCTTGCGCCTCACCAGACTGGCCAAGAGGATGCCTGGGCCTCACTATCTGTGGTGAAAGTCCATTTTAAAGGTGGAAATAATGCTAGGGCTACCTTTCACTCATCTCCCAATCTCTCTATACTAATAAAGCAAGTACAAAATAAGTTAATAATGTTGCTAAAATGGAGATTTTTCCAAACAGAAAAAAGACTGTGCAGACCATAGTCCTTTTTGTGAAAACTGGCTCCCCAGCTGGGCCTCACCAACAACTAGGAGGCGCCTCACTGGTGAGGCCCGCCTCACAGTTTGAGAAGCACTGACTTATATCACCACATATATAACCACATATATCACCATTCATATCACCACGTATATATTTCCATATATCACCACATATATCCCCATACATATCACCTTATATATGACCAGACATATCACCACATATATAACCATGCATATCACTATATATCACCATACCTATCCCCACATATATAACCACATATCACCATATATATCACCATACATATCACATACATATCACCACATATATCACCATACACATCACCACAAATATCACCATACATATCACCACATATATCATGATAAATATCACCACATACATGACCATACATATCACCACATATATCACGATAAATATCACCACATATATGACCATACATATCACAACATATATCACCATATATATCACAACATATATCACCATATATATCACTACATATTTCACTATACATATCACCATACATATCACCAAATATCACAGCATATATCACCATACATATCAACACAAATATCTCCACATATATCCCCACATATATCACCATACATATCACCACATATATACCCAGATATATCACCATAGATATCACCACATATATTACCATACAGATCACCACATTTATCACCATAAATATCACCACATTTATGACCATACATATCACAACACATATCACAATACATATCACCATATATATCACAACTTATATCACCAAATATATCACCAAATATATCACCACTTATATCATCACCACATACATCACCATATATATCACCCCATATATATCACCATACATATCAAGACATATATACCACCACATTTATCACCAAATATATCTACACATATATCACCATAGATATCACCACGTATATCACCATACAAATCACCATACATATCACCACATATATCACGATAAATATCACCACGTATATCACCATACAAATCACCATACATATCACCACATATATCACCATATATATCACCACATATATCAGCATATATATCACTACATATTTCACTATACATATCACCACATATATCACCATATATATCACCGCATATATCACCATACACATCACCACAAATATCTCCACATATATCTTCACATATATCACCATGCATATCACCATATATATACCACCACATATATCACCACATATATCTACACACATATCACCATAGATATCACCACGTATATCACCATAGATATCACCACGTATATCACCATACAAATCACCATACATATCACCACATATATCACGATAAATAGCACCACATATATGACCATACATATCACAACATATATCACCATATATATCACCACATATATCAGCATATATATCACTACATATTTCACTATACATATCACCACATATATCACCATACATATCACCAAATATCACCGCATATATCACCACATATATTTCCACATATATCCCCACATATATCACCATACATATCACCATATATATACCACCATATATATCACCACATATATCTACACATATATCACCATAGATATCACCACGTATATCACCATACATATCACCACATATATCACGATAAATATCACCACATATATGACCATACATATCACAACATATATCACCATATATATCACCACATATATCAGCATATATATCACTACATATATCACTATACACATCACCACATATATCACCATACATATCACCAAATATCACTGCATATATCACCATACATATCACCACAAATATCTCCACATATATCCCCACATATATCACCATACATATCACCACTTAAATCAGCGCTTCTGAAACTTTTTCTACTGGAGCCTCATCCAACAGACCAAAGCAATGCCTGGGCCTCACCAGACTGGCCGAGAGGATGCCTGGGCCTCACTATCTGTGGTGAAAGTCCATTTTAAAGGTGGAAATAATGCTAGGGCTACCTTTCACTCATCTCCCAAGCTCTCTATACTAATAAAGCAAGTACAAAATAAGTTAATAATGTTGCTAAAATGGAGATTTTTCCAAACAGAAAAAGGAATGTGCAGATCATAGTCACTTTTGTGAAAACTGGCTCCCCAGCTGGGCCTCACCAACAACTAGGGGGCGCCTCACTGGTCAGGCCCGCCTCACAGTTTGAGAAGCACTGACTTATATCACCACATATATAACCACATATATCACCATTCATATCACCACGTATATATTTCCATATATCACCACATATATCCCCATACATATCACCTTATATATAACCATGCATATCACTATATATCACCATACATATCCCCAAATATATAACCACATATCACCACATATATCACCATACATATCACCACATATATCATCATATATACCAACACATATATCACCACATATATCTCCACATATACCACCACATATATCACCATAGATATCACCACATATATCACCATACAAATCACCATACATATCACCACATATATCACGATAAATATCACCATACATATCACCATACATATCACAACATATATCACCATATATATCACCACTTATATCAGCATATATATCACTACATATTTCACTATACATATCCCCACATATATCACCATACATATCACCAAATATCACCGCATATATCACCATACATATCAACACAAATATCTCCACATATATCCCCATCATATATCACCATCCATATCACCACATATATCACAATACATATCACCAAATATCACTGCATATATCACCATACATATCACCACAAATATCTCCACATATATCCCAACATATATCACCATACATATCACCACATATATCTCCACATATATACCCAGATATATCACCATAGATATCACCACATATATTACCATACAAATCACGATACAGATCACCAAATTTATCACCATACATATCACAACATATATCACCATACATATCACCATATATATCACCATATATATCACCTCTTATATCACCATATATATCACCACTTATATCACCACATACATCACCATATATATCACCATACATATCACCAATTATGTCGCCACATATATCACCATACATATCACCATACATTTCACCATACATATCACCACATATATCTCCACATATATCCCCACATATATAACCATACATATCACCACATATATACCACCACATATATCACCACATATATCTACACATATATCACCACAGATATCACCATAGATATCACCACGTATATCACCATACATATCACCACATATATCACGATAAATATCACCACATATATGACCATACATATCACAACATATATCACCACATATATCAGCATATATATCACTACATATATCACTATACATATCACCACATATATCACCATACATATCACCAAATATCACTGCATATATCACCATACATATCACCACAAATATCTCCACAGGTGGAAATAATGCTAGGGCTACCTTTCACTCATCTCCCAAGCTCTCTATACTAATAAAGCAAGTACAAAATAAGTTAATACTGTTGCTAAAATGGAGATTTTTCCAAACAGAAAAAGGAATGTGCAGATCATAGTCACTTTTGTGAAAACTGGCTCCCCAGCTGGGCCTCACCAACAACTAGGAGGCGCCTCACAGTTTGAGAAGCACTGCTCTAGGCCACGCCAATTTGGCACAGGGCTGCAAGTTTAAAAGTTGTTTTTAAGGACAATAACTGCATCACCTGCCGAACAGACCCCAGGACAGATCTTGGATTAAAAGCCGCTATCTGTAGGTACAAGCTGTTTGGGGGGGGGGGGGGGGGGGGGGGGGGGGGCAGATTGTGGGTACAGAGTCTCTTTAAATAGGACTATGGTCAACGTGTATGTAGTGGTGTGTGCATGTATGTTGTTAGGCCACATTCACGTGCCCCGCAAAGTTGTCCGTGATTGTGGATCCCCAATCACATATGTGGTGAGTACTGTATGAGGGTGTACCACATATGTGGGGAGTACTATATGAGGGTGTACCACATATGTGGGGAGTACTGTATGAGGGTGTACCACATATGTGGGGAGTACTGTATAAGGGTGTACCACATATGTGGGGAGTACTGTATGAGGGTGTACCACATATGTTGGAAGTACTGTATGAGGGTGTACCACATATGTGGGGAGTACTGTATGAGGGTGTACCACATATGTGGGGAGTACTGTATGAGGGTGTACCACATATGTGGGGAGTACTGTATGAGGGTGTACCACTTATGTTGGAAGTACTGTATAAGGGTGTACCACATATGTTGGAAGTACTGTATGAGGGTGTACCACATATGTGGGGAGTACTGTATAAGGGTGTACCACATATGTGGTGAGTACTGTATGAGGGTGTACCACATATGTGGGGAGTACTGTATAAGGGTGTACCACATATGTGGGGAGTACTGTATGAGGGTGTACCACATATGATGGGAGTACTGTATGAGGGTGTACCACATATGTGGGGAGTACTGTATGAGGGTGTATCACATATGTGGGGAGTACTGTATGAGGGTGTACCACATATGTGGGGAGTACTGTATGAGGGTGTACCACATATGTGGGGAGTACTGTATAAGGGTGTACCACATATGTGGGGAGTACTGTATGAGGGTGTACCACATTTGTGGAGAGTACTGTATGAGGGTGTACCACATATGTGGGGAGTACTGTATGAGGGTGTACCACATATGTGGGGAGTACTGTATGAGGGTGTACCACATATGATGGGAGTACTGTATGAGGGTCTACAACATATGTGGGGAGTACTGTATAAGGGTGTACCACATTTGTGGAGAGTACTGTATGAGGGTGTACCACATATGTGGGGAGTACTGTATAAGGGTGTACCACATATGTGGGGAGTACTGTATAAGGGTGTACCACATATGTGGGGAGTACTGTATAAGGGTGTACCACATATGTGGGGAGTACTGTATAAGGGTGTACCACATTTGTGGAGAGTACTGTATGAGGGTGTACCACATATGTGGGGAGTACTGTATAAGGGTGTACCACATATGTGGGGAGTACTGTATGAGGGTGTACCACATATGTGGGGAGTACTGTATAAGGGTGTACCACATATGTGGGGAGTACTGTATGAGGGTGTACCACATATGTGGGGAGTACTGTATAAGGGTGTACCACATATGTGGGGAGTACTGTATAAGGGTGTACCACATTTGTGGAGAGTACTGTATGAGGGTGTACCACATATGTGGGGAGTACTGTATAAGGGTGTACCACATATGTGGGGAGTACTGTATGAGGGTGTACCACATATGTGGTGAGTACTGTATGAGGGTGTACCACATATGTGGGGAGTACTGTATGAGGGTGTGCCACATATGTGGTGAGTACTGTATTAGGGTGTACCACATATGTGGGGAGTACTGTATGAGGGTGTACCACATATGTGGGGAGTACTGTATGAGGGTGTACCACATATGTGGGGAGTACTGTATAAGGGTGTACCACATATGTGGGGAGTACTGTATGAGGGTGTACCACATATGTGGGGAGTACTGTATGAGGGTGTACTACATATGTGGGGAGTACTGTATGAGGGTGTACCACATATGTGGGGAGTACTGTATGAGGGTGTACCACATATGTGGGGAGTACTGTATGAGGGTGTACCACATATGTGGGGAGTACTGTATGAGGGTGTACCACATATGTGGGGAGTACTGTATGAGGGTGTACCACATATGTGGGGAGTACTGTATGAGGGTGTACCACATATGTGGGGAGTACTGTATGAGGGTGTACCACATATGTGGGGAGTACTGTATGAGGGTGTACCACATATGTGGGGAGTACTGTATGAGGGTGTACCACATATGTGGGGAGTACTGTATAAGGGTATTGATGATGATGGGAATGGTAGTTTTGCAACAGCTGAAAGGCCGAAGGTTCCCCATCCCTGGCATAGAGTGTCTGACCAGTTAGTAACAGTGAGCGAGCATTGCCGGTCACATACACAGCACTGTGCAAAGTCACTTTAGTAATGTGAAAGGTTTGGTGCTGGGTATATTTAGTGTATGTAGGGTGGGCCCCTAGAATAAAATATTTCCTGGTGGGCCCAAGGTACCCCAGTCCGGCACTGTTCAGAGTTGTTATGGCCGCACCAGGAGGACCTCCACCATATTAGACACGTAACCCACCTATATAAATGACAACTTACAGTGACATGAAGCCATTTCCTCCCATTATCTGGCAAATAGAACCAGTCTAACCTATCACGGCCACATTAGAGATGCCCTTTTCTTGAAGACTGTCGGCCTTGCGCCATGTTACTTTTAATATCTTTTCCTCTTGCTTGTTTATACTTTATCCCCAGATGGAACCCAATTCCCCATCGTTGCACCATGAACTATGAGATTCGCCAGTGCTGGAGGTAAAATGCTATTTAATACAGCAGACAGGAAAAGATAACAGATGGTGAGAGAAGGAAGTAACGGAGAGGTAGCTGTTGTCATGCCGTTGACACGTGAAACGAGAAGGCTGGTTACATGTGAGATTTAATGAGATCTCCATGGAAACAGTATTTCCTATTCCAATAAAATAATATACACTAATAAAATCAACTTTAAAAAGATATTTGAGGACATGAGATGGCACAGTTCGTGATGTCGGTATTCGATATTGCAGCCGATGATGGGCAGCCGGAAACTGATCCCTGCCATCTGGTTAGGCCGGGCCTGATGATATTTTACCGGATCATGGTCACATGTCTATGCGCGATCACCTTTTTCCATTAAACAGCAGCTGTAGCAGTTAATTTGCTGTAGTGTCATAAAGTGTTCTGGAGATATGAAAGATATTCCCATCTCAACTAACATGGTTAAACTTGTTGGACTCTAAAAAATATAGATAGACGGATAGATATCCCAGGGCTGCCACCTAGATTTTCAAAACGCATGCCGATAAAGCCATTCTTATTGCTGGCAGACAGTAATAGAATAGCCATGAGAAATGGGGGGGATACTATAGGAGGGGTATACAGGAACCATAGGTCTGGTTGCAAGGTAGATAGGCAACTTAGTATACATGATACATATGAATAACGGTTTTGTATAGTAACGTGTGGCTTTGACCTCCTGTCTGCCAAATAAAATGCTTTGTTATACGGTAGTCAGTAGCTATGAATAAATCCTACAGTGAACTCTACTCCATGTACAGACTGTTGGGGGGGAGGTGTAGAGTGTTTGGGTGGGAGGGGTATTTGAGGGTAAACTGAAAAATATTAATATAAATTATATCATTACAAAAACTCGTAAATTTTAAAGCGAATGTACCATCAGGCCAGGGCTGAAGCACTGACCCACCCCCAGTGGGAGGAAGCCCCCGCGCCTCTATGATACGGCTCCATTGATTCTAATGGAGCTGCATCATAGATGGGCGGGGGGTTTCCTCCCACTGAGGGCGGGTCGGCCTGCCTCCAGTGCTTCAGTCCGTGGCTGATAGTACATTCACTTTAAGGTGTATTCCGCCCATGCCCTTCTAAAAATAATTGGCCTAAACCCCACTGGTGATACTCACCGACCCCCCTCTCCTGCTCTCCGCGGTGCCACCATACCTCCCATGCAAACTTTTTGAAATGACAGTCTCTTTACAACTGCATTTCCCAGCATGCCTTGCACCTCTTATTATTATTCCTACACGTACCCTACACCTCATTGATCTTCCATAGGTGAGTGAGGAGGAGTTTACCTATGTGCTGCTTCACTGCTGTACGGGAATCTGGGGCAGGGGAACGTTCCACAGGCCTGACGTCAGCATTGGGCTTGACTTACCTATACCAGGCCAGGCCCACCACTCTTGGAAAGGAGGGGGCAGAATAATGAGTGAGACAGAGTGAACCAGCTGAGCATCAGTTTTCTGCTCTTTAGGGGGATGAATTGCACTAAAAGCCACAGATGGCTTAGTGACAGTACAATATATAGATAAAAAGCTAGGGGTGAACTATTTAATGGCAAAATAATTTTATAAGAATATCCCTAAATATCTTTGTAAGTACACTTATTTAGCAAACTTGTCTCTACTCTTTTCCTCTCATTCTTAACAGCTCATTGTCTTGGTTACTGACTACCACAGCGTATATATATGTTGGTCTATTTATCATTGCCCCAGTAGCCAGAATCCTGCTTTACACTGACGAGGGGCAAATATCCCGAAACTGCAGTCTGTGGATGGATGCCTAGCCTTGGTAACCCTTGTCTTATGTCGTTATACTCGCCACAGAGTTAGACTTTGACTTATAGGGGCCACCGTGGTGTTTCCCTATTTAGGTCCCAAAGCTCGTAACAGAGTGAGGACCTGAGGGACTACGTATCAGGGTGATTTGGTGCTCTCCCCACTAGGAGGCATCCCTTGGTAATGGGCTTCCTTCTCTGGAGAGAGGGATATCTGGCTATTCCCGTGTTTTGAGACTCGTAACTGAGGCTCCACGGACCCCTTTTCTGCAAATTCAAATTTTGTATGGGACAATCAATGGAGACTCGTAAATGAGTACTCCATTGGAATTTTTCACTGTTCTCCCTGTTCAGTGATTGTTGTGTTATATATATATATATATATATATATATATATATATATATATAGCTATGGTATACATATTTATAATAATACAGTATTTCTATAGTTCTATAGTTCTATAAGATGAAATACTGTAGGTTGCAGGCCTTGTTAAAGTGTACCTGTCATTACAAAAAACTTTGGTCGTAGAGATGTGAAAACTTTTAATCAGTCCAGGTCTGAGTGTTCACACCAATACTGATCGGGTGAGTGAGCAGGGAGAAGATGTGCTGCATCGTGTCATCTCCCCGCTCCAGGCTCCATAAAGCTCCATTATTTTCCCGATCTGCATGGGTGTGAACACTCAGACCCAGACTTATCAAAACTTTTGACATGTCCATGTCCAGTATTTCCAAAGTTTTCACATGACCAAAGTTTTTTGTAATGACAGTGATACTTAAAAACAGAGAATATGCATGATTTGGGCTTTTTTCCCAAGCTAAAGGCTCATGTCACCCTTTAGCTTGTCCACACAACCCTGATCTATTTCCCTGCAGAGATGATGTGTCTGTATACCTTGTAGTTAATCACTGGCCTCAGTAGTTGATGGCGAAAGACATGGGCATGTGATATTTGCAGAGAAATAAAGAAAGGTGGCATGGAGGACCAGAGCAGGAGCACTGGACATTGCAGGGAGAATAGCATACTGGAGAAACAAATTGTGCCACTGCGCCCCTCACATCATTTCATTGTCTTACCACACCTCCTAAAATAATTTAGGGAAGCTATTGTTCCCCTAATAAACTGTACCACTATAGCTTAATGAACTGTACCATTGTTACCTAATGTGCCACCATGTCCTAATGAATGATGCCACTGTCCTCTAATGTACTATGCTACTATGCCCAAATGATCTATACCACTGTTCTCCCTGATGTACTGTGCCTCTATCCCCTCTAATGTACTGTACCACTCTCCTCCCACATGTACTGTACCACTGCCGCCTCTAATGCACTGTGCCACTGTCCCTTCTAATGTACTGTACCACAGTCTCCTCTAATGTACTGTCGCACTGTCCTCTCTAATGTACTGTACCACAGTCTCCTCTAATGTACTGTACCACTGTCCCTCTAATGTACTGTACCACTGTCCTCTCTAATGTACTGTACCACTGTCCTCTATAATGTACTGTACCACTGTCCCTCTAATGTACCATTGTCCCCTCTAATGCACCTTGCCACTGTCCCTCTGTAATGTACTGTACCACTGTCCCCTCCAATGTACTTTACCACTGTCCTCTCTAATGTACTGTACCACTGTCCTCTCTAATGTACTGTACCACTGTCCCCTCTAATGTACTGTACCACTGTCCTTTCTAATGTACTGTGCCACTGTCCCCTCTAATGTACTGTACCATTGTCCCCTCTAATGTACTGTACCACAGTCCCCTCTAATGTACTGTACCACTGTCTTCTCTAATGTACTGTACCACTGTCCCCTCTAATGTACTGTACCACAGTCTCCTCTAATGTACTGTACCACTGTCCTCTCTAATGTACTGTACCACTGTAATCTCTAATGTACTGTACCACTGTCCTCTCTAATGTACTGTGCCACTGTCCCCTCTAATGTACTGCACCACTGTCCCCTCTAATGTACTGTACCACTGTCCTCTCTAATGTACTGTACCACTTTCCTCTCTAATGTACTGTACCACTGTCCCCTCTAATGTACTGTACCACTGCCCCCCTCTAATGTACTGTACAACTGTCCTCTCTAATGTACTGTACCACTGTCCCCCTCTAATGTACTGTACAACTGTCCTTTCTAATGTACTGTGCCACTGTCCCCTCTAATGTACTGTACCATTGTCCCCTCTAATGTACTGTACCACAGTCCCCTCTAATGTACTGTACCACAGTCCCCTCTAATATACTGTACCACTGTCCCCTCTAATGTACTGTACCATTGTCCCTCCTAATGTACTGTACCACTGTCCCCTCTAATGTACTGTGCCACTGTCCTCTCTAATGTACTGTACCACTTTCCTCTCTATTGTACTGTACCACTGTCCCTCTCTAATGTACTGTACCACTTTCCTCTCTATTGTACTGTACCACTGTCTCTCTAATGTACTGTACCACTGTCCCTCTCTAATGTACTGTACCACTGTCCCCTCTAATGTACTGTACCACTTTCCCTCTCTAATGTACTGTACCAGTGTCCCCTCAACTGTACTGTGCCATTGTTCTCTCTAATGTACTGTACCACTGTCCCCTCTAATGTACTGTACCACTGTCCTCTAATGTACTGTGCCACTGCTCTCTCTAATGTACTGTACCACTGTCCTCTTTAATGTACTGTACCACTGTCCTCTAATGTACTGTACCACTGTCCCCTCTAATGTACTGTACCACTGTCCTCTCTAATGTACTGTACCACTGTTCTCTCTAATGTACTGTACCACTGTTCTCTAATGTACTGTACCACTGCGATGCCCTGGCCCCTGGGGGCCACTTCCGCAGTGCTGGTGTTATGAGCGGGCAATGACCGGGGCAGCTGCAGGGGTTATACTTGTCACGGTATAGGCCTGAGGGCAGCACAGCTGTAGGGACGGTCTGTGGAATCTGCGGGTGATGATGGGCATGCGATTCTTCGCTGCACCTAGTCAGGGCACCAGTTAGTGGACACCAATGCCAGGGTTCAGTAACAGCGGTTTTATTATAGATGAGGTAACTAGTAGCAACAGTTCTGTCCGGATGCAACCGGGTATATAGCAGGCTTTGACAAATAAAGCAGGAGTGGTGCTGCATAGGCTGTGAGAATACGTGCCGGATGATGGGAGTAGGAGTATGAGAGAAATAGCGTTGCTGGGTGGATTAGCTTGAGAATAATACTTGCTGTGAATCCTTGTAGCGATGAGGAGAGATAACGGAATGACACCCAGATGAGAGAGAAGAATCCGGTCACTTGAGCAGGCAGATACAGCCGAAGACTTGAATACAGCAGAGCACTCGATCCACAACTCCTCTGAGGCAGGAGAGGGACGACACACACAACCTCCTTGCTCAGCAGCAAGGGGAAGACTAACTTGTTAGGAGGAAGTGGGAGGTCACATGGTTGCTCCTGGCCAGAGCTAGTTAGCCATTGGAGGAACCATGGTTACAGGTCACGTGACCAACAGCCTTGCATACCACTGTACAATGCAATAATACACAGGAATACATGAGAATACACATGAGAATGCGCATTACTAGAGAATACTAGGGGAAAACCAGCAGCAGTTGCAGTGCAAACACTTACCAGAACAGGCATTGACACAGAAACAGAAATGGCCATAATAGGAGTAGTAGTCTGCATGTTCTGGGACACTGCACCACTGCCCCCCCTAATATACTGTACCACTGTCCTCTCTAATGTACTGTACCACTGTCCCTTCTAATGTACTGTACCACTGTCCTCTCTAATGTACTGTACCACTGTCCTCTCTAATGTACTGTACCACTGTCCTCTAATGTACTGTACCACTGTTCTCTAATGTACTGTACCACTGTCCTCTCTAATGTACTGTACCACTGTCCTCTAATGTACTGTACCACTGTCCTCTCTAATGTACTGTACCACTGTCCTCTCTAATGTACTGTACCAGTCCTCTCTAATGTACTGTACCATTGTCCTCTCTAATGTACTGTACCACTGTCCTCTCTAATGTACTGTGCCACTGTTCTCTCTAATGTACTGTACCACTGTTCTCTAATGTACTGTACCACTGTTCTCTAATGTACTGTACCACTGTTCTCTAATGTACTGTAACACTGTCCTCTCTAATGTACTGTGCCACTGTCCTCTCTAATGTACTGTACCACTGTCCTCTCTAATGTACTGTGCCACTGTTCTCTCTAATGTACTGTACCACTGTTCTCTAATGTACTGTACCACTGTTCTCTAATGTACTGTACCACTGTCCTCTCTAATGTACTGTACCACTGCCCCCTTTATTGTACTCTACCACTGTTCTTGCATTACATTTCTTCATACATGATACAGGTCAGGAGTGTAAATGTTAATGCCTAAAATAAACCTTTAGGGTAGCCTCACACGTACCGGATTGTGTAACGCTGGCCCCCTATAACCGGCCACCGCCCGGAGCAATACGTTATCCGTTCGGCGCCGCGGCTGCATCTGAAGCTCCTGGCTCCCGCTCAGCCAATCAGTGCACGGCCCCACCACAGTCACTGATTGGCTGAGCGGGACCAATGGGAGCCGAGAGACTCAGATCACGAGTTTGCAGCGTGATCCACTGCGAATCCGGTACTTGTCAAGCTACCCTTAGGATATATTCACATATTGTGAGTTAACAGTGAATTTCATGCAGCTGATATATGCGTGTGAAATCCACTGTGTATTTGCATTCAGCACCTGCTCTACAGGGGCCTCTGCTATGTGTTGCTGCGGGCTGCAGCAGTCAACTATCCCCTCTCCAGTTAATACTATGGATAGGACTGCTCCAAGGGACTACCCCTTTTATTGCCAGTAGTCCCTGTTCTTAGTCGTCAGCGGTAGTGAGCGGTTAGAGTAAAGGGATTCTTTCTGTGAGTCCATTGGCAGCAATGCAGTATGATTGTAGGCCTGCCCGAGTCCAATCACAATAGCTGTATCCATGTTTTCCTGGACTCCCTAGGGCTGCATCCAACTTCTTCAGCCACCAGTATACAAACGCCAAATGATCGGACTCCAGCACGCTCTAGTTGCGCTCATCTCTGCTAATCATCCATAGCTACATTAACATCTGGCATCTACTGTGCACTAAAATTTTCCAACACGCATCAATTTTTTAAGCGTACACAAAAATGTGATCCGTTTTTTTTTTTAATTATTATATGTAAGTAAATGTAAAAACAGATGCACACAAATCCATCAGTTTTTTCATCCGTTTTTTTTGTATAAAACGGATGGAAAAAAAAAATGATTGCAAAATAGAGTGAACCCAGCCTTAGCCAATTTGGTTATTCTACACATATATTAAGGGCCACCAGCCCGGAAGAATTTTAATAACATAGTCTGAGGCTACTGTACTTGGAAAGGCAATCCTACTAGTATAGGCAAGATATACTGTTACCATAAAGGCAGTCCATTACCTGTTAGTATAGGTATATATAATATTTGTACCAAGTTGGCGATCTTAATCTTAGCATTTTTTAAATGCAATCGTTTTTTCTTTGTAACGCTTTGCACGGTGACGCTGTACTCACATAACCTGAAGCTAATAAAAGCCTAATATTGGTACACACTGCCATCTGCTGGTCAAGAGTGCAATTACTCTTGAAAGGGTCACTGAATTTCCAAAAACTTTTGACATGTCAAGGGAGTTTAGTCTGGCCTTTTCAGATCCCGAGAATGATTATAAACACCTACAACATGAAAATGAGTCAGAATCGCCAAAACATTGTCTAGTAGAAAATATCAATTTTATTGCAAATAACTAATCTAGAAAACATAAAAACAGCATGACCCATGTAGGTATGAGGGCTCCTAGATTGCCAGTATAGTACAATTATTAATATAAGACCATGTATAGTAGAAATGTGCAATGCAATACATACAATAAGTAAACGTAACAGGTATTAGGGTGTATGTAAATAAAGGCTGAAATAGTAACAATAACAAATATTTAGGCTGGGTTCACACTACGTTTTTTTCCCCCATCCATTTTTACAAAAAAAAACGTTTTGATCCTTTTTCCATTTAAAAAAAAAAAAAAAAAGAGCTCAAAACGCATCCGTTTTTTTTTCAACGTACAAAAATATGTGGTCGGCCACATTTTTGTGTAGGTTAAAAAATGCATTTTAATCCTTTTTTTTAATAATGGAAGTCAATGGAAAATTATGCAGATAAATGCACTTATTTTTAGCTTCTCTTTTTTTTTTTTTTTGCAAAAACGGCTGAAAAAAATGTAGTGTGAACCTAGCCTAAACCTACACATTTTCCTTAAACAGACATATATACAGATAAGGGACCCTTATCACACATTTTGCCTCTGATCACTAGAATGCAGTGGCATAGCTACCATAGAGGCAGGGCAGGCAGCTGCTATGGGGCTCGTGCAGGAGGGGTGGCCCGGGGATGCACAGGGAAGATAAGCACCATTCTGTGTCCTTCTGGTTAACCCCTTATGTACTGCAGTGTGTAAGTGACCCAGTGTTCACTTACATGCTGCAACACAATAAAGGGTTAAAAAGCAGAAGACAATGAGATCTCTGCTTCACTGTTTAGATAATCCCTGACCTCTGTTCTCTGGAGCTCCTGCAGGGGTCAGGGGTTATCAGTGCAGGAGTAGTGAAGCAGAGAGCTCCTTGTCTTCTGCTTTTTAACCCTTTTTTTGTGTTGGAGCATGAAAGTGAACACTGGGTCTCTTACACACTGCAGTACATAAGGGGTTAAGCAGAAGGTAGTCTGCTCATGCACCTGTGTATTTAACCATAAGGCTGCTAATGGGCCCTTATAGTTAAATACAGTGGACTGACAGATCAAGTAGCCATTGGATCTCTGCTCTGCCGGTCAAACCAATGGCTGCAGGCATTGCAGGATTCTGCCTCTGGCCACAAGATATATATATATATATATATATATATATACACACACACACACACACACAGAGTGCTTTGTGCTGTGCGTAGGGGTGGGGGCTGTACAGTTTTACTCATATGACTCATATCTTTAGCAGCCTTTTTTTTTTCTTGAGATAATTTCCAAAAAAAAACAATTATCAGGGACCAATTGATTTCTGTGGTGGCTTTGAGTGGGCTGTATGGTTTCTAAACCTCTCATTGCTTTTCAGCATTTAACCCCTTAAGGACAGAGCCTAAAATGACTTTTCATTTTTGCATTTTCATTTCTTCCTCCTCGCCTTCTTAGAGCTATAACGCTTTTATTTTTCCAGCTACAGGGCCAGGTGAGGTTTTTTTCAGAAACAAGTGTACTTTGTAATGGCCCTTTTAATGTGCCATAAAACTCCCAAAATATTATTTATTGGGTAAAATACAATTCTGCAAAAAACAACAACAACAACAAAAAAAACTGCACACTACTGTATATATTATGTTTATTCATTTTATTATTTTTATATGTTTTATTTTTAAAATAGGAAAGGGGTATTATTTAAACTTTTCAGAAAGTTACATAGATTTGTAATTTACTTCTGGAGCATTTCAGTCCTTATCAGCTGCTGTATGTTCTGCAGGAAGGGGTGTATTCTTTCCAGTCTGACACAGTGCTCTCTGCTGCCACCTCTGTCCATGTCAGGAACTGTCCAGAGCAGGAGAGGTTTTCTATGGGGATTTGCTGCTGCTCTGGACAGTTCCTGGTATGGACAGAGGTGACAGCAGAGAGCACTGTGTCAGACTGGAAAGAATACACCCCTTTCTGCATGACATACGGCAGCTGATAAGTACTGGAACTTTTTTAAATAGACGTAATTTACAAATATTCTGACACCGGTTCATTTAAAAAAAAACAATATCGCCGGAGTACCCCTTTACTTTCTAGAACTAGTTTGTGCAGCTTAGTATTGATAGTAGAGCTGTAACTTCACGCGTCCCATAAATTTGTCCATAATTGCTGATGTGCCCATTGATATCACATGGGCTGCTCACACTCTCTGTAGTTTCCGAATCCACAAAAATTACTGACAAGCTCCAGTACGGACCGTAATTGCGGCACAGTACTCATGTGCAGCATCCTCATACAGTTAATGCCCCCATGTGTAGTACCCCAGTATAGTAAAGGCCCCCTGTTGTGCAGCAGCCACATATATTAACCCCTTCAGGACCGGTCCAGATAGTGCCTTAAGGACCAGAGCAAATTTTATTTATAAATCTGATCTGTTTCATTTTATGCAGTTACAGCTCTGTGATGCTATAACTTATCCTAGCAATTCTAAGTTTTCTCGTGACATTGTTCTTTAGATTAGTGGTAAATTTTTGCCGATATCAGTAAAAATTTTTGGTGAAGAATGCTAATTTTTCATGAATTTTTTTTTTTTAACAAAATTAGCATCTTTCTCTGCGGTCACTGTGCGGGTTTAATAATGTGATAATTGTATTGCCAGAGTCATTACGCACGCGGTGATACTAAATATGTGTACTTTTTTTTATTTATTTTTTCCACATTTATTATTGCTTTGGGGGCTATGGGGATTTTCTATGTTTTGTACTTTATTTATTTTTTATTTGTGTGTATGTTTTATTTACTGTTCTATTTTACACATACATATACAAAGATATAGCAGATCTCCCCTACACTGCAGTCTATATGTATTATAAGAACTGAGAAGGGGATGTGGTGTTAATGTAATAATACTGGGTTCTAGTTACGAACACAAAACCTATATAGAAACAACTGAACCTCCAAAACTTGTAAACATATCAAAGAATACTTTATTAGATAAAAAGCACATACATTTAAAATTCGTACAACACAGTGAACTGCGACTGAGAAAATACGTTAAAAACAACAGGGAAAACATACAAATGAGGGGTGCTACCGTCAGGCAATGTTTGGAGACTTGATCAGGAACCCAGTACAATTCATAGGTATATTACCATAAACTCACCCTGAATCAACTCTATCAACACAAAAAATTATACAAAAAATTATACAAAAATGAGTTATCTTACCCAAATGGATATGATGTACCAGCCGGACAGTTGCCCCCACCCCAACGCACGTTTCGGTGAACAACCTTTATCAAGGTTTATCAACTGTTCTATTTTATTTTACTGTCCCACCATGGGGACTTCACTATTTGATAGCCTGATTACAGGCACTGATAGCCTTAGGACTGAGCCTGATCAGCCACCATAGTTATGCAACCATTTGAGCGATTGCACACCCCTTATGGGAAAAGAAGGAAGATTCTCCCTCTTTTCTGCTCTATAGGTGCTGCGATTGGCCTGATTGCAGCACCTATAGGGTTAACTGCCGAAATCTGCACTCAGCATGGATCGCGACTATTGCTGACAGCCGGGACCCGCCGCAGATGGCAAGGGCGCAGCTCCTGCACCATGGGTCATCCAGGGACGTAACTGTACATCACTGAGCGGCAAGGTGCTGCAAAAAGGGATGTACAGTTACATCTGTGGTCCTGCAGAGGTTAAAGCCCCCACTGCTGTGCAACATCGCCTATATCAAAGGCGATGGGGGATATGCAGCATTCCCATAAAGTAAAACCCCCTGCTGTACAGAATCCCCATAAAGTAAAGGCCCCCCATGTGTAGCATCTCCATATAGTAAAGGCCCCCCGCTGTACAGCATCCCCATATAGTAAGGGCTCCCCATATGCAGCATCCCTGTATAGTAAAGCTCCCCCCACTGTGCAGCATCAACATATAGTAAAGGCCCCCACTGTGCAGCATACCCATATAGTAAAGTCCCCCCATGTGCAGCATCCACATATAGTAAAGGCCTCTCCTGTGCAGCATCCCCATATAGTAAAGGTTCCCCATATTCAGCATCCCTGTACAGTAAAGCCCCCCCCCACTGTGCAGCATCCACATATGTAAAGGCCCTCCATGTGCAGCATCCCCATATAGTAAAGGCCCTCCATGTGCAGCATCCACATATAGTAAAGGCCCCCACTGTGCAGCATACCCATATAGTAAAGTCCCCCCATGTGCAGCATCCACATATAGTAAAGGCCTCTCCTGTGCAGCATCCCCATATAGTAAAGGTTCCCCATATTCAGCATCCCTGTACAGTAAAGCCCCCCCCCCACTGTGCAGCATCCACATGTGTAAAGGCCCTCCATGTGCAGCATCCTCATATAGTAAAGGCCCTCCATGTGCAGCATCCACATATAGTAAAGGTTCCCCATATTCAGCATCCCTGTATAGTAAAGCCCCCCCCACTGTGCAGCATTGACATATAGTAAAGGATCTCCATGTGCAGCATCCACATATAGTAAGGCCCTCCATGTGCGGCATCCACATATAGTAAAGGCCTCTCCTGTGCAGCATCCCCATATAGTAAAGGTTCCCCATATTCAGCATCCCTGTATAGTAAAGCCCCCCCCACTGCGCAGCATTGACATATAGTAAAGGATCTCCATGTGCAGCATCCACATATAGTAAAGGCCCTCCATGTGCAGCATCCACATATAGTATAGGCCCTCCATGTGCAGCATCCACATATAGTAAAGGCCCCCCATGTGCAGCATCCACATATAGTAAAGGCCCCTCATGTGCCGCATCCACATATAGTAAAGGCCCTCCATGTGCAGCGTCCACATATAGTAAAGGCCTCTCCTGTGTAGCATCCCCATATAGTAAAGGTTCCCCATATTCAGCATCCCTGTATAGTAAAGCCCCCCCCCCACTGCGCAGCATTGACATATAGTAAAGGATCTCCATGTGCAGCATCCACATATAGTAAAGGCCCTCCATGTGCAGCATCCACATATAGTATAGGCCCTCCATGTGCAGCATCCACATATAGTAAAGGCCCCCCATGTGCAGCATCCACATATAGTAAAGGCCCTCCATGTGCAGCATCCACATATAGTAAGGCCCTCCATGTGCGGCATCCACATATAGTAAAGGCCTCTCCTGTGCAGCATCCCCATATAGTAAAGGTTCCCCATATTCAGCATCCCTGTATAGTAAAGCCCCCCCCCACTGCGCAGCATTGACATATAGTAAAGGATCTCCATGTGCAGCATCCACATATAGTAAAGGCCCTCCATGTGCAGCATCCACATATAGTATAGGCCCTCCATGTGCAGCATCCACATATAGTAAAGGCCCCCCATGTGCAGCATCCACATATAGTAAAGGCCCCTCATGTGCCGCATCCACATATAGTAAAGGCCCTCCATGTGCAGCGTCCACATATAGTAAAGGCCTCTCCTGTGTAGCATCCCCATATAGTAAAGGTTCCCCATATTCAGCATCCCTGTATAGTAAAGCCCCCCCCCCACTGCGCAGCATTGACATATAGTAAAGGATCTCCATGTGCAGCATCCACATATAGTAAAGGCCCTCCATGTGCAGCATCTGCATATAGTAAAGGCCCCCCATGTGCAGCATCCACATATAGTAAAGGCCTCTCCTGTGCAGCATCCACATATACACCTACACCAACCAACAACAAAAAAAAACACCATAAAAAATCTAGTCGTCAGCCAGGTCACTGGTCTTACAGATGTCAAAATGGCAGCGATCTGGTCTTATAGCCAATATTACCCAGATGTACCAAAAATAGAAGATGGTCAAGGGAACCTATGAAGGAAGTCTCTATACCTAACCACCAGGAAGGGGATTGAGGCCATATATACAGGGATGTGAGGGGTAACTAGGTTTGGGGTGACTGTCTGCCCCTCACTCGGGGTCCCTGCCCTAGGTGGAGTTTACGTCCTAAAAATGACGGCCCCGCTCCTGGATCCTAGCCCTAACTCTCCTGTGCTCTCCCTTATCCTAATGACGGCTGACTGTCTCACTGGATTGCCCTATATGACTCAGGGGTCTAGTGACGACAGTCTATGTGTAAATGCCCATATCCATGTACAGTAATGTGCATCATGCAGTGTGTGGATATCAGACAAAGTGACAGTGTTAGATAATACACTTGTCACTACCTCTGGTACATAACAGGTGTATACGTTTTTACATACATTCAACAAAAGTTGTAATATACATTGTGCTACTTAATTATTTTACACTTTGGTTATTACTAGTGATGAGCGAATACTGTTCGATCCAATAGATATTCAATCGAATAGTAAGGTATTCGATCATATCGAATATTATCGAATAGTTCGCTGAATATTCGACAAATATTCGATGAGCGTTAAAATCCCCCTTCTTCCCTGTGTGTTTAGCCAATCAACATGCAGGGAGAATAACAACGATTGGATGGAATAGTCACATGACTCAATAACATATATATGTGTGTTCATCCAGTGATACGTGCTGCTACATCATACATTAATACAAAGGATAGTGCAAGCAGTCTGCTCACCAAGTGCTTTGTGCTGCTGATACGTGCTAGACTACTAGATCTAAAAAAAAAGAGTAGTACGTGTGTTCATCCAGTGCTACGTGCTGCTACGTCATACATAAATACACAGGGAGGTACAAGCAGGCTGCTGTGCTACTATAAGGCACTCTGTTTACCAAGTGCTACGTACTACATAATACAGCCGACCAGCTTTACCTATAAAATATTCATACACCCTTTAATAACCAGGTAATTCACCTGTATAACATCGACTTAAGACTTTATTACCGGCTATTTTGGGGTGCTAGATGCTTCCCCTGCTGTCCCAGTTGCATTCCAGTGGTGTTGGCATCATTTCCTGAGGTGTCATTGTGGACTTGGTGACCTCCAAGTGGTCGAATAGATGTTTTTCAATAGCCGAAGACTTGTTCCCATAGAATTTAATGTGATTGAATATTCGATCGAATATTCGTATATCGGGGAGATATTTGAACGAATATCGAATATTCAAATATTTCACTATTCGCTCATCACTAGTTATTACACAACAACAGACCAGTGAGGATAATCATGACCGGCTGTTCAGACAGGTAAATGTAATACTTGCAGCGATCTCATAGACACCTACCTCCATCATGGAAGCATAATGTCTATCGGACACTGCATCTTTTTGGATTGTTTAATCCTCCATCATTCTCTCCACCTGGTCTCCTGATTTACACATAGACTGTCGTCACTGTCAGTATAGGGCAATACAGTGAGACAGTATAGGGCAATACAGTGAGACAGTGTAGGGCAATACAGTGAGACAGTATAGGGCAATACAGTGAGAAAGTATAGGGCAATACAGTGAGACAGTCAGCCGTCATTAGGATAAGGGAGAGCACAGGAGAGTTAGGGTTAGGATCCAGGAGCGGGCCGTCCTTTTTAGGGCGTAAACTCCACCTAGGGCAGGATAGGATAGGGACCCCGAGTGAGGGGCGGACAGTCACCCCAAACCTAGCTACCCCTCACATCCCTGTATATTTAGCCTCAATCCCCTTCCTGGTGGTTAGGTATAGGGACTTCCATCATAGGTCCCCCTGACTATCTCCTATTTTTGGTACATCTGGGTAATATTGGCTATAAGACCAGATCGCTGCCAACTCGATTTTTTTATGATGTTTTTTTTTTTTCGGTTGGTGTAGGTGTACACTATCAGTTTGTGATTATATGGTGACATTTTAAATATTTATAGTAAAAGTTAAGTTTTATGATTCCCTAGGCAGTGATTTGTTTTTGGAATATTGGGGAAGATATTACCGCTATTGGCAGTAAATTCATTCTCCATGTGCAGCATCCTCGTATAGTAAAGGCCCCCTGCTGTTCAGCATCCCGATATAGTAAAGCATATGTAGCATATAGTAAAGCCTCTCCATATGCAGCATCCCTGTATAGAAAAGGCACCCTGCTGTGCAGAATATCCATATAGTAAAGGCCCCTCCTGTGCAGCATCCCCATATAGTAAAGGCCCCTGCTGTGCAGCATCCCCATATAGTAAAGGCCCCTCCTGTGCAAGGCCCCTCCTGTGCAGCATACACATATAGTAAAGGCCCCTCCTGTGCAGCATCCCCATATAGTAAAGGCCCCTGCTGTGCAGCATCCCCATATAGTAAAGGCCCCTCCTGTGCAAGGCCCCTCCTGTGCAGCATACACATATAGTAAAGGCCCCTCCTGTGCAGCATACACATATAGTAAAGGCCCCTCCTGTACAGCATCCCCATATAGTAAAAGCCCTTCCTGTGCAGCATCCCCATATAGTAAAAGCCCCTCCTGTGCAGCATACACATATAGTAAAGGCCCCTCCTGTGCAGCATCCCCATATAGTAAAGGCCCCTCCTGTGCAGCATCCCCATATAGTAAAGGCCCCTGCTGTGCAGCATCCCCATATAGTAAAGGCCCCTGCTGTGCAGCATCCCCATATAGTAAAGGCCCCTCCTGTGCAGCATACACATATAGTAAAGGCCCCTCCTGTACAGCATCCCCATATAGTAAAGGCCCCTCCTGTGCAGCATACACATATAGTAAAGGCCCCTCCTGTGCAGCATACACATATAGTAAAGGCCCCTCCTGTGCAGCATACACATATAGTAAAGGCCTTCCTGTGCAGCATACACATATAGTAAAGGCCCCTCCTGTGCAGCATACACATATAGTAAAGGCCCCTCCTGTGCAGCATACACATATAGTAAAGGCCCCTCCTGTGCAGCATACACATATAGTAAAGGCCCCTCCTGTGCAGCATACACATATAGTAAAGGCCCCTCCTGTGCAGCATACACATATAGTTAAGGCCCCTCCTGTGCAGCATCCCCATATAGTAAAGGTTCCCTAGATGCAGCATCACAGTATAGTAAAGACACAGCAATACCTGTCTCCTTCATGTGTCCAGACAGGTGACATCAGCAGCATATTGTAGCAGACATGCCTGCACACAGCACATCTGCCACCAAGCTGGCCACCCTTGGAAGTACAGAGCAGCCTCTTGTGACTGCAGGCATAACGCTGACAGCAGTGATTGACAGTGCAAGATGCCTTCTCACGCTGTCAATCAGGGCGCCGGATTTAACCCTTTTGAAGACAACCTCCTTAATAAACAGAGGTCCAGCATTTCTAATCCCAGCAGAGGTGAACCAAATACTCAAGTGCGTTGTATATCTGCATCCAGCAATACCAGTGCATTGGAATGAATGCCCCTACTTGTCCACTAGATGGCGCATGTGTAATACTAGACAATGCTTCCATGTTACCATATGGGAAATCTGAACTGACAGGTTACAAAGAAGAGCAATGAAAATCCACATAGGTCTCCACTCTAGGCAGTCGTCTAGAACTTTTCATTATGCCAGATGAGTATGATGTTATGGTGACATCTGGTAGTGCTGAGCAGTCCTAATCTTTAAATAATATACACTAAATGGCCACTTTTAGAGACACCTGTCTTTTCATGATTAAATCTGTCTTGTATGGAAATTAGACACAGGACCCTGGTGGGCAGAATAAAATCAAGTTAGCAAGTGTTCTATGGATGTGGGAATCCACTTATGGTGCATTTACATGGAACGATTATCGTTCAAATTTTCCCGATAACGATCACATTTGAGTGATAATCGGCTCGTGTAAACACAGCGAACGATCATGCGACGAGCGATAAATCGTTCATTTTGACCTTTAACATGTTCTGAAATCGTTGTTGGTCGTTCGCTAAAAATTCGCAGGTCGCTTTGTGTAAACAGTCTTTCACAGAGTCACCCTATGTGTGAGATGGGCTTAAGCGATCTTAAAAACGATCGCAATAACGATATTTCTTCAGATTTTTCTAACGATTTATTCGTCTAATCGTTATAAAAACCAAATTGGTGCTTCAAAATCGTTAAACGATCAATTGGGCGAATTATCGCTCCATGTAAGCGTAGCATAATGGTCCGTTTACACAAAGCGATAATTCGTCCAATCGATCGTTTAATGATTTTGAAGCAATGATTTGGTTTTTATAATGATCAGCGTTTTGACGAATAAAGCGTTAGAAAAATCTGAAGAAAAATTGTTATTGCGATCGTTTTTAAGAGGGCTTAAGCCCATTTCACACATAGGGTGAATCTTTGAAAGACTGTTTACACAAAGCGATCTGCGAATTTTTAGCGAACGGCCAACGACGATTTGTGAATATGTTGAAAGATCACAATGAACGATTTCTCGGTTCGCTGTGTTTACCCGAGCCGTTTATCGCTCAAATGCGATCGCTATTGCAAAAATTCAAACAATAATTTTTCTGTGTAAAACGCAGCATTAGATGGGAAAATCAAGTATTCAAATGATTTCAAACAAGGAATGGTCATTGGTGGTAGACTAGCCTGCGGCAAGGTCTCAGAAACTGTCATCTATGTGCGGGCTATGCTTTCTTTGTGGAATGGGGTTTTCTCATGCAACAGTGTTAAGAATATACAAGTATAGTGATCAAGGAAAAACATCCAGGAAAACAAAAAATTCAGGAATGTTGAATGGATTTTCTGGTGTTAGCAAATATTTCCTATAGAGCCACAGTCATATAGAAAATAATAAACATCCTATGCTTACCTGTCCACGTTCCTCCGGTTTTCTGCTGACGGTGCCTCGTGTTCCCTGCTGACTGAAGACACTTTACTTCCGAGACTCAGTCAGTGATTGGCTGAACAGTCACCTGTCACTTCCGAGATGAGTCTGTTTTGGAAGTGAAGTGTTTGCAGTCAGCGGGCGACACCAGAGACACCAGCAGGAAACCGGGAGCATAGGCTTGTGGGCCCTGGTGCAAAATTTTAGCTTGCCTCCACCCTTATCTATCATGAGCTGTCAGCTGGACATGATGGGGCTTGCAGTTCTGCAGCCTGGAGGGCCACATGTTGTTGAACACAGCCCATATTAGTCTGCCCCCCTGGTAGTGCTCACCTGTTCAGGATCCTGCTCCCTCCGGTGCTCTGACCTCTTCTGGTCAGGCCTGGATGATGTGTAATGTGGGCGGAGCTAATTGCACTGCTCTGGCATTACACAGAAGGAAGTGCCAAGTGGCAGGATAGGGATCACAGGCGCTCCCCTCCTCCTGCCAGTTGTCGGCTATACAACTGTATCAGCGCTGATACAGTTGTATAGAAGAAGGGAGCTGCTTACTGCCGTTCTCCCAAATCGGCTGTCATTTTTAAAGCTTCCCGCTTTGGAAGAGATGCAAAGTTGCAACCATTGGCAAGGGTGGCCAACAGACCTGGTCACGGTTGGAACCATTGCGACCCCTGTTGTTCCACCACTGTATATATACAGCTGAAGAAAAAAAAAAATCCCTTTAAACCTCATTTGTGATGATAGCCTAAAACCACACTTTAAAGAAGAAAATGCGTCTCTGATGATGCGTTTCGGACGCATGCGCCCTTGCTCACAGACTGTCTGTGAGCAAGGGCGCATGCCTCCGAAATGCATGCGCGTTACAATAGCTACGTAATGTTGCTGAAAATAACGTGGGAGATAAGGGGGAATGGTTTCCACAGCGTTTGGAATGTATATGTGGAAACCCAAACACAAGGCATACACACGATCTCTAATGATAGCCTATGCTGCACTATACAAGCGAAAAAGAAAAGTAAATAAATACTACTATTGGAGTACTTCTTTAAAGCGAATGACTTTTCTTTTTTTATACATTACCCCGTGGGTGCCAACATAGTGATCCCGGTGGTGTGCAATTGTTTTTATAAACTCAGCTCAGCACCATTCCCTCCTAGTGCACTGGAGGCGGGCCCAGCATCCCCCAAGTGTAATGATAACCCCTCCCCTTTGGGATGCGGCCCTGTTGATTCTAATGGAGGCATGTCACAGATGGGAGGGGTTACCGTCACACTGCGGGTGCCGGGCCCGCCTCCAGTGCATAAAGTCCAGCCAGTACACGGGAAGAGAATTGCGTTGAGTGCAGGAACTGGGCGGCATTTTGAAAAAAGGACCGTGCCATTGGGATCCCAGCAACAGCGCTGACAGGGTAATGTAAAAAAAAATTGATGTACCTAATGGAACATTTGCTTTAACGTGTAGTCTAAGGGTACAATTCCACAGGCCGATGGGGGCTTGTTTACTGGGCCTATTACACGGGCCGATAATCGTTTAGTGAGGGCTGCAGGGACGTAGTTACCGATGTCCTTGCAGCCCTTATTTAAACACCATACTTTACCTAAACATGTTGCAGCTGCTTCGGTGCGGTCTGTCTGAGCGGACAGAAAGCTCAGCCAATCACTGGCCTCGACAGTCCTGCCCAGTGATTGGCTGAGCGGTCTGTGAGCTAAGACAGGCCGCACCGAAGCTGCTCCTGCTCGCGGGATCGGGAGGAAGAAGGAGCGCAGGAGAAGATTTTGGGTTTGAACCTAAATAAACGATCAGCCGATGACACAATCATCGGCTGATCGTTGTCTCTATTCCACGGAACGATAATTTGGCCGATTATCACTCCATGGAATAGGACCCTAAGCTGTCTAGTTGTGCCCTCCCCTGTCTGATCTGTATATTACAGGACTACAGTACAGGTTTCTCATTCATTTTCTACCTCTTCTTACACGGAATGGAATGGCTTTATTTTAGATCTTGTTTTATAACATATTATTTATTCTGGTTTTATATATTCACTAGCAAGCATTGCATACACTATAAAAGTATTACATCAGTTTCCTTCCGATTCCATCCCACTTTTGTCTTTATTGCTGTATTTATCTATATATTATTTTCTGCACAACTTGACCCACATCCCTTATATAATTGGAGATAAGGCTTTGGTGTTTTCGGTTCAGCATTGATATGTGGACATTACCTTCTTTATCTTATCTCTTTCACTTTATTTACCTCTGTATAGCACAGTCCCTACAACGTCAATGCAATCTGTCATGATGAACAAGCAGTCAGCATGTTATAGAGCAGCGCTTCTCTAAAGGCCCTATTCCACGGAACGATTATCGTTTATAAACTCGCTCCAACGACCGCTCGTTAACGATAATCGTTTCATGGAATTGGTGTAAACGAGCGAACGACAAAGGCGAAATCGTTACATTGTCATTTAAAATAGTTTTTCAGCATGTCGAAAAAAAACCCGTCGGTCTTTAACCCCTTAGCGACCCATGACGTATGTGATACGTCATGGCGCCGCGGGGGGTGTTCAGAGCGGGGTCCCGCCGGGACCCCGCTCTGAACGGCACTGATCCTGGCTGACACGTGTAGCCGGGCAGTGCCTCTGTTAGCCGGCGCGGGTCCCGTTGCCGCGCCGGCTAATTAAGCACTTCAATGCAGCTGTCAAACCTGACAGCTGCATTGAAGTGCTTTATGCACACTATCCCTGGTGTCTAGTGGGTTGGATCTCCCCCCCGCGATGCGATCGCGGGGGGGAGATCCGTTCTTCTGCCCGTGCCGGGCCTCAGCGTCGGAATGACGCTGATCCCGGCTCAGCAATTTTTACAGGCCATCAGATACAATATAAGTTATACATGTTATATATCATAGTAATCGTAACGACTTGAGGAACATGCATAACAAGTCAGTTTTACCATAGGACGGACGGCGTAAATGCAAAACTCCCCGAAATCAAAACAAATTCGTTTTTTTTTCAATTTGACAGCGCAAATGATTTTTTTCCGGTTTCGCAGCATATGTTATGGAAAAATAATGCCGGTCATTGCAAAGTACAATTGGTTTCGCAAAAAATAAGCGCTCATATACGTCTCTAGGTGAAAAAATGCAAGCGCTATGGACTTTTAAACTTAAAATGGAATAAGCAAAAGCGCAAAAACGAAAATAGGCTTTGACCTTAAGGGGTTAAAGATAATTTGCTAATCGGTTCGTAAAATTAGAAATCTTTCAGTCGTTCGTAAAAAGGTTTAAAAAAAAGTAGGTGTGTCGTATGGTCATGATCACCCCGGCGAACGTTTTAAACGACCGCAAAATAATCGTTACACTACATATATCGTTCACATTATATGTTATAGTTCGCTAAAAAAATCGTTTAGTGATCGTTAACGAGCGGTCGTTGGAGCGAGTTTATGAACGATATAACTTAAGGGCAAAAAATCGTTAAATCGTTCGAATTTAAACGATAATCGTTCTGTGTAATTGCAGGCAATGATCGAAAAATGGTTCGTATGTCGTTGATCGTTGATATAGATCTCAAACTAAAATTATTATTAATCGTTCGCTAATTGTTCGCTGTAAGGGTACAAACACACACTGTATACGCAGCAGATTTGATGCTGTATTCAGTTATTTAGATCAAATCTGCTGCGTATCGCAGCAGAAAATACGCTGCGATACAATGTGTGTGAAGCTACCCTAATTCCACGTTCGTTCGCTCAAGTTCCGCATTTGTTCACTAATCGTTCAGTGTAATTGCACATTGTTCATTGTTTTTCTGGGATCAGAAGAAATAAACGATTATAGTAACGATCACAATAACGATCGTGGTAACGGTCATAACCAACAATTATTGTGATATGGTGATCGATTTCAGGTTAACGATAAACAATCTCGTTTGCGATCGTTTATCGTTAGTCGTTAAAAATCGCTCAGTGTAATAGGACCCTAATCCATGGTTGTTGTATGTAAATGAGCGAGTATAATAAATGGGAAATAGTAAAGGAGTAAAAACAGGTCGTATATCACTAAGGGGTGAATGAGCTCTATGGGAGGCGCGCACTCCTGCTCTGTACGCGCTGAAGAATGAACATGTTCATTCTTCAGCGCGGACAGGGCAGGAGCGCGCACCTCCCATAGACTCCCATTATGAGCGGGAGGCTAACGGCATTCCGCGGCGGACAATTCTGTCGCGGAATTCCGCTACCTTTCCTCAGTGGGAACGGGGCCTAAGCCAAAAGCAATCTCAGGATGAGCATGGAGCACAGCAGAAGAGCGGACAGAACTCCGGCCCTGCTGATGAATCTCATTCGCCAGTCTTACACAGCCTTAGGGCTGCATACATTTTTCAGCCACCGATAATCAGATGCCACATGCTGGGGCTCAGGTGAACCCAAGCAAGCTCAAGGTTTGCTCATCTCTAATTAGTAAGAGTGCATGCGCTGTTATCAAAAAGTCTCATCAAATCAGTACTGAAATGGTACTGATATAAACGACAGGTATACAGTAATTGTGTATGACGTGTATCCCACGTACAGTGGTAAAGCAGTTTAACCCCTTCCCATCAGTAATACGTATATATACAATCCTACTGCACATACCCCGTGCAGTAGGAATGTATATATACGTTCCTGACCTCAGGGGCTTACTGATGTGTGCAGGACTGCTGCAGTGAGAGCGGCCCCGCACACATCAGCGTGTCCGGGGATGGAGGTAATGAGTAGGGATGATCAAACATCCGAAAATCTTAGGTTCCATAGAACTTGAACCTTGTTGAACTTTCCGCATTTGATTCCCGTTGCCTTCCTGGTCCGTGGGGAAGGAGGAGACAGCCCGGGTACTGCCTGGAATTCCGAGATTCAGCCTAAGTAATAGTCTGAATCCCAGAATTCCAGGTGGTACCCGGGCTATCTCCTCCTTCCCCACAGACCGGGAAGGCATCAGGAATCAAATGCGGAAGGTTCAACAAGGGTCGCTTTCTATAGAACCTAAGATTTTCCGATGTTCGATCATCTCTAGTAATGAGAGGCAGCTGCGATCCCGCAGCTGCGTCTCATTAACCCCTTAAAGGCTGTGATCTATAGCGATCCCAGCGTTTAAGGGACTCAGTGACAGAACAAGCATCTATCACTGAGTGATCGGGACCCCCGCAGCCATGCATGTACCGATGGGCGGGGTTAGCTTCTTACCTCCGTCTTGTCGGTTCGTCGATCTGTACATATAGTCTGCTCTCAGGCAGGCTCTATGCATAGATCGCCGATAACACTAATCTAAGCTATGCTATAGCATAGCATAGATCAGTACATGCAATCTAATGATTGCATAATTTACAGTGAAAAAAAGTGTAAAAAAAAAAGGGTAATAAAAAAGTTTTTAAAAGTATTAAAAAACTCCTTATAAACCCCCCTCCCAATAAAAGTTAAAAATACCCCTTTGCCCATTGTAAAAATAAAACATAAATAAACATATTATATATCGTAGCGTGCGGAATTGTCCAATCTATAAAATATAGCATTATTGTTCCCGCACGGTGAACGGCTTAAGTGGAAAAATACCAAAAAAACACACCAGTATTGCTGATTTTATTAAATTATCAGAAAAATAAATAATAAAAAGCGATCAAAATTTTTCTGTTACACCAATATGATATTAATAAAGACTAGAGATCATGGTGCAAAAAATGACACCCCAGCCAGTCCTGTAGGTGGAAAAATAAAAGCGCTATGACTCTTAGAAGGTGAGGAGGAACTTTGACCCGGACATCCGGGCATCAAAGGGCTCTGTCTTGAAGGGGTTAATGGAGCCTTCAGCCTATGAGGATGAATGGGGAGCAGGATGCTGACACTTCCCTCTCTGTCATACTGCTTGACTACACTGCAACCGTAGTTGAGTAATTTCAATTGTCTAGTGAGCTACATTGCTTAGATAACTTCAGAAGCTACGTAACCAGTGTAGCTCACAGGATTATGCCGTTTTCATAACTCCCGTTAGAGCTAATGAGAGGTACGCAAATTGCAAATTGCTGAGTTTTTGGCTTCCTGACCAATGAAGAGGTTGCAGAACACTCTTGAGTATTTACAGTGTTAAAGTATTATCACCATACTGCTGCTAAAGAAAAATCCTTATACATTAACAGCACAGTCAACACAGACCTTATAAGAGATTACAATGCAGTTACATCCAGTGACTCACAGGGGTGTCTTTCATGATTAGATTCCTGGCAGTTAGTGCAGGAGCCATACAGCATACAGGAGCATACAGTCATATAGCTGAGCGTCCGTGATCCTGGTCCTGTGTCCTCCTCACCTCCTTATTCTGCCCGAGCCCTAAAAAGGGTTATTAGTCGTAATGAGGACAATAGTAGCCGCTGTTAAAAGGTATATTAGCGGCCCTAGGGGGTTAACTCGTAACTATTTAACGCATTTATATATATATATATTATATTGGACTGTTAAAACCTTATATTTGACTGCTCAAACATTATACTGGACTGCTCAAATATTATACTGGACTGCTCCAACCTTATCTCAAACATTATACTGGACTGCTCAAACATTATACTGGACTGCTCCAACCTTATCTCAAACATTATACTGGACTGCTCAAACATTATACTGGACTGCTCAAATATTATACTGGACTGCTCAAACATTATACTGGACTGCTCCAACCTTATCTCAAACATTATACTGGACTGCTCAAACATTATACTGGACTGCTCAAATATTATACTGGACTGCTCAAATACTATACTGGACTTCTCAAATATTATACTGGACTGCTCAAATACTATACTGGACTGCTCAAATATTATACTGGACTGCTCAAATATTATACTGGACTGCTCAAATACTATACTGGACTGCTCAAATATTATACTGGACTGTTCCAACCTAATACTGTACTGTTCAAATACTATAATGGACTGCTCCAACCTTATCTCAAACATTATACTGGACTGCTCAAATATTATACTGGACTGCTCAAATACTATACTGGACTGCTCCAACCTTATCTCAAACATTATACTGGACTGCTCAAATATTATACTGGACTGCTCCAACCTTATCTCAAATATTATACTGGACTGCTCCAACCTTATCTCAAATATTATACTGGACTGCTTAAACATTATACTGGACTGCTCAAACATTATACTGGACTGCTCACTTTTATACTGGACTGCTCAAACATTATACTGGACTGCTCACATTTATACTGGGCTGCTCACATTTATACTGGACTGCTCAAACATTATACTGGACTGCTCACTTTTATACTGGACTGCTCAAACATTATACTGGACTGCTCACATTTATACTGGACTGCTCAAACATTATACTGGACTGCTCACTTTTATACTGGACTGCTCAAATCTTATACTGGACTGCTCCAACTTTTTACTGGACTGCTCAAATCTTATACTTGCTTTAAAGTCACTTCAAGGGTTAAGTCCATTCTTTTAACGGTATCTCGGACAATAACATGCTGATTTCTTCAGAATAGGCAGGGCAGGGATATCTTGTAAGAGGCAGGCAATTCAGTAACTTTTCCCTCACCTTGTCTACAATGGAGGGGGGTGGAGTCCTGGGGATTATAAACTCTGGAATCAAGGCAGGTATAGAGCACTTAACACCAGGGTGACAGCCGAGATGCTAGGACCCAGCTCTGTAGTCATGTGCCTCACTATGGCAGGTGAGTTCCTGGCACCTCCACTGGTTTAGTCCTGGTGGGCAAGGGGAATCAAAGCAGGGATAAGTGTGGAGGGCAGTTAGAGGTGGTCTTCGTGTCCTGTCCTTATAGGTGGTGAAGGATTACAATACTTTCCCCATTGCACTGTGTGAGCTGTCACCTATAGGCACAAGCGGGAAGATAAGGCAACATAAGTAGATATCCCATTACTGGATGCAGGAGACACATAGTGGATCCTATACCTGTACATACCTGTACTGCATGGTCTACCTGTAATACTGCATGAAGTGGAGATACTGTCAGATGATTACCAGGGTTATAGATGGGATAACAGAGTTGGGTAAGAAAAGATGGGATTTAACGTATTGAAGTCCTGTAAATAATAATTTTTTTTAACCACTTTCATGACATTGCTTTGATCTGGAAGCACGACCTATAGTCAATTATGTTACACAATGGGGAATCTACTAAGGGCTTTGTGCCAGACTGGCTGCAACCCAATTGCACCCACAGGGTCTAACTTCTTACTAATGGTATTCAACCGTTTATTTTAACCTAAAATAAGAGACACACCAACTTTTACTTTTTATGCGTGGGGGTAGGCCACAGCTTGTTTATTTATTAATACTATCTTATGTAGAAAAACTTACACCATCTTAACCGGAAGGGGAGGACCTTGAAAAGACGTCTTCCTGGCGAGGTCACCAGCATGCCAGGCCACCGCTCCAGCGGTGGGCATGTCCTTGTTGTTCAGCCGGGTGGCCTCGCCGACTCCTCCCATTGTTCCTCACAAGGTCCTTCCCCCCGCCAAGCTGTGACAACATCAGAAATACAATCAACCAAAAAAACATAACATAACCAACGGGGAGGGAGGGTGGGAAAGTTCCTGCAGCCGGATAGTTTTGCTGGGGAATGGCGTGTACTTCCGGGCGGCCGCTTAAGTATGCGCTCTGCCGCCCGCCCCCCAGCCAATCTAAGCCCCCCTTACAACCCCTTTTGGGCGCGTGCCGAGCCCCCTCCGGTGCAGCCAGTCACAGCCTCGGGGGCTTAAGCAGCCTCGATGCTCCAGACTGGCTGCAACCCAATTGCACCCACAGGGTCTAACTTCTTACTAATGGTATTCAACCGTTTATTTTAACCTAAAATAAGAGACACACCAACTTTTACTTTTTATGCGTGGGGGTAGGCCACAGCTTGTTTATTTATTAATACTATCTTATGTAGAAAAACTTACACCATCTTAACCGGAAGGGGAGGACCTTGAAAAGACGTCTTCCTGGCGAGGTCACCAGCATGCCAGGCCACCGCTCCAGCGGTGGGCATGTCCTTGTTGTTCAGCCGGGTGGCCTCGCCGACTCCTCCCATTGTTCCTCACAAGGTCCTTCCCCCCGCCATAGGTGAGCAGGTGTACCCCCTACACTGCGCACCTACCCCCACTGGCCAGAGTGAATAAAGCCCTCTCAATGGCATCCTGAATGCCAGAGAGGAAAATATCCAGGCCTATATCATTTAAGTGTACACCGTCTTGCAGCATCATGCGCCTGTTGTCGCCTTCTAGCTGCCTATGGCGCACCACTATACCCCCTTGTGAACGAACAAAACGTGATACACGAGTGTTCAGGATCCTCCTGGCCCTTTCAATGGCTCCGGGATTCCTAGCCCCATTCCACACCACCCTGGGAACCACCTCTGACCACACCAATATAACGTCACGGAAAAACTCCGTCATACGAATTAAATCAGACCTAATGACAGAAATGAGTTCTGCCAAGCGAACAGAACAAAGGTCGTTGCCACCAGCGTGGATGACCAAAACGGCGGGGCCATGGACCGATTTGCTGATGGCAACGACCTCGGACAGTACCCTCAACCACTTTAGACCACCAACTCCTCTCCATGATACGTCTGCTTGGGAGAAACCAAGATCAAGGCCGCCCGGTCTGCAAGAGGCTCGCTGTGCTGCTCTGTTAATATACGAATGGCCCACCAGCCATACAGCCGGCCGATGCTGACCTAGGATGAGAAAAAACAATTAAAACTGCAATAAATTTGGCCGGACATAACGCTTGTAGCAATTTGAAGACCACCTCCCCAGCCGTTTTACTTCGTCGCCCGGCATTCCCAAGGCGTCGGCGACCGTAGCAGCCCCAATACGGAACGAGTGCGTCCCGAAATCTGCAGGGTTAGCCCCTGCCAGCGACAAGCATTTCTTAAACATACTTTCAAATTGAAACTTTGTGACCGGGGCACCGTCTTCATGTACCAAAAACTGAGCCGGGGGCACTGCTACCGTGGAAGCCGGCCGAAGCCGCATGTATTCCTTTATTATTTTTACCGGACAATGCTCCACCTCCAAACTGAAAATCGAAAGCCATGCACCGGACGCATAGACGTCCGTCTTGGACTTTCTTATGAAAACGCGCAATGAATCATCTAAGGCCACTACATCGCCAACCTGTAAACCTGTTAATTTTGTTCTGGATGCCGCAACTAGCTCGCCAATCCTAAGGGCGCCGAAGAAAGCCAAGCTAAATGCAGAACTGAAAACAACGACCTCATATGGCGATGAGCAAGTGACCCGTAAACCAGCTAAAAGTTGTCTCAACAGCGTAAATGAAACCGGACGTCTGGTGTCCCTTTTTATAATTTCCTTCCTCCAACCCCGAAGCACTAAGGTCACCGCCAGGTCCTTGGTGGGATCCCTAATGCCCCGCAAGCGCAACATAAAAGAAACCCCCGCCAAACGCTTTTTTGCTACTGAAGCAGAAATTCCCGCCAAGCGAAGCTGCGCTAAATAGGCCCAAGTAACCTGACTGCTCACCAGGGGTTCCGACCATCTCTTACCAGCAGCGCATTGCAGCCATTCCTGCCACGCCTTACCATGACTAGCCCATGTCGCTCCCGACAAAGACGATTGGATCAGCGGTCTCAGCACTTCTTCACCAGGTCCCATAGAAACGTTGGGCACTGTTCTCCCTCTGGCTCCGCCAACGGATGCAGATCCCTGAAACGAGTCCACTGAAAACGGGAGAGAGAATCAGCGACACCATTACTTTCGCCTGGGACATGTCTAGCTCTGAAAACAATATTATACCGCAAACATTGCAGGACTAAATGTCTGAGTAAGGCCAACACCGGTAAAGAAGACGACGTCAGGTTGTTTACGGCGTACACCACGCTCAAGTTATCAGACCAGAAGCGAATTCTTTTGTTTGCCATTAAAGGAGCCCACAATTCAACAGCAACTACTATCGGGAATAACTCCAATAATGTCAAATTGCGTGTGAGACCCTCAGCTGACCACGCAAACGGCCAACAACCAGCGGACCATCGACGCCCCAATATGGCCCCGAAACCGTGGCTGCCGGCCGCATCCGTGAACAGCTGCAAGTCCCTGTTGTCTAGCTCTGGTTCCCTGAAACAGGACGTACCGTCGTATTCCTGCAAGAAGGAAAGCCATATTCTCAGATCCGCTTTCAGGGGGGCAGTTAATCTAATGTAGTGCGACGGCTGACTGCCGCCTGAAGTTGCCATGTATAGACGGCGGGAGAAAACCCTCCCCATGGGCATGACCCTGCAAGCGAATACGAGAAGCCCAAGGAGTGACTGCAGCTGACGCAGTCTAATTTTCTTGGCCCGCAAACATTGATCTATGGTGGACAACAACCTTGCTAATTTGTCTGGCGGTAAACCAACCACCATGCGCTGCGTGTCTATCTGGACACCTAAAAAGGACAAGCAAGTGGTGGGCCCTTCCGTTTTGTCCTCAGATAATGGAACACCAAACTTGGACATAAAAAATTTAAACGTGTCCATGACCTGAGCACAAACCGCTGAATTCGCGGGACCCACAAACAGGAAATCATCCAAATAGTGTAGTACTGATGAGGTGCCCGACTCGTGTTGAACCACCCATTCCAAAAACGTGGAAAACATCTCAAAATATCTACACGAAATCGAGCACCCCATCGGAAGACACATATCAACGTATATGTGGCCGTGTAACTGACATCCCAACAAATGAAAACAGTCGGCATGAACCGGAAGGAGGCGGAAGGCGGATTCGATGTCCGACTTACCCAATAACGCTCCCGGGCCTGCTTTTTCTACCAGCCGAACAGCTCTGTCGAACGATACATATGTAACCGCCGCCTCCTCCCGGCTGATGCCGTCGTTCACCGACTCACCCGGTGGAAACGACAAATGCTGAATTAGTCTAAATTTTCCGGGTTCCTTTTTTGGCACCAAACCCAGTGGAGAGAAACGTAAATTCTCCATGGGCGGTTCCAAAAAGGGGCCAGCCATCCTACCCATGGCCACTTCTTTGTCTAATTTTTCTTGTGCCGCACCCGGATTATCTAAAATAGAACGTAGATTATCAACAAATTGCAAACTTGAACACTGGTTGTGGGGAATATAAAACCCCACGGAAAATCCTTTAATGAGGAGCTCTGCTTCCTGCTTCCGGGGGTACAGCTCGAGCCAGGGGAGCATCCCTGTGACGCTCACTGGCGTCCTCGGGTTTTCCACTACTGGAAGGCTTAGCGTTTTGCGCCTTCCCCCTCTTAAAGCAGCGGAGTGCCGAATGAGCGCCACCGCAGATGGAGCACTCATGCTTAAATCGACACGAGGCGAAGAACCTGCAGTGGCCCTCGTTAAACATCCAGCAAGCCCCTGTTCTCTTATTGGCTGTCCCGGACGGGGGTCCACCCGAGGCAGCCAAGGAGTGAAAAGACGGCCTCTGCTGCGACAGCATTAACTGAATCCATACATCTGTGGCCTTTGATGCCCAGCCGACTTCGGGCTGCAGAGCCAAACGCCTCCTGAACTCCTCATCATACCTCCACCACGCTGTACCCCCATGCAACTTATAGGCCGTATGGATGGTATCTAGGTATATGAAGAGCTCAGCAGACTTAGTAGGGTATTTTGAGCTGAAAACACATGAAAACGTAGCAAAAGCCTGTAACCAATTACCGAAAGTCTTAGCCACTTTTGATTTTTTGTCATCCGTTTTTTCAAATCTCTTATCCTTATCAACCGTTAGGTGGTCGGCTGATAACAATGACCATATGTCAACATACTCGTAGGAAACAATTTTATTCTTAACCTCCGGAGACAAGTGCGTGCCCAGAGGAGCCACTCCGCAAAAATAGGAATCCTTAAATAAAGTACCAGATACAGCCGTCTCAGCCGGCGGGCGATCCGCCGCTGGAGGGACCTTGCAAACGCCACTGGAAGACGTTTGCATATTATCAATTTTACTCAAGACATTACGCATGATAGTCAAAACTTCATTGTCATTTGCATTAGTAACTGGAGAAGTAGTAGACCAAGCCCGAAGGCATGACAACTCACCCTCGGTTAGGCGCACAGGTGCAGAAGCTGGGACGGCTGTGGAAGGCTGCGGAGCCGGTTGGATGGGGGGGGCGATCACAGACCCTTGTGTAGAAGGGCACTCCCGCCGGGACTCCCCGCTACTCCGCCTTGAACGTCCAAAACTTCTGACCCTGCGGTGGGAACGGCCCTGGCTGACATCATCGTCATATGAGGATGCAGACGAAGATGAATAACGCCTCTGCGTCTTGCGACTGCGCTTCCTGCTGCGCCTGTGTCCAACCGAAGTCCTATGTGAGGACCTGCAGGAGCTCCCCCTTGAATGATGGGAGGTACGTCTGCGCCGCTTACGGCTGACGGAAGAACCGGAGCTCTCAGATGAAACCGAGGATGAGCTTACTGGTGAATAGTCATTGTGCCTCCTATAGCGCCGTTCACTGCTCCTGTAAGAACGGTGAGACGCGGGGGGGGCAGGTACTGGCTCCGCATCAAAAAACTCACCCCCGGAGCTATCTCCGACTACAGAGGCCCCATCATTATCCTCACCAGGTGGAGCTGAGGAGGCAGAGGGTGGGGGAGGGGCGGTGGATCCACTACCGCTGGCCGGCTCGGACCTTCGGCCAAACCAGCGCGCTAAGCGGCTGGGAGGGGGAGGCGGAGGAGGAGGGGGAGGCAATGACAGGGTGGATGTGTCTGCAGCAGCACCTGTGGAAACAGAGGGAGGCAGTGACTGGGTAGAAATGCAGCCTGCAGCAGCCGCTGTGCCTGACTGCAGAGCCGGACCCGACACCCCGCGCTGCCCTGAGGCTGCGCTAGCTGTGTGTCCTGCGCTCACGGCGGTGCGCGCGCTCCTGCTCCCAGAAGCCCGTACTGCCGCCGACACTCGCCGCCCGCAGGGGGCTGCAGACAGGCGAGGAAGAGTGTTGGGGGCCCGTTTGCCCTTGCCCTTCTTACCTCCAGCCGGGGGGGAAGGGCTCAGACGTGTCGGGGGGCGAGCGGCCCGCTGCGGGCGCCTAGACCGGGGGACCGCCGGATCAACAGGCAGGGAAACAGCACTGACGAGTGGAGCCAGCCAAGCGACTCCCTCCAGCCTGATCCTCTCCTGGAGACGGGCCAGTACATCATCTCCTTCCATAGCGAAGTGAGTAAAAAAGTTCCTGCAGCCGGATAGTTTTGCTGGGGAATGGCGTGTACTTCCGGGCGGCCGCTTAAGTATGCGCTCTGCCGCCCGCCCCCCAGCCAATCTAAGCCCCCCTTACAACCCCTTTTGGGCGCGTGCCGAGCCCCCTCCGGTGCAGCCAGTCACAGCCTCGGGGGCTTAAGCAGCCTCGATGCTCCAGTTTGCCAATTGCCCTTCATTTTTAGATACATTTATTATGCATTTCCTGTATTATTATTATTTTTTGGCGCGGTCATCGTTTTCTTGTTTTGGCCGAAAAAGTAGTATGGTTTAAGTGTTGTTGTTGTTGTTTTAGATGCATTTATTATTTGAGACTTTTT